>NC_135478.1:232041922-232346922 GCF_052094955.1 Ictidomys tridecemlineatus | reverse complement strand
AAACAAAACTCATCTCTAACCTAACCCTAATTCTAACCCTAACCCAGCACTAACCCTAGACCTAGCCATAGCCCTAAATGAGGCTCAAACCCCAAACCAAAACCTAGCCCCAACATCAGCACTAGTTCTAAACCTAATTCTAACCCTGGCCCTGACACTTAATCTCTGAACTCTGACCCCAACCCTGATCCTTACCCTGACCCACAATCCTAAATGGAAGGTTAAGATCCTTTGCAGTGGAAGGCAAAATATTTGATATGACCCTACCCAGTATCCTATGGGAAAAATCCAGGATACCCAGTGGTGAGCAAGGATTTTACGTTACTACATTATTCACAGTGCTAAGTGGAGGAAGCTCCCAGATTCCCTTCATTTATGAGGCAATTATCCATCTACATTACCCACAATTTAAGGGGTGAAAGCTTAAAGGTTATCCTGCATTGAGTAGCCATACCATGGGACTACCTAAGGGGTAGAGTGTTTCCAGGGTTTCCTGCAACCAAAATGTGAGACTACACTACCCAAAATCCTAGGAGGAGTAGAACTTTCCAGTTTTCTCCCAGTGAACAGGCAAAATTCTGAAACTGGATTACCCATTTTCCTGCATGGATAGAGATTTCCAGGATCCCCCATGTTCAGTAGGCAATACCTTTGACTACATTGCCCCAAATCCTATGCACTAGGAAGTTATCAGGTTTTCCTTCAGTAAGTGGGTACATTATAATACTATATTACCCACAATCCTTAGGAAGGAAATTCCCAGGATCTTCTGCAGTATGAGGGCAATTGCCAACAATCCTTAGGGGTAGGAAGTGGGATATTGTACCCATGATTCCAAGGAAAGGAAGCTCTCAGAATCCTCCACAGAGAACAGTAAACTCAAAACCACATTATCCATATTCAGCCAAAGGAAGGAGAAATCGTGCTCCATTTATTCACAGTGTGTCAATATGCGTTCTATTGTCATGTATAACTAATTAGAACAAATTAAATAAATGAATAAAAACTACATTAGCCACAATCCTAAAGTGGGCAGGAACTCAAAAGATTCTCTGAAGAGAGCAGGTAAAACCTGGGACAACATTACCCACAATCCCAAGGGGTACGGAGCTCCCAGCATACCCATGGACGAGCAGGCAAATGGCAGGACTGATTACCCACAATCCTAAGAGGGGGAATTCCCAGGATCCTCTTCAGTGAAGGGCCAAACCATGGAACTACATTACCCAAAATGCTGAGCAGGGGAGTAAGCTCTCAGAATTCCCATGGACAATACCCAAACCCTAACCCATCTTCTAATCCTGAGGGTTATAGTGTAGTTTAATATTTTTCTGGCTTTCAACAGGGCATGGTGGGAGCTTCGACTCCCTTGGGATTGTAGGCAGTTTTGTGCAGAATTTTGCCCCCTCACAAGGAGTGATGGAGGGGATGCCTGCAAGCCTCTGCTCCGTGAACTATGGGTAATATAATCCAGTGTTTTGCTGGTTGTGAGGGTGGTGGTGACCCAGGAGCTTCTGACCCCTTTGGATTGTAGATAATTTAGTCCCACATTTTACCTGTGACCATGAGGTTTACTTCTGTGAGCTTTCCGCACTCTGGGGTTTGTGGGTAATGTAGTCCAGTGTTTTGCCCTCCCAACACCTCTGCCAGATGTCTATGTAAGCTGCAGGCTCTATGTTTGCCCAGGCACCCTGAAGATTCTTAATACTATGGTCCAGGGGCCTTCCCACAGCTGTCACCACAGAGGACTATGCACATTTTCCCCCAGACATCCCCAAGTATTCGGGGGATGGTGCAGTATTCTCCTGCACAGCCCTCATCATGGAGGGGCATGGGAGCTGCAGTCTGCACATTCACACGGCCAAGTTCAGGAACTGGGCAGTGAAGTCCAACATTCTGCCCATGCAGCTTCCATCCCAGAGGCTTCTGGGAGCTGCAGGCTCCCAAGGTTCATGGTGAGTGTAGTCTGTTCTTCTGCTCATGCATGGGAGCTGCATGCCACATGGCTGCTCAGGGACCCCTGAAGATTATGCCAGTGAATTCTGCAGCTCAACACTCACCATGGAGGCCTTTGAAAGCTTGGGTCATGGGCTTGCCCTGGCGTCCCAAGGATTCTGGTAATGTAGCGCAGTGACTGCCCGCCCAGCCCTCTCCACAAAGCAGCGTGGGAGCTGTAGCAGTATGTTTGCCCAGGCACCCCAGGGACTTGGGGTCATGTACTTGGGCATGGCACAGTTACCACCAGGGTGGCTTCTGGGAATTGTCAGACAGTCCCTCCCAGTATGCAGATTCACCCAGAAAGCCCTGGTATCTTCTTTAAAAATTGTAGTTACATAGTGGGAAGAACAGAAATACAGCCACAATATTATTATCACATGGATATATCAACTTCTCAATATTTTTCAAGTACTTCAACATTGGGGAAAAAAGTAAGCCACACAAAAATAAAAACAAATAATGAGGTGGTCTTGCCTCAGGCCCCAGTGAGGCTCAAGGAGCTAGGATCCCCATGCCTTCCCTGCAGCATCATGAGTTTGTGATGTTTCTCACTTTTCTCCTTCTAGTGTCCTGGAACTTCTCCCAAGAAACACATCCAATCCATGAAAGTACATTGGCAAGCTGTGGTGCTGAGGAGTCAAAGCCTCAACAAGGGACTTTTGTAAAATCAAGTCCTGCTAAAATATCACCTACAAAAGTAAAGAAGATGGCAGAGCTTCCTCCGCATGCGGGGCAGTGGACAAGAGGCTTTCCTCCTTTTTTCTTTTCTTCTCCTCAGATGACTTCAGTTACCCCAAAGCCACAGAAGTGCCAAAGAGACACAGCCCACGGTGTCCCCAGCCAAGGCACGTCCCCATGTGGGTCCCAAGAGGAGGAAGCTCTTTCCACTAGAATCACGGCCCCAAGGTCTGTGCAGCAGTGATCTCTCCCTTCCCAGTGGCCAAAGGTTAGGAGTAGGGTAGTTTCTAAGGCT
This sequence comes from Ictidomys tridecemlineatus, assembly GCF_052094955.1. NCBI lineage: Eukaryota > Metazoa > Chordata > Mammalia > Rodentia > Sciuridae > Ictidomys > Ictidomys tridecemlineatus. The sequence continues at coordinate 232,343,951 of NC_135478.1, read as the reverse complement.
CAGGGTTCACTCACGGTGAACACGGCCTCCAGGTGTCTCTAGCCATGGCATTTCCCCAGACGAGTCCCACGGAGAAGGAAGCTGGCTGTGGGCACAGGACACTCACCCTTGGTAGGCGGATGGTTCCAAGGGATCAGGAAAAATCGCCTCTGTAGGCAGCAGAGGACACCCAGTGACCCTTGTTCAGCAGTGCCCTGTACCCCCTTGTGGTAGTCCTGGTGAAGCTCTGAAATTCATGGTTTTAATTTTTCTAAGCCTTAATTTTAGAAATCAAACAGCAATGGAGTCCGCCATCCCATTTTTTATGAGAATAGATAAAGGTAACAAAATACATGGTCAACAGGCAAAATTCCATCAGTATTTTATATATCAGCAAAAACGTATAAGAAAATTTGGAATTTGAAAAACCAGAATATGAAAAAAATTCTTCAATAATACCACTTACAATTGCTCCCCCAAAGTTTAAAGTGTAACAATTTTAAAATACAACTATGTTTTCAGAAAATCTTGAAACACAATTTAAAGAGATCAAACAAAATATAAATAAATGCCAGTATAAGCCTTGTTAAAATGAAATTCTCTCAAACCTGATCTGCAGATTTGGTGCAATCATTTCCAGCAAACTGCTTCTGAACTTAGAACAGATGACACTGACTACATAAGGTCAGATGAAGAACTCACACCTCTGGGCCCCAGTGCTTGTCATGAAGCTGAAGCAATGAAGTAATGTGATGCTGTGCAGGACACAGACAGCCGGAGATGAGTGGAGAGCAAACACACCCACTACATAGAGGCAACTGGTTTTGTCAAAGGGACAAAGACCTTCGAAGGAGAAAGGAGTGTCTGCTGTAGATGGTGATGGAGCATTTGGAAACCACACAGGGGAAATGGACACGGGAAAACTTTATGGTGTTCAAAAACTCTCTCAAAATAGTGCACAGACTTATATTTAGAATGTGAAACTCTAGAAGATCTGGAAGAAAATACACATGACCACATTCCATGATGAGTTTTAAATACAGTTCCAAAACGAATGCATGAAAAAATTGATTCTGTGGATTTTATTAAAATTGAAAATGTCACTGAGCATGGTGATGCGTGCCTATAATCCCAGTTACAAGGAAGCCTTTGGCAATTTAGCAAGACCCTGTCTCAAAATTTAAAATGGACTTGGGATGTAGCTCAAGTGGTAGAGCACCCCTGGGAACAATATAAATTTTTTTAAATGAAAATGTCACTAAGCATGGTGGCCCACACCTGTAATCTCAGCAGCTCAGGAGGCTGAGGCAGGAAGATTGCAAACTCAAAGCCAGCCTCAGCAGCTAAGTGGCTTAGTGAGATCCTGTCCAAAAAATAAAGCTTTGGAGTGATTAAGTGCCCCTGTGTTCAACCCCTAGAAGAAAGAAAGAAAAAGAAAGAAAGAAAGAAAGAAAGAAAGAAAGAAAGAAAGAAAGAAAGAAAGAAAGAAAGAAAGATAGAAAGAAAGTCAACTCTGTAAAAAAAAACATATTAGGAGAAAAAGCTTAGCCACAGACTGGTGAAAATATTTGGAAAAATCATATCCAATGTGGATTTGTAGCCTAAATATAATAAAAAAACTTAACAATAATAAAACAAACAATCCAACTGAAAACAGCTAAAGATCTGAAAAGACAACTTATAAAAGACCTGAAGATGGCAAAAAATCATAGAAAACGTTTCTTAACGTCATCAGCTGACATGAGGGGAAATGGCCCACACGGCTGGGATGGCCCTGCATGTGTATTACATGGCTCCGACCTTCTTCCAGGCAGTATCAACTGGAGGATGCAGAACCAGAACTCTCATTCTTTGTTGGTGGAATGCATGATAGTTTGCCACTTTTAAAAAGTTTAACATTTTTTCCAAAGTTAAATATGAACTCACCATGTGATCCAAAATGATCCTAAGAATTTAGACAACTACTTTGAAAATGTAGGTCTTAAAAAAGTGTCTAAATAAATACAGCATGCAATTATGTACAGAAGTTCTGTTCACAATGGTCAAATGCTTTAAGGAACCAGGAGGTGTGCTTTAATAGGTGAATGAATAGCAGGACTGCAGTGCATTCATGCCATAGGGGCCCAAGGGTCTCTGACCTCCCCCAGGCCTCTGGGCCACATGCCTGACCGTACCTTTATGCCTCACAGTGGGGGAAGGTGGCTTCTGCTTGGAAGCACCTGTAGACTGGGATGATAAACTCAGGACAACACAGGGGTAAAGCCCAGGTCTATATCCAAGGAGCCTCCTTGGAAGGACGGCCAGACCTGGAAACATCTTGAGCCCTGCAGCGTGTAGGCGAGGGAGAACTTGGAGGTGGCCCCAGGTCTCCATGCTGAGCAGCTTGAAGGGTCTTGGACTGCAGCATAAGTTCCCAGCACAGCTTTTAATTTTATCTTTTTCAAAAACCAGCAAGTGTATTCTGAGGCTGTATATTGTTAATTAATTTCTTTGGAATTGCAGGGAGAGCTATGCCACTGCTGAGTCTGAGGAATCCCCTATGAAATTCTTAATATTCCACATCACAATTTTGGTAATTCAAGCTAAAATAGAGCCCACATCCCACTACTTGATCTGAATGGTTAGTGCTATCTTTTAAATATCTGCTCTCCAGATTCATGTTTTAGAAACTTAATCAAGAAGTCCTGGGGCCCTGGAAGCCCAGGACGGGACAAAGCCCACCCCTCACATCTCCTCCAGCCCCCACCCTATCCCCGCACCACTCCCAGTTTGGAACAACCAAGAAGACCCTTTTATTTATTTTTTTAATTAAATTAATTTTAAACTAAATTGAACATTTTTTACCAATAAATAATTTATGTAGCATCTTCATCCTACATACCAATTTAAAAGAATAAAGTTTCTCCCACAATAGTCATTACAGGTATTAATGTAGCAAGCTATGAAATAAAATTACTTTAATGTATTAAAAATTCTAGCAATCAATTATGAATATTAAAGGTTGTCATTTTCTACAATTGTATATATTCTAAAATAATTGGCTAATACTTTCTTACAGAATAAAATCCAAACTATAGTTTTTATTTCAATATACTTCTAAGGAAATAGTTAAAAGAACATTTAGTACACTAAACTGAAACAGAGTTTATAATTTTGATTTATTACTATGAAAAGGCAATCAACTTCTATTTAAACTATACCCAGTGATGAAATATAGTTCAAAAATAAATATTCGGCCTGACAATCTTTAATATTGGTTAAAAACAGTCTGGTATTTGTTGCTCATGGAAGTTACTTTAGTCCAATGTGCAATAAAGGTGCAGCCATTCACTTTTACTTGAGATACATATGACTAACACTCATATTTTCACACTTAGAAAGTTTTTAAAGTATTTTTTAGTTGTAGTTGGACACAATACCTTTATTTTTTTATTTATTTTTAGGTGGTGCTGAGGATTGAATACAGGGCTTCGCATGTGCTAGGTAAGCACTCTACTGCCAAACCACAACCTCAGCCCTAGAAGGTTTTTAAATTCATCAATCTAATTAAGCATATTGCATCTCCTTTATGGATAAATCATGTGCCACAGAGAGCCTGAAAGCTTAGTGATATTCCATTAAGTTACACAAATGTTTCTTAATTTTGAACCTAAATATAAATCTAATTTCACAATCAGTTTAGAATTATTTTGCTCTAAGGTCTTGGAATTGTTCCACATTGTCTCTAGAGCCTTCTACCCTGCTCACCACTGGTCTACTCCATAAACCCCTAATTGTGCAGAAAGACAATGCCCTAAGAGAGGGACCGAGGAGCCCAGCCCAAGTGCCAGCCTCCCAGTGGGTTCACAGGATGTGCATGTGGCCACAGCTTTGGGGTAGGTATAGGGCAATCAAAACGGATGAAGAAACACTTCAGAGAGGCAAGTATCACTTCTCCACCAAAAAGCAGTGAAAAACAGTGACAGAAACAATAAACCAAATATAAATCTCATATCATTCTGCATTTCCAGAACTTGATCTCACATTTGTGCAGTGTTGGCGGTCAACCCACCAGCGGTTTCTAGCTCTACATGAAGAACGTTTAATAAGTTATTAAACTGTTCGTTCTTAAAGTTACATATAATTGTGATGATTAAGAAATCAGTTTACTTGATTATTACTCTGTGCAGTGTTTTCACAGTGCACCTGGAGGATTAAAAAACAAAACAGAAATCTCTCACTTCTAAATTGGACACAGGAATTCTCAAATTAAAATTATAGAAAAGACGCCAAAAAGGACAGTGAAACTGGTCACAACTTAGGAATGTATTTCCTTGAAAAGTTTTAAAACACATAACCAGTGCCTGATGTCCACCAGGTACATGCTCCACTCATTTCCATGAAAACACGGCAACTGCTTTCCCAGGCAGGGTGCTCCTGCACCACCCACCTCCCCTGGCTTCCCAGGCAGGGTGCTCCTGTCTCACCCACCTCCCCTGGGTTCCCAGGCAGGGTGCTCCTGTCTCACCCACCTCCCCTGGCTTCCCAGGCAGGGTGCTCCTCTCCCACCCACCTCCCCTGGCTTCCCAGGCAGGGTGCTCCTGTCCCACCCACCTCCCCTGGCTTCCCAGGCAGGGTGCTCCTCTCCCACCCACCTCCCCTGGCTTCCCAGGCAGGGTGCTCCTGTCCCACCCACCTCCCCTGGCTTCCCAGGCAGGGTGCTCCTCTCCCACCCACCTCCCCTGGCTTCCCAGGCAGGGTGCTCCTCTCCCACCCACCTCCCCTGGCTTCCCAGGCAGAGTGCTCCTGTCCCACCCACCTCCCCTGGCTTCCCAGGCAGGGTGCTCCTGAACCACCCACCTCCCCTGGCTTCCCAGGCAGAGTGCTCCTGTCTCACCCACCTCCCCTGGCTTCCCAGGCAGGGTGCTCCTGTCCCACCCACCTCCCCTGGCTTCCCAGGCAGGGTGCTCCTGAACCACCCACCTCCCCTGGCTTCCCAGGCAGGGTGCTCCTGTCTCACCCACCTCCCCTGGCTTCCCAGGCAGGGTGCTCCTGTCCCACCCACCTCCCCTGGCTTCCCAGGCAGGGTGCTCCTGAACCACCCACCTCCCCTGGCTTCCCAGGCAGGGTGCTCCTGTCTCACCCACCTCCCCTGGCTTCCCAGGCAGGGTGCTCCTGGACCACCCACCCCCCCCTGGCTTCCCAGGCAGGGTGCTCCTGTCTCACCCACCTCCCCTGGCTTCCCAGACAGGGTGCTCCTGGACCACCCACCCGCCCTGGCTTCCCAGACAGGGTGCTCCTGTCTCACCCACCTCCCCTGGCTTCCCAGGCAGGGTGCTCCTGGACCACCCAGCCCCCTGGCTTCCCAGGCAGGGTGCTCCTGGACCACCCAGCCCCCTGGCTTCCCAGGCAGGATGCTCCTCTCCCACCCACCTCCCCTGGCTTCCCAGGCAGGGTGCTCCTGGACCACCCACCTCCCCTGGGTTCCCAGGCAGGGTGCTCCTGTCCCACCCACCTCCCCTGGCTTCCCAGGCAGGGTGCTCCTTTCCCACCCACCTCCCCTGGCTTCCCAGGCAGGGTGCTCCTGTCCCACCCACCTCCCCTGGGTTCCCAGGCAGGGTGTTCCTCTCCCACCCACCTCCCCTGGGTTCCCAGGCAGGGTGCTCCTGTCCCACCCACCTCCCCTGGCTTCCCAGACAGGGTGCTCCTGGACCACCCACCCGCCCTGGCTTCCCAGGCAGGGTGCTCCTGGACCACCCACCTCCCCTGGGTTCCCAGGCAGGGTGCTCCTCTCCCACCCACCTCCCCTGGCTTCCCAGGCAGGGTGCTCCTATCCCACCCACCTCCCCTGGCTTCCCAGGCAGAGTGCTCCTCTCCCACCCACCTCCCCTGGCTTCCCAGGCAGGGTGCTCCTGTCTCACCCACCTCCCCTGGGTTCCCAGGCAGGGTGCTCCTGAACCACCCACCTCCCCTGGCTTCCCAGGCAGGGTGCTCCTGTCCCACCCACCTCCCCTGGCTTCCCAGGCAGGGTGCTCCTGTCCCACCCACCTCCCCTGGCTTCCCAGGCAGGGTGCTCCTGTCCCACCCACCTCCCCTGGGTTCCCAGGCAGGGTGCTCCTCTCCCACCCACCTCCCCTGCCTTCCCAGGCAGGGTGCTCCTCTCCCACCCACCTCCCCTGGCTTCCCAGGCAGGGTGCTCCTGTCCCACCCACCTCCCCTGGCTTCCCAGGCAGGGTGCTCCTGCACCACCCACCTCCCATGGCTTCCCAGGCAGGGTGCTCCTGCACCACCCACCTCCCCTGGCTTCCCAGGCAGGGTGCTCCTGTCCCACCCACCTCTCCTGGCTTCCCAGGCAGGGTGCTCCTGTCCCACCCACCTCCCCTGGCTTCCCAGGCAGGGTGCTCCTGTCCCACCCACCTCCCCTGGGTTCCCAGGCAGGGTGCTCCTGTCCCACCCACCTCCCCTGGCTTCCCAGGCAGGGTGCTCCTGCACCACCCACCTCCCCTGGCTTCCCAGGCAGGGTGCTCCTGAACCACCCACCACCCCTGGCTTCCCAGGCAGAGTGCTCCTGAACCACCCACCTCCCCTGGCTTCCCAGGCAGGGTGCTCCTAAACCACCCACCACCCCTGGCTTCCCAGGCAGGGTGCTCCTGTCTCACCCACCTTCCCTGGCTTCCCAGGCAGGGTACTCCTGAACCACCCACCACCCCTGGCTTCCCAGGCAGGGTGCTCCTGCACCACCCACCTCCCCTGGGTTCCCAGGCAGGGTGCTCCTGCACCACCCACCTCCCCTGGGTTCCCAGGCAGGGTGCTCCTGCACCACCCACCTCCCCTGGCTATTGGCTGCTGTTTCCAATGCTGTTCTATTGCCAGGCGGCTGGCTGCCACTCTTGGGCTGGCTCTTGATGGAGGGTAGCCTGCTTCCTCTCACTGTTTTCTTATCTCTTCAGACCAGATGCCTGGACTAATGTCCCCTGAGCCTACTTTCATGGTCCTGAGGGGAGACTTGTGTTTGGAGGCTTTGTCACATCCTTGGCATGTGAAGAGTCTTCCATTACTGTGAACTCTCTCATGCTTCTCAAGTCTGAGGCTTGAAGGAATGATTTTCCACACACCTGGCAACTGTAGGGCTTATACCCTGTGTGGACTTTTAGCTGCTCTTTCAGATGGGTCTGTGTGATGAGCGCTCCTCTCCACATTTCACCAACAAATGGCCTGCCTGCTGTGTGCAGAGTCTCATGCTCCCTCAACCTACCTTCATCAAAAATGTCTCACCGAGGTTTGATGTCTGCTCCTGATGGTGACCACAGAGCAAATACTCAAACTCATGCTCCCGGTGGCAGTCGTCCACCCCTTTCCCCTCACTCCTTCCATCATTACCTGTTACACTTCGAGGGGTCTGCGACCCCAGATCTTTGGACTCTGGAGTCTCCATGGATTCTGTTTTCTGGCCACATCAATTTTCCTCTCAAACTTCCTCAATCCCTGGCTCTCTCAGAATTGCTCCCTGAACCCTGAGCAGAGCGGCAGGTGACTTGTCCTCCTGAGTGGGGAGGGGAGCTCTACTGTGCCATGGGACTGTCAGCCTGATCCTTGATTTCCTACATGTAATCATCCTGAGGGTCAGCAGTGTCTCCAATGGGGTGGTTTATTTTGAGGCAATATTTACTCTTTGATTGGCCTTTATTTTCATTGGTACTACATATATTTCATATCTGAGAACAGAGTTTATCCAAAAATTTGATACCAATAATTTGCATTGATGACATGATATTAAGTTAATATCTTCCTTTTTCACAGAAATCTTTGCTGTGTGTATGTAGTTCAAATATATCAGAATGAAGAAAATCTCTCTTTATTATGGAGGAGCTATCTACTTCAAGCTTCTTGAAAAGCTTTCTAAAGTAGTGTTGCAGGCGGCAAGCACACATCTGTGGGCTCTGAATTTCACACCTTCAACCAAAATAGCAATATCACAAAATTTTCCTTCCAGCCCTTGCTCATTTCGTGTTTTCAGAAACCGAGTTTTATGACCATCATCGTTATATTTAATGGTTTCAGACATTCTGATGAAAAGCTCCATGAACAACTCAGGCCATTATTTTAACGCCTTAAATACCAAACTCTTCAGCTCAGAATAACTCTGCTCAAGGGCACACCAGACCTGCAGCATGACACAGTCACAGACACCCTCTGTGGTTCCCTGGGCATTCTTAAGCACGCAGCCCAGGGTGAAATGGATGCGGGCTGCGAGCACCGGGATGACAGTGGGTTTTATTTTTATTTTCCTAGTCTGGGGAGAAGGTGGAGGCCCTGATGGTAGCAGCCTTCCTCCTGTACAAGCACAGAATGTCTAGCCAGCTGTGAACACCCCCACCCACCACCCACCACTGTCCTGTGCCTGTGCAGTGTCGGTTGGAGGGAGGGTGCGCCACCACCTTGTGCAGGCACAGGACCCACAAAAAGCCCCTTTTAATCTCAGCAGAGATGGTGAGTAGACATTGTGCCAGATGCACCAAGCGTCATCTCTTGCTCATGTCCCACGCAGGAGATGGAAATTGGGCTCCCTTAGGTGGAATGGGCTGACTGAGAAATGAAAGCTAGGAAAAATAGAATGCAAAAAAAACAGGACACAGAAAATAATTTTAAGAAGGGGAGGCAGGATGGGCAAGCCAATCACATGGATCGAGCTTCTATACCCTGACAAAATGGAGACTGCTCCTACTTTATTTACATCGGGGACATCAAAGCCCTTCCATACCATGTTCTTCTTCAAAAAAGGTTAAAGGTGGACTGTCCAGTTCCCAATGGGTCATGCCTATCTATCGCAGTCCAGCTGCAGCAGAATAACCGGGGGGTGACGAACAACTTGTGCAGGTTGATACAGCAGGAGTGGGAGCCGTTTATTGTAGGACAGGAGGGGTATTTATACATTCCACACAGCTTATCTTAATTAGCATAAACTAGGTACATCAGTCAACCAATAAGGAATCTCCACACTTAATGGCTCGCTGGCGCCACCTCACAAACCACTCCCTCTGGCATTTTGCCAGGCGCCGTCCAGACTTGTTTGCAGACTCTAACATTTGCCAGGGGCCATCCTGACTTGTTTACAGACTCTAACACCCATCTCCAGAGCAACCATGAGAGATCTTCCTAGCAAATCGAAGATGAGGGTCATGTGCCTTGGGCAATCTATTGCTTGGGAGAGCCACAGATACTTCCCAAGGTTAAACCTAAAATCTCCCTGGCTACATGCCCAGAGAAGATTCTCATGTGCTTTTCACAGATGGCTCCCCACAGTCATCCAGCTGATTTTGCATAGGTGCTGGGTCAGATGTGCCAGGATAGTCTAGCTAGCTGAAGTCTAGCTGACTGCAAGAAGATGCTGGGCCAGAGATGCCCAGGGTGGTCCCAGAGACTCCACAGGGGCATGGGGCCAGCAACTCCATGGGGCACAGAGCCAGAGGCACCAGGGCACCACATGAATCAGGAGGCACCAAGGGTAGTCCAGCTAACTGAAGTGCAGATGATTGCAGGTAGATGCTGGGCCATGTTCACCTAGGGTAGTGCAAATGACTGAATGTAGGCCTGGGCCAGAGTCCCCAGGGGCAAAACAGCTCATTGCACATAGGCATTTGTTAGAGTCTGTAAACAAGTCAAGATGGCACCTGGCATTTTGCAGAGGGAGTGGTTTGTGAGGTAACGCCAGCGAGCCATTAAGTGTGGAGATTCCTTATTGGTTGACTGCTGTATCTAGTTTATGCTAATTAAGAGAAGCTGTGTGGAATGTATATATACCCCTCCTGTCCTACAATAACGGCTCCCACTCCTGCTGTATCAATCTACACAAGTTGCTCCTCACTCCCGGTTATTTTGCTGCAGCCGGACTGCGGCAGGCCTTGGGCCAGATGTGCTAAGGGCAGAGTACACTGGATGCCCTGGAGTGGCTCACTGGGGGATGGGACCGGTGAGAGAATGAAGTCCCCACAAGCTCAGGTGCATGGATGTGCACTCATGTCAGGCATGGGAGTACCCACTGCAGGTGGCTCAGTGTACCATCATTTCCCAATGAGGACTGCATAGCAGGAGAGATCTCAAAAGCCGAGTTCATGGGGGAGGGAAGGTATAGAGCAGGACCCAAATGGCTACAGTTAAGCTCTGTGACCAAGGCTTCCAGCAAGCAAGGCCATGAGTTTGTTATGCTACAGTCAGTGTGTACTCATGAACACCTTGCTTCAGCGTATATACTCGAGGTCATGAGCATCTGCCTGTGAGTGAATACCCACTGATGTAACCTGTTGGCAGTGTGCCTTCTTGTTTGGCCTGCTTATAAAACAGACCTGTAGAAATGGCTCAGAGGGCTGGCTAAGGGCTTATGGCCACCTCTGAATAAAGGACAGCCAGCATTCTCATCCTGCCTCGCATCTTTTTTTCAATGGCCAGATCCTCAAACCTTGCTTCCAGGCCTGAGCCTTGCCCTTTTTCTGACAGAAGTCCCCTGAGAGACTGTGCATGATGGGAGCTTTAAAAGAAGAGTGAGGATTGACCAGTTAACAGTTAACAGCAGAATGAACCTGAGCTCTTTCTGCTTCTCTCTCTCCCTGAGCAGCCTTCTTGGAGGTGAGCCTTCTCCTCTGCACTCAGATATAGAGGCTTTCTTGCACGGTCACTGTGAGAACTGGACATGGCATATTTGATTTTGCTCTACAATGCAAGTAGTCTAAGTAGATACAACCACTCATGGTTAAAGATATTGGTGAGTGCGCTGGGCAGAGAGAAGGGCATGGGTGCAGAGTGCAGCTCTAGTTGGTGGCAGTGAGATCTGGAACTGAGGTCAGTGCTTGGTGGGAAGCTGTCCGTGATGAGCCAGGCAGCACCAGGCACTACCTGGCATGTGGAGCTAATCCTAAAGAGGCAACTGCAAAGGGTCCTAAATGGGGGGCATAAGATCAGAACTTTAAGTCAGGTCTACATTTAGGCCAAACTTGTGGAGGATGGATCAGGTGGTGATGATCAGAGGAATCAGGTATGTTGGGAGTTGGCACCCAAGACAAAGAACCCAGAGAAGAAGTGAAGAGCAGACGGTGTCCACCAGCCCTGCCTTGCTGGATTAAGCTCTTCAGGACTGAGGTGGAGCCCACGAAGAAGCAGAGAAGAGAGGGTGCCCAGGACCTGTGGACTGCTGGACTAGGCTCTTCAGAACTAAGGTGGAGCCCACGAAGAAGCAGACAGGAGAGGGTATCCATTTATGCCAGGAGCCATCTATGAGCCATGGGTAAACTGAGAAATGTTGGAGCCATTAGGCAGGGGAGGCTTGTATCGAGAGCGTCCAGTAGGAACCTGTGGGAAGCCATCCGTGAATTACATGAGGGTCTTCTCTCGGTATGACAGCCGGGAGAATTTAGGTTTGGCATTGCAAACTCTCCAGGCTCTCCCACAGCAGTGGATTGCCCAAGGCACAGGACCTTTGTCTCCACTCTGCTAGGAAGATCCCTCATAGAGCTCTGGAGATGGGCGAAACACTTTGGGAACTGGACAGCTCAACTTTAACCTTTTTTGATGAAGAACATGCTATAGAAGGCCTTTGATGTTTACTGATATAAATAAAGCAGGCACGAGCTCCATCTTGCCAGAGTATAGAAGCTTGGTTTGTATGATTTGCTTGCCCATCCTGCCCCAGATTTTTAAATTACTCTATGTATCCTGTGGGTTTTTTGTCATTCTATTCTTCTTCACATTTATTTCTCAGCCAGCCCATTCCACCAAGGGGAACCCTATTTCCACTGCCTGCTCAGGACACAGGTGAGCGGAATCCACTGGTTTAAGAACTCCTGATTCATGTGGGGCCCTGCTTAGCTCAATGCTCAAGTTCTAGCTCAGCTCCAGAGATGGGAGTGACCTGCTGGAGCCAGGCAGCCTCCTGGAGACGTGTGTAGTTTGTCAAATGTCAATCAACATGTTTACTGCAAGACCTCAGCCACACCAAGAAGCAAGCACCTAAATAAGACTCTTCCCATTGAAACCTCATCCCTACCTTTGATTTACTCCCCCTTAAATAAAAAAAAAATCAGAGCCTTTTTTCAATTGTTCAGTCCCAGCTCCTATCAGGACTGGAAGACCCATCAGACACTCCTCTTTTCATATCTAATTTCTGGCTCTGTCTTACTTACTGATTATTTCAGAATTTTTACCTTCCCAGGAGGCTCACACCTCCTGGGCAGGAATCTGCTCTGTTGGGCGCTGGTCACTCCATTATGTACCTCCCCTTACCTGCTGGATTAGGCTCTCCAGGATTAAGGTGGAACAAGCAGAAGCAGAGAGGAGAAGGTGCCCACCACCCCTGGCCTGCTGATTTGGCTTTTCAGGAATGAGGTGGAACCAAGAAGCAGCAAAGGACAGGGTGCACACCACCCTGGCCTGCTGTATGAGGAACACAAAGAGAAGCAGACATGTCTGAGACGTGAGACTTGCTAAGGTTGAGACCCCTGTGGGTCATGGGACCAGGGAGGTCCAGGTACAGTGTGAGACCTGAGGCTGGGTCAGGTCAGAGGTATGTGCCAGCCTCCTCTTGACTTGGTCAGTGACTAACAGGGGAAAAGGGAGGGCTGGGGCCAGGCCGGGAGTTTAGACAACATGGAGTTTCTAGTCTAAGGGGAAAGCACAGGTGTTAAAGGGAGGGAGGGAATCCAGAGGGGAAGGAGAGGCTGCGTCTGAGAGGGGTGTGGAGAAGAGACAGGTGAAGAGGCTTGTCGAGAAGGGCAGGAGGCAGAGAACTGCCGTTTCTATGAAGTTGACACCTCTCGACATGAAGTTCTGAATTTTGTTTCTTTGTCATTTCCTTCCCATCTTTGAAGCAAGCTGAAGCTTCAGTCTGGAGATGGTTCTTTCCCAGGAGCTCCTGGGGGCTGGCAGGGAGTCTTTCATGACCGCCCGCGGCCAGGCCTGCACTCTGAGCACGGTGAGGACAGTCGGTTTGATGGGGCCTGTTCTTACACAGAATAGCCTCTCGGTGCTTACATGACCCAAGACTTTCTTTTCTTCCTTCTGTTTGTGTGAGGGGCCTAGAGTTCTGGAAGCCTTAGGCGAGCATCAGTCACTTACCTGGGGACACCCACAGTCGGTCTGTGTTTGGTTGGCCACTGTTGATTTCTGTATTCTGGTTTAGGCTGACTGAAAGGAGGCAGAGGCACAGGCTCAGCGCGGGACTCATGATGGCTGTGGCAACTCACTAATGCACCCATCCCTCCTCATCATCCTGAGGTCTGACAGGTCCATTTGTTGTGCAGCACCCCCAGAGGATCCTGGTGGATTGCAATAAAATGAACAAACACTCTTCCAGCTGAAAACCTTCCACTCTCTAGTCGCTTGTGCAGAATCAATCCTTGGGATGCACTTCGCCCAACAAGCAGACTCCTCGGGATGCAACACACGGTAGGCTCCTAGGTATGCAACGTGTGCCAATCGTGAGTGTTCTACACTGGGAACACCATCCACAGTGCCGCAGTCTGGCTGGGCACAATTCAGGAGCCACTTGTCAAAAGAAATGAACTTTATTTTTAGAACCACACACGCCAAACCACACAGCTCTTCAGGAAAACCTTCAGAGCCCAACTGCCACCACAGGCTTCCACAAGCCTCTCAACCTTCCCCCTCCTCCTGCTCTTGAGGCCGATTGGCTGGGTCGTGTGGGCAGAGCCAAAAATGTCCCCCAATGAGCAGCTCCGTGGTCTGAAAGGGCGGGGAAACAGCCCAATGAGCATCACTGCAGAGGAGCCAACAGTTGGCAGCTGGAAGTTTGCTGAGGCCGCTGTGAGCCAATCATCAGCTGGCAGCTGGAAGTTTGCTGGCAGCTGGAAGTTTGCTGGGCCCCTTGGGCTGTGGCTGTCGACACACAGGCTGAAGATCTGCCTCAAAGAAGAAACCGATCTTCTCAAGCAGAAAAGTGAAAGAGGGCAAGTTGCCTGACTTCATCTGCTAACATCATGCTGAGTTCAATGGTAGAAAAATACACCCAAATCAGCCCAGGCAGACAGTGAGCAGAGCTTCAACCAGCATCCTTTCCTGGGACTGCAAGCACGTTGCAAGGTAATTATCTTCGTCTACCTCAATTTGGCCAGAAGCTCCAAACTTCCTGCTGTTCTGGCATACACCCTGTGGTCTGGGTAGTGTTCCTTCCCCGTCAGCTCACAGCACAGGCGTTTGGCAGGCCCAAGAGGGCTGTAGTTAGGCTCCCTCACCAAGGTTTCTGGCAGGATATGTTTTAGTGTGTAGCCAAAGTCATGAACACCCTAATTCAGGTCTGATCATTTACCTGTGAGCATGTGCCCACTGATGTAACCTACTGGCAGTAGGCCTTCTTTGTCTGGCCAGTATTTACAAAAGGCTTATGGAAAGCCATGGGGTGGATGAAGGCTGGGGCTGGAGGCTGGCTAGGGGCTAGTGCCACCTCCAAATAAAGCGTGTCTGCTCTCCCAATTGTGTCTTGCATCTTCCTCCACCTGCCAGGGTTCTGAATCTGTTTCCTAGGGTCTGAGCCTCCACCTGCTAACTGATCCTATTGCCTCAGGATGCATCAAACCAAATTACAGGTGAGAGCTTCTTGGACCCTGGAAGATAGGTGTGGGAGACCTGTAGCCACAGAGCAGCAGGTAGCACTTGGTTGCCATGGTTCTGTTAGCATGGACTCCTGGGAAGAGTTGGGATACAATGGCTGGTTCCCTGAGATCATGGAGAAGGCTTCACAAGCAGTTAGTTGCTGCCTATAAGATGGTACAACTCGGAAGACAAGTGGGTTGAATTTTTCTTATTTCATTGCAGGTGAACAATTTCATAGTCTGCCTGGTCATTTCCTCCTGTCTGAACCCTCCTACCAGCCTCCAAGGACCACAGCAGGCATGCTCTGAGGGTGACTTTCACGCGCTCAGTTATCTGTGCATAGCAAAACCTAAAACTAGGTAGGGTGGTGTGTGCCCAAGGAAGAACAAGATACAACCGTCTCAGGTTCATCATCCCCCACAAGGCACCCTGGGATGCCTGTAGCAAGTGTGTGTAGATGAATTTTGGGATGTGCAGCAAAGCTCTTGGACATAGGTCTGAATCTGGGCTCAGATTGGCAGGCTATGAAGATGCAGAAGCAAATCTGCCCACGCCAGCCTCATAAATGAAGCTTACCTGAGAGTCCCTGCAACTTACAGGAGACAGAGGAGTTTTACCTTGAGCCACATCTGCTCTTTGAAAGGTCTCAAAGCCTCAACCAGAATGAGATGGGAAGCACAGACGATTGCAGTGGAAAGCTCAGAGGAGAGGGCTTCACTGGGCACAGGGAGGGGCACTGCTCGGAATCAACAGTTCTTTAAGAGGCTGGGTTGGTGACGACCCTGAACTATTCATGAGGCTTGTCCTCCTTCCAGCCCCCGAGTGAAACTCTCACCCAACAATCCCACCCACACAGCGAGCGATTGTGCCATTTCTGTGGTGTCCACACACGAACCTTTTTCTTCTCCACATTCTTTTTCCTCTTGTACTTATATCTTTAAGTTTGAAAATGCTCTATTGCCTCAGGATGCATCGACCAAATTAACAGAACATGCAAGGCTGACCCAGAAAACCGAAGCAATCAGCTAATGCTAAGTGAACCACAAAGAAGGCTCTTCTCCTTGGGGGCCTGCTGACCTGACCGGAGTCGCGCCATGTTCTGGAAGAGGGAACAAAAGAACCCCCAAAAAACCCCAGATCAGAACTTGTATAGGGCTGAGAAAGGGCTTAGGGGAGAAACAGGAGTCACTGGACACTATTGTTGAATGCAGTTAGGGCAAAGTGGTTCCATAAAATCACCTAAAGCAAACAGGACATTTATTACAGGAATAGTCTCCTAGTGTACAAGAGGACTTCTCAGATCACTTTGTGTGTTAGCCTTTAAAACAGAGTCTGACAGTCTGTGAGTCTCGGAGGTTCTGAAATGGATCCGCATGGAGCAAATGAGAGGGACGCAGAGCAAAGGGCTTGGTGAGAGCTTGAAGCAATTCTGGTACAGGACAGACGTTCATACAGCAGTAACTTCTTAGCATGTCTTTACCACTGGATACTATAGTTTTAATGCAATGTGAAAAATTATGCTTACTTTCTTCTGGAATTTTCTTTTAAGTATTTTTGTATACACAGTATCCAAATGTGTATGTCTCAAATTACCTAAGTGGTTTAACTTTTTTCCCACATTTTTAATTGGTGCATTTTAGTTGTGGAATTGTTACATATTCCTACATGCACACAAGATAACAATATAATTTGGCCAATATCATTCCCATTTCCCCTTTCCCTCCTCACCTGCTCACCCCAGTCACCTTCCTCTATTCTACTGATCTCCTTTCTGTTTTCATGACATTCCCCCAAACTTTCTTTTCCTTTTACCCTCTAACTTCCAAATATTAGAAAAAACACAGGACCCTTGGCCTTTTGAGTTTGTCTTATTTTACTTAAAATTATATCTGAAGTTCCACCCATTTTCCCACAAATGACATATAATTTTATTTTTTATGGCTAAATTACAATCCATTGTGTATATATATCGCATGTTCTTTATCCATTCATCCATTGACAGACACCCAAGCTGGTTCCATAGGTTGTCTATTGTGAACTGTGCTGCTATAAACATGGGTGTGCATGAATCACTGTAGTGGGACGACTCTAATTCTTCAGGATGAACACCAAGGTGAGGTACAGGCAGGTCATATGATAGTTCCATGCCTAGTCTTTTGAGGAAACTCCACACTGGTTTCCATAGTGGTTGTATCAATTTACAACCCCACCAACAGTGTAAAAGTAGTCCTTTTCTCCACATCGTCTCCAGCGTTTATTATTGTTTATACTCTTGATGGCTGCCATTCTGACTGGTGTGATGTGAAATTTCAGTGTAGTTTTGATTTGCATTTCCCTGATTGATAAGGATACTGAACGTTTTTTCAATATTTGTTGGCCATTTGTATTTCTTCCTTTGAGAAGTATGTTTAATTTATTTGCTCATTAATCAATTGGGTAATTGTGGGCGGTTACCTTCTTTATATATTCCAGATATTAATGCTCTGCCAGAAAAGTAGCTAGCAAAGATTTTCTTCATTCTCCCATTTATTAACACTTGGCATTATTTCCTGAGTTTCAGCGGTCCTACTGAGAAAGTCGTTGACCGTGGTATATGCTAATATGTTGTTCCTATACTTTCTTCTAGGGGTTTTGTAGCTTTTTGTCTGATTTCTGGGCCTTTGATCCATTTTGAGTTGGTTTTTATCCTATTAAAGTTTATTTTTATAATTATGATTATTAGCCAGGCTTGGTGGTGCATGGCTCTTCATCTCAGTGGCTCAGGAGGCCGAGGCAGGAGAATCACAGGTTCAATGCCAGCCTCAGCAACTTAGTGAGTCCCTAAGCAACTTAGATCCTTAAAAGTAGCAAAGGCATCTGAAGGAATATCAAATGTTCACAACTCCCCATACTTAAAGAAATCTCTGAATTGGACACAAAAGAGGATGAATTTGGAGGTCCATGTCAAATACATTCTCTCAGCAGAATCCCACTGCAAGGTGATCTGTGGGGTTTCCTTTGAGGAGCATAAACAGGACTTGAGGCTGAGCATTGATGTCTAGAAATGTACTCATTTCTTCTGTTTTCCAATTTATTGCAGTGTAAGTTTTCAAAATAGCCATGACCCACTGGATTTCTCTGATGTCTATGCTGATTTCTCCTTTTTCATCTCTAATTTTATTAATTTGGGTCTTCTCTCTTTTTCTTTTGGTTAGTTTGGATAAGGGAATATCTTGTTTATCTTTTCAAAGAATCAACTCTTTATTTCATGGATCCTTTGTATCTTTTATTCTCAATTTTATTGATTTCAGCTCTGATTTTAAGTATTTCCTTCCTTCATAATTACTTCCTTCCAAATATGGTTTTAGAACTGGTTTGTTCTTTTCTCAAGGGCCTCCAGGTGCATCATTAGATCATCCATGTGAGACCTTTCTGGTTTTCCTATGTAGCACTCACAGCTATAAACTTTCCTTGCAGAACTGCCTGCCCAGTGTCCCAGAGGTTATGGCATCTTGTGTTACTATTCTTGTGTGATTCTAAGAATTTTTAACTTCTCCTCTGATTTAGTCTATTACCCATTCATCATTCAAAAGAGTATTGTTCAATCTCCATGTGTTTATATAGTTTCTGTAAGGTTATTTTTGGTGTTGATTTCTAATTTTATTCCATTTTGATCTGATAAGATGCAAGAAAGTTTATCAAATTTTTTGTACTTGCTGAGAGTTGCTTTGTGGCCTAAAATATGGTCTCTGTTGGAAGTTTCATGCTGCTGAGAAGAAAGTATATTCAGCCGTTGTTAGATGAAATATTCTATAGATGCCTCCTAAGTTCTTTTGATTTGTAACATTTTTAGGTCTGAAGAATGTTTGCTGAGTTTATTATGGATGACTTATAAGTTGGCAGGAAATTTATGTGTTTTTGTCCTCGGGTCTTTCTGAAGCTTTACTTTGAGCAGTGTCTCTTGTACGTAATTAATAAGCAGTTTAGCTTTATACAGTGCTAGATTGCTTTTCAAAACATGAGCATTGCTAGAAACGTACAAACTTTCCCGTTTCACTAATAACATTTCTTCATGTTGGTTTATATTACTTAGTGTAGAGAATCATTAATGATAACTTTTAGTTGTTCTGAGCTGTGTTTCTTCATTCTTCCTGAGGAGGAATGTCAGCATGAGATTCTAGCTAGGGGATGCTTTAGTTTTTACCGTAGGCAGAAGAACCATTCTTACGTGTCTGGGAAGACCCCTGTCTCTAGGAAGTCCACAGCCTGAGGAATCTGTAGGGACGATGGTGGATAACCTTGGGTCCCACTGTCACCGCTGTTGACCAGTGACAAGTCCTTGCTTCCCTGAATGCTGAAGTGTGACACCAGAGGAGCACGCTGAGCAAGTGTAGAGTGGACAGTAGAAGCTTTATTAAAGGACAGCAGAAATCCTTCTCCCCGAGGAAGAAGGGGACCAAAGGGGGAGTCCGTGGAAGGGGGGGGTCTTCCCTCTCCTATAGCTAAGGTCTTCTCTTGGTCTTCCCACACTCCTGTCTTTTGTTCCCCTTTACCTTGCAGTGACAGAATGCAGGTGGGAAGGCCCACAGGTGGGAGAGGTGGGCTGCAGGAGTCCTCTGGGCAGGAAGGGCCTGGGGTGGCTTCTGATTAGCACCCCCCTGTTTGCTGGGAGCTGCTTCATTAACAGTTCCTTAGGACGGGCTCCGGGCCTTGGGGACATTAACATTTCAATTTCCCCAGGTGCTGCCCTGCTTTCCTGGACTCTATTCTCCATAATGGCCTCCATTTTCTTTATTTTATTTGATATTAGACCCCATTTACCTAACTACACTGACTACCTCTCTGTGAATCTGGCTTCACCACTTTGACTAGAATAATCCTGGTTTGAACCTGTGCTCCTGTGTTATAGTTATCTCCCTTTTTATCCCCACAAGTGTCCATTTGGGTGATAAATCACACAATGTTATCCATGATGGATGAGGTACATACAACCCCTTGCTGGATCTGGGGAGTGACTCCCATTCACAGTGCCCAACATCAGTGCCCCACAGTGGAACGCAGGTGATGGTTAATGGCTATGCCTTTCATGAGTAACCCAACCACCAGGCTTCTGACTACCTATGTCAATGTTGATGCCATGTGCCTCTGGGGTGATGGGTTGTACCCTTCATGAGCAACCTAATCTCCATCCTTCTGATTGGCAAAATTTTTAAATATTTGAGATTATAGACTTTTCTCAATTAAGTTTATCATCTATTATTTTTCTAATCTTATAGCTTTATTTCAAAATTTACTACATTTTATTCTGCAAATTTGGTTTTTTGTTTTAATTCCTATGTATCTGAACACACTTTCATTCTTTACGGTGATAACTTTCATTTCTTCAATGGTCTGAAGAAATTCTCCATAAATGGAAAGACTCTGTTATTTTAGAGGTTTTATATGTATTTTTCACACAATTCAGTACATTCTATATCAATATGGGTCTAAATTAAATCATTTCCATGCTGATGTTTAATATTTGTTAGATTTCATTGCAAGTAGACACTAGCCACACTGGCCCATGGTCATCTCCAGCTATTGCCTAAAATAGGAATGAAGGTGCCTATCCACAGCCCACTCAGTGGACGCATGTGGGCTGGCCCCCCAGGATGGCTACCTTCCCCTCTGGCGGGGTCAGCAGAGCCCAGTGACCTGCTTCTGAGCCGCTCCCAGCCTGTTGTCACCCCTGGGCAGACAGGGCCTTCGCAGCAGTGCACTTACAGCAAGTTGTGCCCTTTATCTTTCTGGAATTTTCCATAACATTTTAGGATCAAGCAGAAAATGGGCACTGATAGGGAACACCCAGACATGAGAGGTAGGAACATGAGGTTAAAGGAATAATTGTATAACCTGATCCCCCACAGGCTTGCTTCTAAAAAGCAATAAAATTAAAAAGCAAAAACTTAAGTGCAGCCACCTGGCGTAAGTCACCAGCGTGTGTCACGTTCCTCAGCATTAGTCCTGTCGTGTGTCCAGTAATGCTGACCAGAAGAGC
Organism: Ictidomys tridecemlineatus; assembly: GCF_052094955.1. Lineage (NCBI taxonomy): Eukaryota > Metazoa > Chordata > Mammalia > Rodentia > Sciuridae > Ictidomys > Ictidomys tridecemlineatus. The sequence goes on along the minus strand of NC_135478.1, from coordinate 232,323,379 downwards.
ACACGTTACCCTGAGGGGGGCAGGGGACTTTGGTGAGCCTCACACAGACTAGATCCCAGAACTCAGGGAGACAATGACCACAAAATCTGTCGGAACAGGCTCAATCAGAACTGGTCAGCACAGAGTGGCCATGTGAAGTGTGAAAGTCTGATGTCACACCGCTGTGAGTCAGAAGTCCAGAGGCAGAACTGGCAGGACCGTGGAAACCTCCCTGGGACTCTAATAAAACTGGAAGGCAGGACAGGCACCCTGTCCTTCTTTTCTGAGAGTCCTACTCTCCCTCTCTCTCTCCCTCCCTCCCCCTCCCTCCCTCCCTCCCTCCCTCTCTCTCTCTCTCTCTCTCTCTCTCTCTCTCTCTCTCTCCCTCCCTCTCTCTCGTCCCCTGTTCCTTTTCCCTGTCACTTCTAACAGACTCAGGCCTGCTGCTCTGAGACGTCTGAAGGACTTCTGGCGTGATGACAAGAACTGGTGGGAAATAACTGGTGGCGGCCTCTGCTCCCCGTGGCCCTCCTCTGTGACAGGAATCCCCTGCAGTTCCCTGAATTTCCATTTCCTGGGAGACTCCAAGGCACTTGCCTGCAGAAGGGGAGGTTCGTTTTCCTGGGGAGGGAAGCAGAGCTGAGGCATTGATGAAGGTCAGGTGAAGCCTCACTGTAAACAGTGAAAACTACCAAGATGGCAACCTCCGCTGGCCTTTAACCTCACTCAGCTGCTGTGCTTTGTCATGTGCTAATTTGGGAAAAACATGTACCAGCAGCACCAGAACCTGGGTTTCAGTCCCATCTCTGGAGCTGAGCTCGGTTTTTAGAAAAGCCATACACAGAGAGAAGGCGGGGTGCTGGGGCCCCAGCTGTTGTACCCCATCGCCAACAGCATCTCAAGACAGAGTTTGCAAACCAGTCATGTTTTTACCTTCTGTCTTTAAAACAATGATTTGGGAGAATAATTTTATCCTGTTTCACTTTGGTTTTGAACTAACAGATTCTCCAGCCCACTACTTCTCCATGAGGACTTTCCAGGTCCACTGGGCTGCGTGATGACAAAGCAGGGCAGAGGTTCAGCCCTGAAGACTCAGTCCTGAGTTCCCTGCAGCACCTGGCCACAGAGCTGGGCCACAAACACAGCCACCAAGCTAGGCGGCTTGGACCCAGCAACACACCAAACGCACGGCTGGAAAGCGTTGCTGGGTGGCGGAGGCTGGCCTCCGTCTCTGGGTCGCCATTAATTGATGTGTTTCAGCTGCAGTTACAAACTTCTCTGATTTTTGGTTGTGTTTTACTTTTGTTGTACATGTTTTTCTTAGCTTCATTAAGAGATAGACAGTCACAAACTGCCATTCACAGCCAACACCACCATTGTCTGAGCACTGTACACAGTGAAAACCACCAAGATAGGCAGCCTCGCTGGCCTTCCACCTCACTCAGCTGCTGTGTTTTGTCATGTGCACTGCTAAGTGTTGACATTTGGTTGGTACATTCCCAGCCAGCTGGGAAAAGCCAGCCAAGACCCTGCTCATTACACACATAATCACATCTGAGGGCTGCCTGGCCTCCCAGCAGGTTCATCCAACTGGAAGAAAGAGCAACAATAAGAAGAGGGGTCTATACCCCTGGCTGGCACACCAGGAACCGCTGCTACTGAGTAGACTCCAAGCACAGCTGTAGACGTTCTGGGAAATGACTTCTCTATACAGACACCGTGGGAATCAAGGAGGAAGTGTATACAGCAAAAGCACAGAGCAAGGTAGAGGAATGAGGGCAACTTGGAGGTGGGCAATAGGGTAGCTTCCTGGCTCTGGGGGTGGGGGGCAATGCTGGTTCAGAGGGAAGGTGGGTACTGATACTTGCTCTGAGGAAATCCCAACCCAGAGCCCAAAGGAACTCCTGGAAATGGTCCTTTCTGTGGCAGATAACAGCAAGGGTCTGGACACCTGAGCTCCTTTTTCAGGGCCTGGAGGTCAAGCAAGTCCTACTTTAATCTCCTACATGCCCTGCTCAGGTCACCTGCTGCAACACAGGACAGGGACGTTCCTTGCACCTTTCCTTCCTGCTTAGGGTCCTGGGGCAGACGAGTTGCTCTAGGTGGCACCTGGGGCAGAAGGTCTAGAACTGTGCTGCACCCAGCACCTGGAGCTTGGCACCATGAGAAGGGGCCAGGAATGCAGGCGGTTGGCAGGGGAAGACAGGATGGGGCCAGCCCCAGGGTCGCAGAGCTGCCTGAGCCTCAGAGGAAGGGAGCTGCAGGGCTACCTTTCAGTGGCCCCTGCAGACGCACCTGAGCCTCTGCTCTTACCCTCCTGAGGCTTCAGGGTGCCTGCTGCAGGCCAAACACAGCCACCAGGTCAGGTGGTCAGGTGTGCAAAGTCGGAAGGCACCAGCTGTGCCGCACTGATGGAGGTCAGTTGACGCCTCACACACCACCACCTGAGTGAGGAGACGGGCGGCAATGCTGCACACTGGTGAGGTGCCCAAGGCCAGACTTCACCCTCGGTCCTCGGCACTGTCCACTTCCACCAGGCACCAGCAGCAAGGGAGAGGAGGGGGCAGAGCTCCCACCACCCTGCCAGGGCACTTGCCCAGCAGCAGGCAGACTAGTTGCTCTAGGTGGCACCCTCCTCCAGATCTTGAGTGTCCCCCAAAGGCCAGCAGTGGGATGCTGGGTCCCCAGGGTGGCAGGATCTTCAGGAGGTGGGGCCTGGAGGGAGTCTTCAGGCCACTGAGGTCTCGGCCCCCTTCTTCTCTTTTGCTCCTGGTGGGGAAGTGGGCTTCCTCCGCCACGTGCTCCTGCCACAAGTTGATTCCAGCCTGGAGCCCAAGGCCACAGCCGACTCAGAACCGGAAACCAGAGAGGTCCTTTGCTTTGGGGTTGACTGCCCTGCCATGTTCCCACAGAGGGAGGGCGCACGTGAGAAGGCCTAAGATGGCCCTGCACTGGGCAATGCCCTTGGCCGGCACAAGCCCACAGACTTCTCTGCTCTGGGGTGAGGCTGAACTGATGGTAGCAACCACTTCCTGGGGAGAGGCCTCAAGTGTGCGCTGCACTCTCCGACTAAGAGGGTGCACATTTTTGGGAACCTGCTTTGGCTTTTTAACAAATCCGACTGTGTAGGACCAAGCTCTGCTGTGCTGACCAGTAAGTCCATATGGATAGCAGCAGCCTCAAGCCCTTCCCCAAACAAGTCACAGCACCATCTTAATGCTCACGAGAGGCTGACTCATGCCACCACGAGGGATTTCAACAGCCTTAAAGATGCTGGAGATTGTGAACACAGCCCTGGGGGCGTCTGCGGCCCTGGAGCTTCGCCCCCTCAGGACATGGTCCAGGCTTGGACTCCCTGCTGCTCCACACTGGGTGGTTCCAAAGAACCCAACACACATGTGAAATCTAATCTGTTGATATCTTTTTAGGGGGTTCCAATCCAAAGCTTGATGGAAAGAATAAATATTTTTATTAAGTGCAATTAAAGTATTAATGCCAGGGTCATCTTACTATCCAAGGCACTCCACAGCCTATGTGAGATGCCAAAAGAGCTATCTGTGTGTCAAAGAGAAGGGAAATTAAGCTTTAGGAATAAACAAATTATAACCATCTTTGTTTATGCGTGGATCTTTTCTCTTGGAATATGAGCCAAATATGAACAGAAGCCAGGCGTACAGTCCCCTCTGTGCACATGGCTTCTCCTCTGACCTTCTCCAGAAATGCCATCTGCAGGTTGTCTTAGGGTGCCTGCTCCACAGGGCACAGTGCAGTGGTGAGGGGCACATCTTGGAGCCAGACCCATCAATTCAAGCAGATACATACTGAGTCCCTGGATGCCCGCACTGCAGACAGGGTGGTGAGGGAGAGCGGTGAGTCTTCCCCCTGATGAGGCTGGTTCTGGTGAAAGACAACACGGAGAAATCAACTCCTGGTGGAATTTCAAAGAGGAATAGTGCCCTGAAGAAAGCAGAGCCGAGTGGGAGAAGGGCCACCCTGAGGTCACAGGAGACAGGACGGGGAGCAGCCTGTGCAGGGAGGCCTGGAGGTGAGAACAGCAGGTGGAGGCTGAGAGGGAGGAGGCAAGATTTCTCCAAGGTGCATGGAGACCCTGAGAAGCTTCAGACTTCAGGAGGCCCTGGGGGCTGTACAGCAGGAAGGAGGGGGTGAGAGAGGAGCAGCCACTGCAGAGACAGGCAGAGCTGAAAGCAGCAAGGGGCTGCCCCATCCTGAAGCCTCTGGATCCAGCCATTGCTGGGCCCTGGGATGAGCAAGGAGAGGGACCCAGTCATGCCTGGCTCCAGCCTGTGGGCCTGGGCTCCGCCACCAAGCAAAGCCAAGTAGTTAGTGGTGGGAGGGCACAGGGACAGTCACGCAGGAGCAGAGTCGAGAGCAGTGGATCCATGGCTGCAGACAGGCACGAACAGGCCAGCCACCAGGACGGGACTGAGGCCAGGTCCCTGGCTTCTGATCAATCTGTGGCTGGATGTCAAGGTTCTTGATGGACCGCTCCACTTTTTCAATGAAACGGGGTCACTGGAGCGAGACTCCAGGATGAAAAACAGATAGAATAGAGGAAAGCATGGGACAGAATCTGCGGAGTAGAGGCCCTGGCTTTGTGGTGTGGAGGCAGGAAGCCCGGGTTCCCAGGCAGCCCAAGATTGATCTCAGGGCAGAGTCGGGAGGTCACGGCATTCCTAGCAACCACATTAGATTCTGAGGACCAGGGGGTGGGGTGGGTTGTAGTATATCCAAGGGGCCAGGCAGGGGAGAGAGGGGCAGGCCCAGGGAGGTCACCTCCTGTGGGGAACAGGGACTGAGCGCCTGGGGCAGACCTAGACCTTGAAGGAAAGGTGGCAGAGCTTGGCCCCCCTGCCAAGGACCCTTAGAGCAACTCCTCCACAAAAGAGGTGAAGACTGCAGCTGGAGTGAGGGTCTGAACGTCTGATTTAAGAGGGGCAGATGTCAACCCAGAAGCCTGGGTCACTCTCCTGGGTATGCAGAAGACCCCTGAAAATGGCTACATTTTCAAATGTGTAATTCTAACCAGAGGTCAGAAGGCATACAAAGTGACAGGAAAACATGGCCGATACAAAGGAACAAAATAAATCATGAGAACCCACCCGTGAAGAAACATAGGGTGGTACTTTCTAGATAAAGACTTTCAAACAAGAGCCTTAAATATGCTTGAAAAATTAAAGGAGAAGAGAAGAAAAAGACAGAAAGGGACAGACATCATTTTGAAAAAAATATCTGCCAAAAATGTCCCAGGTGTGAGGAAAGACATGAACATACAAATCCAAGAAGCTCACTGAAAACCCAGCAGGATAAACCTAGAGAGACCCACACTAAGGCACCTTATAATCAAAATGTCAAAAGCCAAAGACAATCTTGAAAGAAATAAGGAAAAGCAACTTGTGTACAAATGATACTTGATAGGATTATCAGTGATTTTTCAGCAGAAATCTTGTTGATTGGAGACAGTAAAGTGATATATTTAAAGTGCTGAGGCGAGAGGAGAAACTAGCAGCTGAGAATCATGTGTCTGGCAAGACTGTGCCTTAAAAATGAGAGAGAGCCAGGCATGGTGGTGCAATCTGTAATCCCAGCGGCTTGGGAGGCTGAGGCAGGAGGACTGAGAGTTCAAAGCCAGCTCAGCAACTTAGTGAGGCCCTGACTCTAGATTAAGTATAAAAAGAGCTGGGGATATGGCTCAGTGGCTCAGCACCCAGGGTTCAATCCCTGGTATTCTACTCCCACTCGCACAAAAAATAAAAATAAAATAAGGGAGAAATTGAGGCATTCCAAGATAAATAAAGGTTGGGCAAATTCATCCTCATGAGATCACGAAATCCCAAAGGGAGTCTTTCAATTTGAAATGAAAGGATACTAGATAGTAACTTGAAGCCACATGAAAATATATAATTCTCCATTGAAGTAAATACATGAACACATAAAAACTAGTAACATCGTAATTCAGTATGTAGTGCCATTTTTTTATTCTTCCACAGGACTTTAAAAACAAAAATATAAATCAAGACCCAGAAATTGAAGAAAAATACTGTTTTCGCATACATACAGTGAGCAGACTTTTCAATCCTCTAATTCTGTGACTTGTCTTGGTGTGCTAGCCTACACCTTCTCTTTGGTTTAGTTATCCTTTTCTATAACACTCTGAATTGCTAATCTTACTAACACCTATGATGTTACCTGAAATCAATCTCCCATATGTATGCTGTATGCTATTATAAGACTCCTGAAATATACTTACTCTGTGCTTGTGTATGTGAATGTTAATGCAACTATTACCTAGAGTGAACTTTAAGCTTTATTGTTGAATGTAATTCCATTATATTTCCTTTTGTACACCTGTGAAAAAGTGGAGTAGTGTTTTTTTAACCATTGTTAATCCGCTTTTGTGTATGAAAGACACAGTAAAATTTCTTTCTTAAATCAAGATACTGGTGATTCAAGGAATTTTATTTATGGTCAGCCAAGAGCTAGCTCTTGCCAAGATTCCTCTGGCAAGGGAATGGATAAAGCTGTTTTTTTCTAGTAACAATTCTGGAATGAATACTGGAGATATTCCCTGAAGGTGTGCAAGCACAAATTTTACCAATCTGACCTCTTTGAAGTTGCAGAATGCTTGAAATTCTAATGCTATCTGGAATATCAGCTCATAGAAAATAATAAAATTTACTGTTACCTTAAATAACACATTTTAATTTTGTTATGTACGATTTACAAGTTTGATTATATTTAAAAGGTAATATAAAGGAAGTAGGAGTCTGTCATAGAAAAAAAGGCATTAAATCTAAAAAACAAAAAAAAAAACTGTCTTGTCTACTTTTAGCTTCATTCTCCCATATTTTGAAGGGTGTGTAACTTCAGCTCTGCAGGATTGCATGGGGTAAGACTTGTTGCCAACACATGTAAACCATTGCTACATTGTAGGTTGTGATCATTTTGCCCCACTGAAGCCCATGTAACTGACCTTACGTGCCTTTTGAACTAGGAGAATCGGGCTAATTTATTAATGATGATAATTATAATGTATCTGTATAGCACTTTTTAAATTTGTGAAGTGCTTTCCAATCCATGTTAGTTACTAGTCCATTACAGCTGTAAGGATAAAACACGTCATGTGGATTCATTTTTAATTGGTGCTATTGGTATTTCCTCTGTTATTGCTAATAAATGGAAACTGGTGGTATGAAAAAAATATATATAAAAAATTATAAATTTATGTTGATGGAATAGAGTTTTCATATGTGTTGTAAGTCAAGTTGGTATCAGTTTAAAGTGTAATGTCATAACTTTAGGATGTAATATACAATCTCCCCCATGAACACAAAATATTTATGGAGTATACACAAAAGAAAACAAGAAAAAATAAAATGTGTCACTAAAAAATCAACTAAGCATAAACAAAGGAAGTAATGTAAGAAGAATGGATCAAAAAAAAAAAAGATCCAACAATATGCTGCCTACAGGAGACACATTTGATAGGAAAAGACATACATAGACTGAAGGTGAAAGGTTGGGAAAAATCATACCACTCACATGGACCTTGGAAACAAGCAGGGGTGTCCATACTCATATCAAATAAAACAGACTTCAAGCCAAAGTTAAACAAAAGGGATAAAGAAGGACACTACATACTGCTCAAGGGAAACATACACCAACAAGACATAACAATCATAAATATATATGCCCCAAACAATGGTGCAGCTGTGTTCGTCAAGCAAACTCTTCTCAAGTTCAAGAGTCTAATAGACCACCATACAATAATCATGGGAGACTTCAACACACCTCTCTCGCCACTGGACAGATCTTCCAAACAAAAGTTGAATAAAGAAACTATAAAACTCAATAATACAATTAATATATAGAATATACATATATAGAATATACCACCCAACATCAAGCAGTTACACTTTTTTCTCAGCAGCACATGGATCCTTCTCAAAAATAGATCATATATTATGTCACAGGGCAACTCTTAGAAATTATAAAGGAGTAGAGATAATACCATGCATCATATCTGATCATAATGGAATGAAACTGGAAATCAACGATAAAAGAAGAAAGGAAAAATCCTGCATCATTTGGAGAATGAATAATAGGTTACTGAATGATCAATGGGTTACAGAAGACATCAAGGAGGAAATTAAAAAATTCTTAGAGTTAAATGAAAACACAGACACAACATATCGGAATCTATGGGACACATTGAAAGCAGTTCTAAGAGGAAAATTCATTGATTGGAGTTCATTCCTTAAAAAAAGAAAAAAAAAAACAACAAATAAATGATCTCACTCTTCATCTCAAAACCCTAGAAAAAGAAGAGCAAAACAACAGCAAAAGTAGTAGAAGGCAAGAAATAATTAAAATCGGAGCTGAAATCAATGAAATTGAAACAAAAGAAACAATTGAAAAAATTGACAAAACTAAAAGTTGGTTCTTTGAAAAACTAAATAAGATCGACAGACCCTTAGCCATGCTAATGAAGAGAAGAAGAGAGAGAACTCAAATTACTAGCATACGGGATGAAAAAGGAAATATCACAACAGACACTTCAGAAATATAGAAGATAATGAGAAATTATTTTGAATCCTTATACTCCAATAAAATAGAAGATAGTGAAGGCATCGATAAATTTATTAAGTCATATGATCTGCCCAGAATGAGTCAACCTAAACAGACCAATATCAATTGAGGAAATAGAAGAGGCCGTAAAAAGACTACCAACTAAGAAAAGCCCAGGACCAGATGGGTATACAGCAGAGTTTTACAAAACCTTTAAAGAAGAACTAATACCAATACTTTTCAAGCTATTTCAGGAAATAGAAAAAGAGGGAGCTCTTCCAAATTCATTCTATGAGGCCAACATCACCCTGACACCTCAAAGAAAGAAAACTACAGACCAATATCTCTAATGAACCTAGATGAAAAAATCCTCAATAAAATTCTGGTGAATCGAATACAAAAACACATCAAAAAAATTGTGTACCATGATCAAGTAGGATTCATCCCTGGGATGCAAGGCTGGTTCAATATACGGAAATCAATAAATGTTATTCACCACATCAATAGACTTAAATATAAGAACCATATGATCATCTCGATAGATGCAGAAAAAGCATTCGACAAAGTGCAGCATCCCTTTATGTTCAAAACTCTAGAAAAACTAGGGATAACAGGAACATATCTCAATATTGTAAAAGCAATCTATGCTAAGTCTCAGGCTAGCATCACTCTGAGCAGAGAAAAATTGAAGGCATTCCCTCTAAAATCTGGAACAAGACAGGGATGCCCTCTCTCACCACTTCTGTTCAACATAGTTCTCGAAACACTGGCCAGAGCAATTAGACAGATGAAAGAAAGTAAAGGCATAAAAATAGGAAAAGAAGAGCTTAAATTATCACTATTTGCAGATGACATGATTCTATATCTAGCAGACCCAAAAAGGTCTACAAAGAAACTACTAGAGCTAATAAATGAATTCAGAAAAGTGGCAGGATATAAAATCAACATGCATAAATCAAAGGCATTCCTGTATATCAGCGACAAATCTTCTGAAATGGAAATGAGGACAACCACCCCATTCACAATATCCTCAAAAAAATAAAATATTTGGGAATCAATCTAACAAAAGAGGTGAAAGACTTATACAATGAAAACCTCAGAACCCTATAGAGAGAAATAGAAGAAGATCTTATAAGATGGAAAAATATACCCTGTTCATGGATAGGCAGAACTAACATCATTTAAATGGCAATATTACCAAAAGTTCTCTATAGGTTTAATGCAATGCCAATCAAAATCCCAATGGCATTTCTTGTAGAAATAGATAAAGCAATCATGAAATTCATATGGAAAAAATAAAAGACCCATAATAGCAAAAACAATTCTAAACAGGAAGTGTGAATCAGACGGTATAGCGATACCAGACTTCAAACTATACTACAAAGCAATAGTAACAAAACCAGCATGGTACTGGTGCCAAAACAGGCGAGTGGACCAATGGTACAGAATAGAGGACACAGAGACCAATCCACAAAATTACAACTATCTTATATTTGATAAAGGGGTTAAAAGCATGCAATGGAGGAAGGATAGCATCTTCAACAAATGGTACTGGGAAAACTGGAAATCTATATGCAACAAAATGAAACTGAATCCCTTTCTCTTGCCATGCACAAAAGTTAACTCAAAAATGGATCAAGGACTTTGATATCAAATCAGAGACTCTGCATCTGATAGAAGAAAAAAGTTGGCTCCAATCTACATATTGTGGGGTCGGGCTCCAAATTCCTTAATAGGACACCCATAGCACAAGAGTTAATAACAAGAATCAACAAATGGGACACATTCAAACTAAAAAGTTTTTTCGCAGCAAAAGAAACAATAAGAGAGGTAAACAGGGAGCCTACATCCTGGGAACAAATTTTTACTCCTCACACTTCAGATAGAGCCCTAATATCCAGAGAAATCAAAGAACTCAAAAAATTAGACAATAAGATAACAAATAACCCAATCAACAAATGGGCCAAGGACCTGAACAGACACTTCTCAGAGGAGGACATACAATCAATCAACAAGTACATGAAAAAATGCTCACCATCGCTAGCAGTCAGAGAAATGCAAATCAAAACCACCCTAAGATACCATCTCACTCCAGTAAGATTGGCAGCCATTATGAAGTCAAACAACAAGTGCTGGTGAGGATGTGGGGAAAAGGGTACACTTGTTCACTGTTGGTGGGACTGCAAATTGGTGCAGCCAATTTGGAAAGCAGTATGGAGATTTCTTGGAAAGCTGGGAATGGAACCACCATTTGACCCAGCTATTCCCCTTCTCGGTCTATTCCCTAAAGACCTAAAAAGAGCATGCTACAGGGACACTGCTACATCCATGTTCATAGCAGCACAATTCACAATAGCAAGACTGTGGAACCAACCTAGATGCCCTTCAATAGACAAATGGATAAAAAAATGTGGCATTTATACACAATGGAGTATTATTTTTTCTGTATTAAAAAATGACAAAATCATGGAATTTGGAGGGAAATGGATGGCATTAGAGCAGATTATACTAAGTGAAGCTAGCCAATCCCTAAAAAACAAATGCCAAAAGTCTTCTTTGATATAAGGAGAAAAACTAAGAACAGAGCAGGGAGGAAGAGCATGAGAAGAAGATTAACATTAAACAGGGACGAGAACTCTTTTAAAGAGTTTTTTGTGCTATTGCCTTTTTATTCCTTTTTAAACATGTTAGCAAGTAAAGTTTCAAATTGATATCACTCTCCTTTTCTTAGATAAATAAAAACTTCCTATACACATTCTTTTCTTCTTGCTCCTTCATTTAAATGTTAACTTAATTAAATAATTGATTCGATCTGAAAATTAAAAAGTCAACTAAGAATTAAATATATTCCAGAGAAAATAGCAGTATCAAATATACCCTCATTTTCCTTACAGTGGCTGTCTCAGCATAGTAACGGTAGGTACTTGATACTCAGAAAGTGAGTATCTTGAAATCAAGAGGAGTTCACAGGCTTGTCGTGTGGTCGGACAGTCCCGAGCTCCAGGGACCTTGCCTCAGAGCTCATGCCTCTCTGGCACCTGCCGCCCAGGGTGCCCTTGAAACCCCGCCTAAAGGACTCCAAACACTGCGTCAAATGCCAGTTGAAAGGACCGTGTTCCGTGAGAGTGAATGTGCCACCAGGATTGGCCGTTCCTGAGACCTTCCAGGGCTGCTCTGTGGCCAGCTCCTGAGGCCATGTCTGTAAAGTGTGCTCAGTGACCTGGGGGCATTGAACCTGAGTCTTGATGGCCACCCACCAGCCACAGGCTTGGGGCAGGGTGCAGTCTCCTGGCTGAGTGTCTTGCTGTGGGTGAAACCCGGAGAGCGTGCACGGCACACGAAGCATGCTTGGTGAGCTTAGGAACTCTGGTTGCTTGTAGCCGAACAGCTTCAATGCACAGCTGGAAACGCGCCGAATGACAGCAAAGGCAGCTTCCCCAGGTCCTTGCCAAACACAAGACACTCTGGCTGTCCTGTGTTCCCGATTCTACTCCTGGGCTCCAAAGCCCACATTATTTCTCCTATCAGTTTTAATAAACAATTTTATCAAATTCTATGATAGAATTGTTTGCTACTGAGGCTGGATTTATTTATTTATTTTGGTCCTAGGAATTGAACCCTCTAGAGGGGCTCTACCACTGAGCCAAATCCCCAACCCTTTTAATTCTGAGACAGATTTTTGTTAAGTTGCTGAAGGCCTCACTAAGTTGCTGAAGCTGGCCTCAAAATTGCAATCCTCCCAACTCAGCCTCCCCAGTGAGCCTGGCTTTGGATGCATTTACAGTAATCTATAGCATGACAAGCCTGGAACCCAAGTTTTTAAAGCCAGAGTCTGGGAAGCATTTGAGAAGTGCTGAAGGCAGTTGTAATCACCTCATGAGAAAGTAACACTGGGTTGTCTAGCTCAGGGTGGTAAGTGACCTGCAGCCGGCATGCTCCTGCAGAGGCTGGGGACAGGACTGGCTCGGGAGGGAGACGCGACAGCTTAGGGCAGGGCGCTTGGCTCTCACATTCATGGCCGTTGGTGCAGAGTGGCAGGTGGCCCAGAGACTATTTCCTAAAGACCCCTCTCGTGTAGACCATGTGCCCTGGCGACACCTCCCAGGTGTGACAGCAAAAAGGCCAGGCCTCCCGGGCCTTTAACCACTATAGTTTAAACAGTGACCTCCATGGCACCACAGACTCACATAACGACGTTCCCCGAGGACCAGAAGGCCCCTGAAGAAACCCAAGGGGTACCTGTGTTCCCGCACCAGGGGAGGTTACAACTCTCTGGAGGATGTGAGCTGAGGAGGGACACAGACACCCACTGGGAAACCAGACGGTGAGAAGAGAGGGTCTCTCCTCTCCAGCAGCCTCCTCTATCACCCACCGTGGGTCTCTCCTCTCCAGCAGCCTCCTCTATCACCCACTGTGGGCCTCTCCTCTCCAGCAGCCTCCTCTATAACCCACTGTGGGTCTCTCCTCTCCAGCAGCCTCCTCTATAACCCACTGTGGGTCTCTCCTCTCCAGCAGCCTCCTCTAGGTGAGCCTCCTCTATAACGCACTGTGGGCCTCTCCTCTCCTCTCCAGCAGCCTCCTCTATCACCCACTGTGGGTCTCTCCTCTCCAGCAGCCTCCTCTATAACCCACTGTGGGTCTCTCCTCTCCAGCAGCCTCCTCTATCACCCACTGTGGGCCTCTCCTCTCCAACAGCCTCCTCTAGGTGAGCCTCCTCTATAACGCACTGTGGGCCTCTCCTCTCCAGCAGCCTCCTCTATCACCCACAGTGGGTCTCTCCTCTCCAGCAGCCTCCTCTAGGTGAGCCTCCTCTATCACCCACTGTGGGCCTCTCCTCTCCAGCAGCCTCCTCTATCACCCACAGTGGGCCTCTCCTCTCCAGCAGCCTCCTCTAGGTGAGCCTCCTCTATAACTCACTGTGGGTCTCTCCTCTCCAGCAGCCTCCTCTAGGTGAGCCTCCTTTATCACCCACCGTGGGTCTCTCCTCTCCAGCAGCCTCCTCTAGGTGAGCCTCCTTTATCACCCACCGTGGGTCTCTCCTCTCCAGCAGCCTCCTCTAGGTGAGCCTCCTTTATCACCCACCGTGGGTCTCTCCTCTCCAGCAGCCTCCTCTAGGTGAGCCTCCTTTATCACCCACTGTGGGTCTCTCCTCTCCAGCAGCCTCCTCTAGGTGAGCCTCCTCTATAACCCACTGTGGGTCTCCTCTCTCCAGCAGCCTCCTCTAGGTGAGCCTCCTCTATCACCCACCGTGGGCCTCTCCTCTACAGCAGCCTCCTCTAGGTGAGCCTCCTCTACCACCCACAGTGGGTCTCCTCTCTCCAGCAGCCTCCTCTAGGTGAGCCTCCTTTATCACCCACCGTGGGTCTCTCCTCTCCAGCAGCCTCCTCTAGGTGAGCCTCCTCTACCACCCACAGTGGGTCTCCTCTCTCCAGCAGCCTCCTCTAGGTGAGCCTCCTCTATCACCCACCGTGGGTCTCTCCTCTCCAGCAGCCTCCTCTAGGTGAGCCTCCTCTATCACCCACTGTGGGTCTCCTCTCTCCAGCAGCCTCCTCTAGGTGAGCCTCCTCTATCACCCACCGTGGGCCTCTCCTCTACAGCAGCCTCCTCTAGGTGAGCCTCCTCTACCACCCACAGTGGGTCTCTCCTCTCCAGCAGCCTCCTCTAGGTGAGCCTCCTCTATCACCCACTGTGGGTCTCTCCTCTCCAGCAGCCTCCTCTGGGGAGCCTCCTCTATCACCTACAGTGGGTCTCTCCTCTCCAGCAGCCTCCTCTAGGGGAGCCTCCTCTATCACCCACTGTGGGCCTCTCCTCTACAGCAGCCTCCTCTAGGTGAGCCTCCTCTGTCACCCACTGTGGGTCTCCTCTCTCCAGCAGCCTCCTCTAGGTGAGCCTCCTCTATCACCCACAGTGGGTCTCTCCTCTCCAGCAGCCTCCTCTAGGTGAGCCTCCTCTGTCACCCACAGTGGGTCTCTCCTCTCCAGCAGCCTCCTCTAGGGGAGCCTCCTCTATCACCCACAGTGGGTCTCTCCTCTCCAGCAGCCTCCTCTAGGTGAGCCTCCTCTGTCACCCACAGTGGGTCTCTCCTCTCCAGCAGCCTCCTCTAGGTGAGCCTCCTCTATCACCTACAGTGGGTCTCTCCTCTCCAGCAGCCTCCTCTAGGTGAGCCTCCTCTATCACCCACCGTGGGCCTCTCCTCTCCAGCAGCCTCCTCTATCACCCACTGTGGGTCTCTCCTCTCCAGCAGCCTCCTCTAGGTGAGCCTCCTCTATCACCTACAGTGGGTCTCTCCTCACTGTGGGCTCCTCTAGGTGAGCCTCCTCTGTCACCCACCGTGGGCCTCTCCTCTACAGCAGCCTCCTCTAGGTGAGCCTCCTCTGTCACCCACTGTGGGTCTCCTCTCTCCAGCAGCCTCCTCTAGGTGAGCCTCCTCTATCACCCACAGTGGGTCTCTCCTCTCCAGCAGCCTCCTCTAGGTGAGCCTCCTCTATCACCTACAGTGGGTCTCTCCTCACTGTGGGCTCCTCTAGGTGAGCCTCCTCTGTCACCCACCGTGGGCCTCTCCTCTACAGCAGCCTCCTCTAGGTGAGCCTCCTCTGTCACCCACTGTGGGTCTCCTCTCTCCAGCAGCCTCCTCTAGGTGAGCCTCCTCTATCACCCACCGTGGGCCTCTCCTCTCCAGCAGCCTCCTCTATCACCCACTGTGGGTCTCTCCTCTCCAGCAGCCTCCTCTAGGTGAGCCTCCTCTATCACCTACAGTGGGTCTCTCCTCACTGCGGGCTCCTCTAGGTGAGCTCCCGCTGTGGGGTTCCGGTTGGAAGGCCGAAGGCCGTCCGGAGGCTGCAGACGCTGACTTGAGCTCACATGCAGAGCCTAGGACTGTGGAGGACTGATGGCCTTGAGAGCACGTTTCCGTCTCGGGCAGAACCTAGGGGTCTCCTCCCGGGGTGGAAGCACATCAGCACACTCCCCCACACACAGCCCAGAATTTGTTGATCCTTCCCCAAAATGAAAGTCTTGAGGCAAGCCCTCTGACTGCACACGTAAAGAAGAGCAGATCCAAGCAAACCACGGAGCCAGTGAGCAGGGCCAGGGCGGCCCAGCGAGGGACAGAGCTGCTTCCTGACAGGGCCCCCTCCTGGCCACGTCAGTAAGGGGGCCTGGCTCTCCCTCAGTAGTGTCCTCGCATCGTAAGACGGAGGCCAGGCCTTGGGACGGCGTTCCCCTCCAAAGCGATTTGGGGAGTTGGGGCTAATTGCAGCATTTCTTTCCTCGTCCCTAGTTTTGGAAGCTGGTTGCTCTGCTTTAATAGCTGCTCTTGGGATTCTGCTCCCACACCATCACCATTTTGTTAGGTTTTGTGAGACATAAATTCTGCAAAGTTTCACTTTCCTTTTTTTTTTTTTTTAAACCTCAGAACTATATTGTGCTTTTAATCAGAACCATGTCTTCTTCGTGTGATTCCTCAGTTATAGTTTTGTAATTTTAAATGCATTTAGCTGTTGGGATGGGCCTTAGGAACACTCCTGTTGGATTGCTCCACCCAGGTGCCCAGCTGCAGCCCTCAGGTCATGTCTGAAGACATCTCCCAGCTGCATTTGCACAAGGGACCTGGTTCCCCCGACCTCTGGACCTGCCCCATCCAGTCTTCCTCCATCTCAGCAAAGTAGCACTCCTTCCCCCACGTTCAACCCCACCACCTGGGCCAGATCCACCTCCTCTCCTTCTCTACCTTCCACATCCAGTCTACGAGCAAATCTCATCCCTTCTAACTTCCAAATAAACCTGGTTCCAAACAGTCCCTGGTCTCCACTCCCAGGCCCCAACCGGTCCTTCTGCTTCCCCCCTGGCCTGCCCTGGGCCACTCTGCACCCGCCACCGCAGCTCTCCCTTCACAGCACGACCAGGCAGGCTCCCTGCTCCAAGTCAAGCTCTCCTCCTGCGGAGCTTCTCCTTTCCATCTCGAGGAGAAACCGAGAATCGTGCGAGCAGCCCCAACAGCCCTTGGTCCTGCAAAGCTTCGCCACGGTAGTCTGGATTTCTCTGTGCCTGCAGAGCTCGGGGATCAGGTTGAAATGAGGGGGAAAGGAGAGGGAGACTAGGAGGAGAAGCTCGTGGCCTCACACTGCTGCACAGCCCTGAGATCTGCGTCAGTGTGCTGGAGACCCCAGAGCCAAGGACCCGCCTGGAGAAGACCTCGGACAGCAAGGCGCTTCCTCGTGCTCCACCCAGGGCTTCAGTGAACTGGACGAGGCCCCTCACGAGGGAGGCCAGCCCCTTCTCAGCCTAGAGGTTGGCATTAAGCTCCTCCAGAAACAGCAGCACAGACCTGCCAGAAACCGCTTTTAACCCAGGGCTGGATTCCTCAAAGCCCAGTCGGGTGCCACATAAGCTGACCACTGTGGTCCCCAAGCTGACCACAAGCAGTCCCCTCCTGCTTATTACTTAGCCAGGAGCCCAGGACTGGCACCCACTGCTGGGAGGGGACGGGGGCGGGGAGGTCCATGCACACTCCACTCCTGTTTATTTACTTTCCAGATCCTCAATTTGTCCAGGTTTTAGCTGCAATTAGCAGTGAGATGGGCTGCTGGGGCTCACGGTGCCGCAGTGGAACTGGGCCAAACTCAGAAGCAGCAGATGAGTTTTATGTATTAGTAGACCCAAAGGGAATCCTGTCCCCACTTGTATACAGTGTACTTTGCTTCTTCACAAACATTCGTGTAAATCACTAAATCAGGACAATTTACTGGTCCAGTGTTTAAAAATCAAAAGCTTGATATTTGGAATTTTCCCAGAATGCCAAACATCCCCTACTTTAAGTGCACGTTTCTCTCAGAAATGTCCAGCAACCGGCCAACAGTCCCAGCCCCACCGCTGAGCAGGCCGGCGGTTGGCGGCCAGGCAGTGATTGCTCACTTAGGTGTTGGAGGTCATGTGCTCTTAGGTAGCCTGGACAGACTGCAGCTTCGGGGCAGATGTGGGGTGAGCAGACACAGCCCCAACTCCTCCAGGTAGGCGAGGGAGGTTCCCAGCAGAGTGGCCTCCTCACCTGTGGCTCCCTCCAGGGCCCTGGGTGCTTGCAAGCAGCACCAGGGAGCAGGGTGCCCTGCGCTTCAGGAGACCTGGGTGGGCGAGTGGATCTCCCTGCTCAGCAGGCCACAGGCCCGGGGAAGTCGCCTCAGGCCCTTCTCAGGGCTGCAGACTCTCCCCCAGAGCTGGAGCTGAGAACTTGGAGGTGCTGCCCCAGGGAACTGCCCACGAGCCCCGCCACAGTTCTAAGCCTGCAGCCACGAGGCTCAGTGTGCTTTGATGGTGCCACGGGGCCACAGGCCTTCGGGGACTGGTTTGGTCTCCCCCACGAGGTCCAAGGGGCCCGGGAAGGCTGTGTCCTCACCAGCAGCTCTGTCTCAGGCTGTACCTGAGCCCACGTGAACACCGCAGTCCTCTGCCTGCTGAGGGCCACTCCGTGACTCTGTGTCCATGGCATCCAGGGAACCACCTCAGCATCTGCTCTGAGAGTCGTGAGCTGCAGCGCCCCCGGATCTTCTCTTGCCCACACTGTTGCCAGGACATGGCTATAGCTCTGTGAAACTTTTAAAAGCCGGTCTTATTTCAGGGTGAAAGAGTTGACGTCAGAAATGCCCAGGACGAAATCACAGGCGAGGTAGCTCTTGTGTTTGAGGACGGCCAGTTTCCTCCTCCCTCTGGCTGGAAGACGGTGGCTCATTTGGGTTTTACTTTTCTTTCATGTTGCTTTCTTTGCTTTGCTCCTTCTTATGGGTCTTACTGATTTTTTCTGGGAAAATGAGAAATGAGGGATTCAGGGGGAGCCACAGAGGACGGCAGTCAGGCTGCGACAGAGGAGCAGGGCTGGCCTCTTCCCAGGACTATCAGCCGTCCGGAGGACTGGCCCCCCTGAGCTGCGGCAGGATGTGGTCCATCAGCACCGGCCAGCAAGTCCCACGCTTCTCTAGCCCCTCAGGTCTTCAAGTCGCCTTGAGCACTTTAAAGCAGAAGGCAGATGAGCAAGCCTGAGCACACTGTGCCACCCAGGCCAGCCACAGGCCTTCCCCGAGGGGAAGGTGGGTGAGGTCAGCGGACAGGGAGCCTGAGGGCCTTGGCAAACAGCCTCGGGGGCCAGAAGGAGGAAGTGGGGTTTGTGAGAACTCACTGCATTGCAGCCATGAATGAGCTGTGTTTGGTGCTTCTCCTGCTGAGGTCTTTAAAGCCACTGAATCCTCATAACCATCTGAGAACATGCTTGATCTCACACTCTCAGCCAGCAAGTCCCTGCAGTGGCTTCCGGAGGTGAGATGAGCAAGGGAAGGTGCACTCTGGCGGCCACCACTGGCCCCTGGTGGTAGGAACTACCCCCCCCCCCCACATACCGTATCAAGACTCTCCGAAGCTCCCATGCATTCCACCTTACACGGGAGTTTTCAGACACCCACAGCCTCAGCGAGCACTCCACCAGGGCCCGAGACCTGCACTCCCTGAAGCAGGGCTGAGGCCTGAGGGGCTGACGACTCCATCTCCGTTCCCTGGGCCCCTGGCCCCTCTTCCTCCCAAGCATCCTGCTTTCTTCCCCTCTGTCTCTCGTTGCTGAGCAGAGCTGGGGGAATCGATAACTAAACCACAAGCTTTGCCTGTTTACTTGTTAAAAGCCGTGCTCCCACCTCAGCCCCTGTGAGCTCTGGACCTCTCTTGTGGGTGTCTGTCACACCTGCTGCGCCCCTCTTGCCCCCTGGTACCAGATGAGAAGCCGACAGCTGCACCACTGGCATGAGCACTCATCAGACTGCGGAAGAGCCTGAGAGGAGGACAGCTTGACCGCGCTGGAGGAAAGCCCAGGGTGTGCCCTGAACCACAACCTGTGTCCCTGCCGTCATGTGAATCTTAACAGGCTCACACGGGTCTGGAAGTGAAGCCTGGCAGGCTGTGCGCTCCTGAAACGCACCTCGTCAATCCAGCAGTGAGACAGACCCCTGAACTGCCGACGAGGCGGTCCTGGACATCCACGGCCAACAGCGCGGGGATCCCGCGAACTTCATGAGAGGGTCTCCTGGGCTGCGAACAGCACACTGTAGCCTGGGTCCTGGGGCACAGCTATGTCCAAGGCACTTGTCATCTACAGATAGGTTTAGGAGACACAATCTAGCTGAATCTTCCCCAAACACAGACGTGTGACCTGAGCGAGGGCAGGGAATCTAGGCCATCTCTAAGGTGGAACAAAGAGCAAGAAGCGTCAGTATCTTCCCCTGGTGGCAGCTGACTGCCACGTGTGGTGCTCTCTGTGCAGCTCCTGTGCTTCAGCCAAGAGCAGAGCGGCAGGTGGCCCCCCAGGTACAGGCTGCAGGTGACCCCCCAGGTACAGGCTGCAGGTGGCCCCCCAGGTACAGGCTGCAGGTGACCCCCCAGGTACAGGCTGCAGGTGACCCCCCAGGTACAGGCTGCAGGTGGCCCCCCAGGTACAGGCTGCAGGTGGCCCCCCAGGTACAGGCTGCAGGTGACCCCCCAGGTACAGGCTGCAGGTGGCCCCCCAGGTACAGGCTGCAGGTGACCCCTCAGGTACAGGCTGCAGGTGACTCCCCAGGTACAGGCTGCAGGTGGCCCCCCAGGTACAGGCTGCAGGTGACCCCCCAGGTACAGGCTGCAGGTGGCCCCCCAGGTACAGGCTGCAAGTGGCCCCCCAGGTACAGGCTGCAGGTGACCCCCCAGGTACAGGCTGCAGGTGACCCCTCAGGTACAGGCTGCAGGTGACTCCCCAGGTACAGGCTGCAGGTGACCCCCCAGGTACAGGCTGCAGGTGACCCCCCAGGTACAGGCTGCAGGTGGCCCCCCAGGTACAGGCTGCAAGTGGCCCCCCAGGTACAGGCTGCAGGTGGCCCCCCAGGTACAGGCTGCAGGTGGCCCCCCAGGTACAGGCTGCAGGTGACCCCCCAGGTACAGGCTGCAGGTGACTCCCCAGGTACAGGCTGCAGGTGACCCCCCAGGTACAGGCTGCAGGTGACCCCCCAGGTACAGGCTGCAGGTGACCCCCCAGGTACAGGCTGCAGGGGCCTTCTGGGTAGACACAACAGGGACCTGTTGAATGGAGTCTGCAGGCACCTCCTGGGAAGAGGCTGCAGGTACCTCTTGGTTCCTGGGACCTCGGCTCTCCTCAAGCTGCGGCAGGCTCCATCTTGGTCTCCGGTCGACTGAGTCTGTCTGCATGCACACACACCCTGCAGTGAGACGGCCTGTGCTCTCTGAGGGACAGGGCTGGGCTCTGCCTCTTGCCTGCCGGCTCTAGCAGACAGCTCGGGAGGGTCCCAGTGCCCCTTGCGTTGCTCTTCCTGTCTCCCCCTCACATTCTCTGGGCTTTCATTCTCGCCTTTTGGAATAACCCAAGGTCAGCTGCACATACAGGTTCTTGCCTTGGGTTCTGGTTAGGTGAGGCCAAAGTCAAGGCCTTGGAGGAGGAGCAAGTCCAGACCGGAGGGCAGCCAGGACCCAGAATGCCAGACTCTGGTCCTCAGTGATTGGCAGTGGTAGTACAGCCTGTGAATCTTGGGCCATGTGAGCTGAGGGTCGGTGACGAGGGTTACTGACTCAATGCCTACGAACCTGGAACTTTCTGGGTGGCTTTCCTGAGCTGCGTTGGGAGCCCGCAAGGAAACACTGATGAGCCTAGGGATAAGAACTAATCAACAATTGGCCCTGAGCTTCAAAGGGATATCCCATAAGAGATGACCCCTACCTGGAGCTACACTGGGGCTGTAGCCATGACACTGGGGCTGACCTACACCTAGAGCTACAGTGGGAGGTAGAGTCATGGCACTGGGGCTGACCCCCACCTGGAGCTACAGTGGGAGGTGTAGTCATGGCACTGGGGCTGACCCCCACCTAGAGCTACAGTGGGAGGTGTAGTCATGGCACTGGGGCTGACCCCCACCTAGAGCTACAGTGGGAGGTGTAGTCATGACACAGGGGCTGACCCCACCTGGAGCTACAGTGGGAGGTAGAGTCATGGCACTGGGGCTGACCCCCACCTAGAGCTACAGTGGGAGGTAGAGTCATGGCACTGGGGCTGACCCCCACCTGGAGCTACAGTGGGAGGTGTAGTCATGGCACTGGGGCTGACCCCCACCTGGAGCTACAGTGGGAGGTGTATCCATGGCACTGGGGCTGACCCCCACCTAGAGCTACAGTGGGAGGTGTAGTCATGGCACTGGGGCTGACCCCCACCTAGAGCTACAGTGGGAGGTGTAGTCATGACACAGGGGCTGACCCCACCTGGAGCTCCAGTGGGAGGTAGAGTCATGGCACTGGGGCTGACCCCCACCTGGAGCTACAGTGGGAGGTAGAGTCATGGCACTGGGGCTGACCCCACCTGGAGCTCCAGTGGGAGGTAGAGTCATGGCACTGGGGCTGACCCCCACCTGGAGCTACAGTGGGAGGTGTAGTCATGGCACTGGGGCTGACCCCCACCTGGAGCTACAGTGGGAGGTGTATCCATGGCACTGGGGCTGACCCACACCTAGAGCTACAGTGGGAGGTGTAGTCATGGCACTGGGGCTGACCCCCACCTGGAGCTACAGTGGGAGGTGTAGTCATGGCACTGGGGCTGACCCCCACCTGGAGCTACAGTGGGAGGTGTATCCATGGCACTGGGGCTGACCCCCACCTAGAGCTACAGTGGGAGGTGTAGTCATGGCACTGGGGCTGACCCCCACCTGGAGCTACAGTGGGAGGTGTAGTCATGGCACTGGGGCTGACCCCCACCTGGAGCTACAGTGGGAGGTGTATCCATGGCACTGGGGCTGACCTACACCTAGAGCTACAGTGGGAGGTGTAGTCATGGCACTGAGGCTGACTTACACCTAGAGCTACAGTGGGAGGTGTAGTCATGGCACTGGGGCTGACCTCCACCTAGAGCTACAGTGGGAGGTGTAGTCATGGCACTGGGACTGACCCCCACCTGGAGCTACAGTGGGAGGTGTAGTCATGGCACTGGGGCTGACCCCCACCTGGAGCTACAGTGGGAGGTGTAGTCATGGCACTGGGGCTGACCCCCACCTGGAGCTACGGTGGGAGATGTAGTCATGGCACTGGGGCTGACCCCCACCTGGAGCTACAGTGGGAGGTAGAGTCATGGCATTGGGGCTGACCCCCAACTGGAGCTACAGTGGGAGGTGTAGTCATGACACTGGGGCTTACCCCCACCTGGAGCTACAGTGGGAGGTTAGTCATGACACTGGGGCTGACCCCCTCCTGGAGCTACAGTGGGAGGTGTAGTCATTGCAGTGGGGCTGACCTACACCTAGAGCTACAGTGGGAGGTAGAGTCATGGCACTGGGGCTGATCCCCACCTGGAGCTACAGTGGGAGGTGTAGTCATGGCACTGGGGCTGACCCCCACCTGGAGCTACAGTGGGAGGTTAGTCATGACACTGGGGCTGACCCCCTCCTGGAGCTACAGTGGGAGGTGTAGTCATTGCAGTGGGGCTGACCTACACCTAGAGCTACAGTGGGAGGTAGAGTCATGGCACTGGGGCTGATCCCCACCTGGAGCTACAGTGGGAGGTGTAGTCATGACTCTGGGGCTGACCCCCACCTGGAGCTACAGTGGGAGATGTAGTCATGGCACTGGGGCTGACCCCCACCTGGAGCTACAGTGGGAATTGTAGCCACAGCACTGGGGCTGACCCCTACCTGGAGCTTCAATGGGAGGTTAGTCATGGCACTGGGGCTGACCTACACCTGGAGCTACAATGGGAGGTTAGTTATGGCACTGGGGCTGACCCCCACCTGGAGCTACAGTGGGAGGTGCAGTCATGGCACTGGGGCTGACTCCCACCTAGAGCTACAGTGGGAGGTGTAGTCATGGCACTGGGGCTGACCCCACCTGGAGCTACAGTGGGAGGTAGAGTCATGGCACTGGGGCTGACCCCACCTGGAGCTACAGTGGGAGGTGTAGTCATGACACAGGGGCTGACCCCCACCTGGAGCTACAGTGGGAGGTGCAGTCATGGCACTGGGGCTGACCCCCACCTGGAGCTACAGTGGGAGGTGTAGTCATGGCACTGGGGCTGACCCCACCTGGAGCTACAGTGGGAGGTGTAGTCATGACACAGGGGCTGACCCCCACCTGGAGCTACAGTGGGAGGTGTAGTCATGACACAGGGGCTGACCCCCACCTGGAGCTACAGTGGGAGGTGTAGTCATGGCACTGGGGCTGACCCCCACCTGGAGCTACAGTGGGAGGTGTAGTCATGGCACTGGGGCTGATCCCCACCTGGAGCTACAGTGGGAGGTGTAGTCATGGCACTGGGGCTGACCCCCACCTAGAGCTACAGTGGGAGGTGTAGTCATGGCACTGGGGCTGACCCCTACCTGGAGCTTCAATGGGAGGTTAGTCATGGCACTGGGGCTGACCTACACCTGGAGCTACAATGGGAGGTTAGTTATGGCACTGGGGCTGACCCCCACCTGGAGCTACAGTGGGAGGTGTAGTCATGGCACAGGGGCTGACCCCACCTGGAGCTCCAGTGGGAGGTAGAGTCATGGCACTGGGGCTGACCTACACCTAGAGCTACAGTGGGAGGTGTAGTCATGGCACTGGGGCTGACCTCCACCTAGAGCTACAGTGGGAGGTGTAGTCATGGCACTGGGGCTGACCTACACCTAGAGCTACAGTGGGAGGTTAGTCATGACACTGGGGCTGACCTACACCTAGAGCTACAGTGGGAGGTGTAGTCATGGCACTGGGGCTGACCCCCACCTGGAGCTACAGTGGGAGGTGTAGTCATGGCACTGGGGCTGACCCCTACCTGGAGCTTCAATGGGAGGTTAGTCATGGCACTGGGGCTGACCTACACCTGGAGCTACAATGGGAGGTTAGTTATGACACTGGGGCTGACCCCCACCTGGAGCTACAGTGGGAGGTGTAGTCATGGCACTGGGGCTGACCCCACCTGGAGCTACAGTGGGAGGTGTAGTCATGGCACTGGGGCTGACCCCCACCTAGAGCTACAATGGGAGGTGTAGTCATGGCACTGGGGCTGACCCCACCTGGAGCTACAGTGGGAGGTGTAGTCATGGCACTGGGGCTGACCCCCACCTAGAGCTACAGTGGGAGGTGTAGTCATGGCACTGGGGCTGACCCCCACCTGGAGCTACAGTGGGAGGTGTAGTCATGGCACTGGGGCTGACCCCCACCTGGAGCTACAGTGGGAGGTGTAGTCATGGCACTGGGGCTGACCCCCACCTGGAGCTACAGTGGGAGGTGTAGTCATGGCACTGGGGCTGACCCCCACCTGGAGCTACAGTGGGAGGTGTAGTCATGGCACTGGGACTGACTCTCACCTAAGCTACAGTGGGAGGTACAGCCATGGCACTGGGGCTGACCCTGACCTGGAGCTACAGTGGGAGGTAGAGTCATGGCCCTGTGGCTGACACTGACCTGGAGCTTCAATTTGAGGTGTAGCCATGGCACTGAGGCTGACCCCACCTGGAGCTACAGTGGGAAGTGCAACCATGGCACTGGGGCTGACCCCACCTGGAGCTACAGTGGGAGGTATAACAGGAATCCAGCTGAGGAAGTGCGACAGTTTCCTAGTTGGTGTGAACCATTTGGCTTTTCAACATTTCATTTCACTTTTATTCTTACTATTTAATTTTGAAATCAGGAAACGTTACAAAATCATGCTCGTAATAATGTTTTATGTCTGTGTAGACAAAGCACAAGGACGTGTCACATCCGCCTTTCCTCAGCAGAACACGAGCAGGCCACATATGTGCCCTACACGTTTTGATGCACTGGGTGCCACCCACACAAATCACAGCACTGTGGCCGAATAGAGGGAGCACACAAATTCCCCAAGGGACCCGATTTTCTCATCATTAATGCAGGGATTAGAAATGTTTAGCATAATGGCCCATGCTTCTCAAGTTCACCAGTTGGAAAAGCAGATCTGTGGCATCTGAGAAGCAGGTAAGGTCACCACCCAACCTCCCTCCTGACTGGTCACGGAGAATGGAAACCCAGGATGGTCCTGGGTGCACGGGGAGCTGCTCCGTTCCACCCAAGCAGTAATGGGGTTGACTTGGTTGGAAGCCAAAATGTGCCACAGCTTCCAGGTACTGAGGCCTGACGTCCTTCCCCTGAAGAATCAGGGTCCTGAGCCTCTCGTGGGACCTTCAGACTCTGTCTAACTCGCAATCCTGCCAGCAGGCTCTCACTGGTCAGGTCCTCTACACAGTGGACCCTGGTCCTGGGAGACTGCTGCTTTTCCAGAGCAGGCCCCTTCCACTGCAGCCTGAGCCACCTGGTGTGTGACGCCTGGACTTGGCCCCTGATGGGGGCTGTGCTAGCTCATTGGCAGGAGGAGTTGAGGCTGGGCCTAATGTAACTGCCAACAGTTTTGCTGGACTGTTCCCCTGTGCTCTCCAACCACAGCTTGCATGGAAAGACTGATGTCCAGGGCCGTAAGCTAACGCTAGAAAATGCATCATTCTTCCCTTTACCTTTATTGCCAAGCCCCATCTTGGGTAAATAAAAAATGCAACTTTAATTGCCCAACTCCTGATTTTCATACCAGATGTGAAGCTCAGCTGACATCTAAGTGCTAGCTGCCCTTGTAGAGGAAGAGACCACAGCACGGGCAGTCAGGAACTGAGGTGCCCACGTGTGTCTTCTCCAAAGCAAACCCAGAGGGCTAGATGGAGCAGGTCCCACCAGCAAGCTGGAGTCCCCTCAGAGTCTCTCCCCACACAGTGCAAAAATGCCCAGCACGGCCAGATCCCGGGCTGCGGTTGATGCGGAGAAAACATGCGACTGGAGGGTGACAGCAGGGTCCTGCCTCAGTTCCCACAGGCAGAGTGGCAGACACTCTGGGCTCCTGCTGTGGCTCCCACTCTTCCTCTCATGTGACCAGGACAGAGAAGCCAAGGACTCAACCCAGCCGCCAGCGCTCAGGATCTCTGGGCTGGCTGTCAGACTTTTCCACTTCTGCTCTCCAAGGAGCTCTTGGATCACAAGCAACTTTCCAGTCTATCTCCATTTGGCAGCCAGAGTCCATGCTTCCTGGAACTTGCACAGATGACCCAAGGCCCCTCAGTGTCGGGTTGCGAGTGCTCACTGCCTCCAGGCAAGTTCAAACCAGCTGCTCCTTTGGGGACACAGCATCCTTGCCGTGCCAGCTCAGCCTCCAGAGCAGGTGAGGAAGCAGGCAGCACTCACCACCACAGTCAGGGGACGCAGAATCAAGCCAACCCTTGTGGGACCCGCCAGGTCCGACAGGGTCTGTATCCGTACCTGGAAGATGGCTGGTGCTTAGAATGAAGTCAGGGGACAGCGGCTGGAAACTGCCACAGATCTGTCAGGAAACAGAACAGCATGTTCTCCTCCAGGGGGTCATTCCCCAGGCCACGGTCCCTTCATCCTGGGACCACCCAGCTGGCCCTCTGAAAGGACACGGGCACACGTTGCCAGTCAGCTCCCTGAACCTAAGGCAGAAACAGCAGATGCACACGTCTGAAGTGACCTTGTGCAAAGGTCAACCCCGCTCTAAACGGGGCGCTGAATCCATGCTTCTGCCCACCTAGGACTCCTCCAGTGGTCAGCAGACTGCAGCAAAGCCAAGAGCTGTGTGAGGAGGGTTTTCAGAGATGGGAACTATGTATAAAGTGGCTAAGTTGGACTTTTTACAGACTTTTTACTCTCCAATCCATATTCTCTTCTGATTTTTCTGAATTGTTATTGGTTACTTTTTAAGTGTGTTTTTATTTCAATTGTCAAGTTAGGATTGGGCCTGTTTGTGGGGTGCACGGTGGTGTTAGGGTGCAAAGTGAAGTGACCCCACCAAGCTGATTAATGCATCCCTGACCTCACAGGCATCTCATTTTTGTGGTGAGAACATTTGATATTGAAATTGAGCAATATTGAAACGTAAAAACCATGTGCTGTGCAATAGCAGTCAAACTTTACTTCTCTTGTTTAACTGAAGTCCTGTGTCCCTCCAACATCTCTCCATCTCCACCCCCACCCTGGCAGTCAGTGTCCCACTCTGCTCTTACAAGTCAGATGCCTTGGATTCCACCTATGAATGAGGATCACGTGTACTTGTCTTTCTGTGCCTGCTTATTTCACCTGACATTCATGGTTCATGCATGTTGTCACCAATGACAGGATTTCCTCCTTTTTAAGGGATGAATAGTACTCTACTGTGTAATGTAGGACATTCTGTTTATCCACTCTTCCTTTCATGGGCACTTAATTTGATCTGTACTGTGGCTCTTGGGGTTGGGTGTTGTCTCCCTGGCTCCTCCTTCTCTTCCTCTTCTTCCTAGACGTCATGAGCTCAGTGGCTCCCGATGTCCCCCTCTTCTGCCATGATGTTCTGTCTCACCTCAGACCCAGATCTACAGAGTTAGTGGACCATGGACTGAACCTCTGAATCCTGGAGCCAAGGTGAATCTTTGCTCATGCTATGTGCCTTGGTCACAGCACCTGTGCAGGTCCCCTTTGCTCCACATCTTGCCATGTGTGTGATCTTTCATCTGTGGATAAAGCCATCACATCAGGTGCTGATTTGTTGTAGTTAAAATTTGCAGTTCTCTAAAGATTAGTGATGTTGATTATTTTTTCATATAACTGTTGGTCAGTTGTATGTCTTCCTTTGAGAAATGTCTAATCAGGCCCTTTGACCATTTAAAATACTTTTTAACTTTCTACTTTGAAACAACTTCATATTTGAAGAAAGTTGCGAGGGCACTGCAGAGACTGCTATCGTGCAACACCAAATCCAGCAGCAGACGTGGGCCTAGGTCCGGGTCCACCACTGGGAGTCTGGATTGAGAGGATGAGCTGCTTGGTCCACTGTAGCACTGGGCAAGGTCCCAGCCACCCAAATCCTCCCGTCAACAGTCAGACTTCTCTGTAATCTCAAGCAGACCTCTCTGAGCTCTGTCCACTCTTGGCCACAGCATACTTCCAACATTCCCCTAAGACTTCTTGCAGGGTTATAGGCCACATCTCCAAATTACTGTGCCAGCATTAGACCACTTGAAACTGTAATGTGATTTGTAGAGTGGAAAATGGAAATGACTGAAATAGTCAAAAGTGGGTCTTGTTAAATAGTGTTCACAAATGTGTAGGAGGCCTTTAGTGATGGAGAAAGGTGTGCCAGGGTGCCCTAGCAAAAGGCTTATAATGCCATGTGTTCAGTATCGATGCGTAGAAACCACCTGGAGAGCAGCGCCAACGTGCTGGGAGTGAGTCCTGAGCTCAGTTTCACGTGACAACAGACCTTCTCGTTGATGATCAGCCATGGGGTATAACGTGCATGCAGCACACTCACTGGCTGTGAGTGTTCAGTTCAATTGGGTTTGGAAAGTGAACAGTCATGTGCATGGTGGCATTGAGACTGCACGTCCCCATCACCCACAGCCTTTCTTTGCTCCCCTGCAGCCTGAGGCAGCCCCAGTTTGTCTTCCTGTTGGGGAGCTCCGCCTTCTCAAGGCTTCCTGTGAGGACCACATGCCATGTGGCCAGGCGTCTGCTTCTCTATCACTGGTGGTCAAGGAGTGTAGGGTGACCCTGTTACGAGCACTGATCACCATCCAATGTTGACTATGGTGAAGTGTTAGGCTGTGTGCACCTGGCATAGAGTTTCTGTTCTAAACGGTCCTGCCTGCACAGTTAACTTGCCCTGCAGGCCCTGGGGTGCTGGGCTGGACTCTCCTAGAGAAGACCTGATGTGTCCTGCAGGCCCTGGGGTGCTGGGCTGGACTCTCCTAGAGAAGACCTGATGTGTGCTGCAGGCCCTGGGGTGCTGGGATGGACTCTCCTAGAGAAGACCTGATGTGTCCTGCAGGCCCTGGGGTGCTGGGCTGGACTCTCCTAGAGAAGACCTGATGTGTCCTGCAAGCCCTGGGGTGCTGGGTTGGACTCTCCTAGAGAAGACCTGACATGTCCTGCAGGCCCTGGGGTGCTGGGCTGGACTCTCCTAGAAAAGACCTGACATGTCCTACAGGCCCTGGGGTGCTGGGCTGGACTCTCTTAGAGAAGACCTGATGTGTCCTGCAGGCCCTGGGGTGCTGGGCTGGACTCTCCTAGAGAAGACCTGATGTGTTCTGCAGGCCTGGGGTGCTGGGCTAGACTCTCCTAGAGAAGACCTGATGTGTTCTGCAGGCCTGGGGTGCTGGGCTGGACTCTCCTAGAGAAGACCTGATGTGTGCTGCAGGCCTTGGCGTGCTGGGCTGGACTCCCCTAGAAAAGACCTGAAGTGTCCTGCAGGCCCGGGAGAGCTGGGCTGGACTCTCCTAGAGAAGACCTGAAGTGTCCTGCAGGCCATGGGGTGCTGGGATGGACTCTCCTAGAGAAGACCTGATGTGTTCTGCAGGCCTGGGGTGCTGGGCTGGACTCTCCTAGAAAAGACCTGAAGTGTCCTGCAGGCCCGGGAGAGCTGGGCTGGACTCTCCTAGAGAAGACCTGAAGTGTCCTACAGGCCATGGGGTGCTGGGCTGGACTCTCCTAGAGAAGATCTGATGTGTTCTGCAGGCCTGGGGTGCTGGGCTGGACTCTCCTAGAGAAGACCTGACTTGTCCTGCAGGCCCTGGAGTGCTGGGCTGGACTCTCTTAGAGAAGAAGTGATGTGTCCTGCAGGCCCTGGGGTGCTGGGCTGGACTCTCCTAGAGAAGACCTGACGTGTCCTGCAGGCCCTGGGGTGCTGGGCTGGACTCTCCTAGAGAAGACCTGACGTGTCCTGCAGGCCCTGGGATGCTGGGCTGGACTCTCCTAGAGAAGAACTAACGTGTACTACAGGCCCTGGGGTGCTGGGCTGGACTCTCCTAGAGAAGACCTGAAGTGTCCTGCAGGCCCTGGGGTGCTGGGCTGGACTCTCCTAGAGAAGACCTGATGTGTTCTGCAGGCCTGGGGTGCTGGGCTAGACTCTCCTAGAGAAGACCTGATGTGTGCTGCAGGCCCTGGGGTGGTGGGCTGGACTCTCCTAGAAAAGACCTGAAGTGTCCTGCAGGCCCTGGGGTGCTGGGCTGGACTCTCCTAGAGAAGACCTGACGTGTCCTGCAGGCCCTGGGGTGCTGGGCTGGACTCTCCTAGAAAAGACCTGAAGTGTCCTACAGGCCCTGGGGTGCTGGGCTGGACTCTCCTAGAGAAGACCTGACATGTCCTACAGGCCCTGGGGTGCTGGGCTGGACTCTCCTAGAGAAGACCTGATGTGTCCTGCAGGCCCTGGGGTGCTGGGCTGCACTCTCCTAGAGAAGACTTGATGTGTCCTGTTGGCCCTGAGGTGCTGGGCTGGACTCTCCTAGAAAAGACCTGAAGTGTCCTACAGGCCCTGGGGTGCTGGGCTGGACTCTCCTAGAGAAGACCTGACGTGTCCTGCAGGCCCTGGGGTGCTGGGCTGGACTCTCCTAGAGAAGACCTGACGTGTCCTGCAGGCCCTGGGGTGCTGGGCTGGACTCTCCTAGAGAAGACCTGATGTGTTCTGCAGGCCATGGGGTGCTGGGCTGGACTCTCCTAGAGAAGACCTGACTTCCCTGCAGGCCCTGGGGTGCTGGGCTGGACTCTCCTAGAGAAGACCTGACGTATCCTGCGGGCCCTGGGGTGCTGGGCTGGACTCTCCTAGAGAAGACCTGACGTGTCCTGCAGGCCCTGGGGTGCTGGGCTGGACTCTCCTAGAGAAGACCTGATGTGTCCTGCAGGCCCTGGGGTGCTGGGCTGGACTCTCCTAGAGAAGACGTGACATGTCCTACAGGCCCTGGGGTGCTGGGCTGGACTCTCTTAGAGAAGACCTGATGTGTCCTGCAGGCCCTGGGGTGCTGGGCTGGACTCTCCTAGAGAAGACCTGAAGTGTCCTGCAAGCCCTGGGGTGCTGGGCTGGACTCTCCAAGAGAAGACCTGATGTGTGCTGCAGGCCTTGGCGTGCTGGGCTGGACTCTCCTAGAAAAGACCTGAAGTGTCCTGCAGGCCCGGGAGAGCTGGGCTGGACTCTCCTAGAGTCCACCAGAAGTGTCCTACAGGCCATCGGGTGCTGGGCTGGACTCTCCTAGAGAAGACCTGATGTGTTCTGCAGGCCTGGGGTGCTGGGCTGGACTCTCCTAGAGAAGACCTGATGTGTTCTGCAGGCCTGGGGTGCTGGGCTGGACTCTCCTAGAGAAGACCTGATGTGTGCTACAGGCCTTGGCATGCTGGGCTGGACTCTCCTAGAAAAGACCTGAAGTGTCCTGCAGGCCTGGGAGAGCTGGGCTGGACTCTCCTAGAGAAGACCTGAAGTGTCCTACAGGCCATGGGGTGCTGGGCTGGACTCTCCTAGAGAAGATCTGATGTGTTCTGCAGGCCTGGGGTGCTGGGATGGACTCTCCTAGAGAAGACCTGACGTGTCCTGCAGGCCCTGGGGTGCTGGGCTGGACTCTCCTAGAGAAGACCTGATGTGTTCTGCAGGCCTGGGGTGCTGGGCTGGACTCTCCTAGAGAAGACCTGATGTGTTCTGCAGGCCTGGGGTGCTGGGCTGGACTCTCCTAGAGAAGACCTGATGTGTGCTGCAGGCCTTGGCGTGCTGGGCTGGACTCTCCTAGAAAAGACCTGAAGTGTCCTGCAGGCCTGGGAGAGCTGGGCTGGACTCTCCTAGAGAAGACCTGAAGTGTCCTACAGGCCATGGGGTGCTGGGCTGGACTCTCCTAGAGAAGATCTGATGTGTTCTGCAGGCCTGGGGTGCTGGGATGGACTCTCCTAGAGAAGACCTGACGTGTCCTGCAGGCCCTGGGGTGCTGGGCTGGACTCTCCTAGAGAAGACCTGATGTGTTCTGCAGGCCTGGGGTGCTGGGCTGGACTCTCCTAGAGAAGACCTGATGTGTTCTGCAGGCCTGGGGTGCTGGGCTGGACTCTCCTAGAGAAGACCTGATGTGTGCTGCAGGCCTTGGCGTGCTGGGCTGGACTCTCCTAGAAAAGACCTGAAGTGTCCTGCAGGCCCGGGAGAGCTGGGCTGGACTCTCCTAGAGAAGACCTGAAGTGTCCTACAGGCCATGGGGTGCTGGGCTGGACTCTCCTAGAGAAGACCTGATGTGTTCTGCAGGCCTGGGGTGCTGGGCTGGACTCTCCTAGAGAAGACCTGATGTGTTCTGCAGGCCTGGGGTGCTGGGCTGGACTCTCATAGAGAAGACCTGATGTGTGCTGCAGGCCTTGGCGTGCTAGGCTGGACTCTCCTAGAAAAGACCTGAAGTGTCCTGCAGGCCTGGGAGAGCTGGGCTGGACTCTCCTAGAGAAGACCTGAAGTGTCCTACAGGCCATGGGGTGCTGGGCTTGACTCTCCTAGAGAAGATCTGATGTGTTCTGCAGGCCTGGGGTGCTGGGCTGGACTCTCCTACAGAAGACCTGACGTGTCCTGCAGGCCCTGGGGTGCTGGGCTGGACTCTCCTAGAGAAGACCTGATGTGTTCTGCAGGCCTGGGGTGCTGGGCTGGACTCTCCTAGAGAAGACCTGATGTGTCCTGCAGGCCCTGGGGTGCTGGGCTGCACTCTCCTAGAGAAGACCTGATGTGTCCTGCAGGCCCTGGGGTGCTGGGATGGACTCTCCTACAGAAGACCTGACGTGTCCTGCAGGCCCTGGGGTGCTGGGCTGGACTCTCCTAGAGAAGACCTGACGTGTCCTGCAGGCCCTGGGGTGCTG
Source organism: Ictidomys tridecemlineatus (assembly GCF_052094955.1). Taxonomy (NCBI): domain Eukaryota; kingdom Metazoa; phylum Chordata; class Mammalia; order Rodentia; family Sciuridae; genus Ictidomys; species Ictidomys tridecemlineatus. The sequence continues at coordinate 232,290,148 of NC_135478.1, read as the reverse complement.
GGCTGGACTCTCCTAGAGAAGACCTGACGTGTCCTGCCGGCCCTGGGGTGCTGGGCTGGACTCTCTTAGAGAAGAAGTGATGTGTCCTGCAGGCCCTGGGGTGCTGGGCTGCACTCTCCTAGAGAAGACCTAAAGTGTCCTGCAGGCCCTACAGTGCTGGGCTGGACTCTCCTAGAGAAGACCTGATGTGTCCTGCAGGCCCTGGGGTGCTGGGCTGGACTCTCCTAGAGAAGACCTGATGTGTCCTGCAGGCCCTGGGGTGCTGGGCTGGACTCTCCTAGAGAAGACCTGATGTGTCCTGCAGGCCCTGGGGTGCTGGGCTGGACTCTCCTAGAGAAGACCTGACGTGTCCTGCAAGCCCTGGGGTGCTGGGTTGGACTCTCCTAGAGAAGACCTGACATATCCTGCGGGCCCTGGGGTGCTGGGCTGGACTCTCCTAGAGAAGACCTGACGTGTCCTGCAGGCCCTGGGGTGCTGGGATGGACTCTCCTACAGAAGACCTGACGTGTCCTGCAGGCCCTGGGGTGCTGGGCTGGACTCTCCTAGAGAAGACCTGATGTGTCCTGCAGGCCCTGGGGTGCTGGGCTGGACTCTCCTAGAGAAGACCTGACGTGTACTGCAGGCCCTGGGGTGCTGGGCTGGACTCTCCTAGAGAAGACCTGATGTGTGCTGCAGGCCTTGGCGTGCTGGGCTGGACTCTCCTAGTAAAGACCTGAAGTGTCCTGCAGGCCCGGGAGAGCTGGGCTGGACTCTCCTAGAGAAGACCTGAAGTGTCCTACAGGCCCTGGGGTGCTGGGCTGGACTCTCCTAGAGAAGACCTGATGTGTCCTGCAGGCCCTGGGGTACTGGGCTGCACTCTCCTAGAGAAGACTTGATGTGTCCTGTTGGCCCTGAGGTGCTGGGCTGGACTCTCCTAGAGAAGACCTGATGTGTCCTGCCGTCCCTGGGGTGCTGGGCTGGACTCTCCTAGAGAAGACCTGACGTGTCCTGCAGGCCCTGGGGTGCTGGGCTGGACTCTCCTAGAAAAGACCTGATGTGTCCTGCAGGCCCTGGGGTGCTGGGCTGGACTCTCCTAGAGAAGACCTGACATGTCCTACAGGCCCTGGGGTGCTGGGCTGGACTCTCCTAGAGAAGACCTGATGTGTCCTGCAGGCCCTGGGGTGCTGGGCTGGACTCTCCTAGAGAAGACCTGATGTGTTCTGCACGCCTGGGGTGCTGGGCTGGAGTCTCCTAGAGAAGACCTGATGTGTTCTGCAGGCCTGGGGTGCTGGGCTGGACTCTCCTAGAGAAGACCTGATGTGTGCTGCAGGCCTTGGCGTGCTGGGCTGGACTCTCCTAGAAAAGACCTGAAGTGTCCTGCAGGCCCAGGAGAGCTGGGCTGGACTCTCCTAGAGAAGACCTGAAGTGTCCTACAGGCCCTGGGGTGCTGGGCTGGAGTCTCCTAGAGAAGACCTGACGTGTCCTGCAGGCCCTGGGGTGCTGGGCTGGACTCTCCTAGAGAAGACCTGATGTGTTCTGCAGGCCTGGGGTGCTGGGCTGGACTCTCCTAGAGAAGACCTGATGTGTGCTGCAGGCCTTGGCGTGCTGGGCTGGGCTCTCCTAGAAAAGACCTGAAGTGTCCTGCAGGCCCGGGAGAGCTGGGCTGGACTCTCCTAGAGAAGATCTGATGTGTTCTGCAGGCCTGGGGTGCTGGGCTGGACTCTCCTAGAGAAGACCTGACGTGTCCTGCAGGCCCTGGGGTGCTGGGCTGGACTCTCCTAGAGAAGACCTGATGTGTTCTGCAGGCCTGGGGTGCTGGACTGGACTCTCCTAGAGAAGACCTGATGTGTCCTGCAGGCCCTGGGGTGCTGGGGTGGACTCTCCTACAGAAGACCTGACGTGTCCTGCCGGCCCTGGGGTGCTGGGCTGGACTCTCTTAGAGAAGAAGTGATGTGTCCTGCAGGCCCTGGGGTGCTGGGCTGGACTCTCCTAGAGAAGACCTGATGTGTGCTGCAGGCCCTGGGGTGCTGGGCTGGAGTCTCCTAGAGAAGACCTGATGTGTCCTGCAAGCCCTGGGGTGCTGGGCTGGACTCTCCTAGAGAAGACCTGACGTGTCCTGCAGGCCCTGGGGTGCTGGGCTGGACTCTCCTAGAGAAGACCTGACGTGTCCTGCAGGCCCTGGAGTGCTGGGCTGGACTGTCTTAGAGAAGAAGTGATGTGTCCTGCAGGCCCTGGGGTGTTGGGCTGGACTCTCCTAGAGAAGACCTGATGTGTCCTGCAGGCCCTGCGGTGCTGGGCTGGACTCTCCTAGAGAAGACCTGATGTGTCCTGCAGGCCCTGGGGTGCTGGGCTAGACTCTCCTAGAGAAGACCTGACATGTCCTGCAGGCCCTGGGGTGCTGGGCTGCACTCTCCTAGAGAAGACCTAAAGTGTCCTGCAGGCCCTACAGTGCTGGGCTGGACTCTCCTAGAGAAGACCTGATGTGTGCTGCAGGCCCTGGGGTGCTGGGCTGGACTCTCCTAGAGAAGACCTGATGTGTTCTGCAGGCCCAGGGGTGCTGGGCTGGACTCTCCTAGAGAAGACCTGATGTGTGCTGCAGGCCCTGGGGTGCTGGGCTGGACTCTCCTAGAGAAGACCTGATGTGTCCTGCAGGCCCTGGGGTGGTGGGCTGGACTCTCCTAGAGAAGACCTGATGTGTGCTATAGGCCCTGGGGTGCTGGGCTGGAGTCTCCTAGATAAGACCTGATGTGTCCTGCAGGCCTGGGGTGCTGGGCTGGACTCTCCTAGAAAAGACCTGATGTGTCCTGTAGGCCCTGGGGTGCTGGGCTGGACTCTCCTACAGAAGACCTGATGTGTGCTGCAGGCCTTGGCGTGCTGGGCTGGACTCTCCTAGAAAAGACCTGAAGTGTCCTGCAGGCCCTGGGGTGCTGGGCTGGACTCTCCTAGAGAAGACCTGATGTGTGCTGCAGGCCCTGGGGTGCTGGGCTGGAGTCTCCTAGAGAAGACCTGATGTGTCCTGCAAGCCCTGGGGTGCTGGGCTGGACTCTCCTAGAGAAGACCTGACGTGTCCTGCAGGCCCTGGGGTGCTGGGCTGGACTCTCCTAGAGAAGACCTGACGTGTCCTGCAGGCCCTGGGGTGCTGGGCTGGACTCTCTTAGAGAAGAAGTGATGTGTCCTGCAGGCCCTGGGGTGTTGGGCTGGACTCTCCTAGAGAAGACCTGAAGTGTCCTGAAGGCCCTGGGGTGCTGGGCTGGACTCTCCTAGAGAAGACCTGATGTGTCCTATAGGCCCTGGGGTGCTGGGCTAGACTCTCCTAGAGAAGACCTGACGTGTCCTGCAGGCCCTGGGGTGCTGGGCTGGACTCTCCTAGAGAAGACCTGATGTATCCTGCAGGCCCTGGGGTGCTGGGCTAGACTCTCCTAGAGAAGACCTGACATGTCCTGCAGGCCCTGGGGTGCTGGGCTGGACTCTCCTAGAGAAGACCTGATGTGTCCTGCAGGCCCTGGGGTGCTGGGCTGCACTCTCCTAGAGAAGACCTGATGTGTGCTGCAGGCCTTGGCATGCTGGGCTGGACTCTCCTAGAGAAGACCTGATGTGTGCTGCAGGCCCAGGGGTGCTGGGCTGGACTCTCCTAGAGAAGACCTGATGTGTGCTGCAGGCCCTGGGGTGCTGGGCTGGACTCTCCTAGAGAAGACCTGATGTGTCCTGCAGGCCCTGGGGTGCTGGGCTGAACTCTCCTAGAGAAGACCTGATGTGTCCTGCAGGCCCTGGGGTGCTGGGCTGGACTCTCCTAGAGAAGACCTGATGTGTGCTGCAGGCCCTGGGGTGCTGGGCTGGACTCTCCTAGAGAATACCTGATGTGTCCTGCAGGCCCTGGGGTGCTGGGCTGGACTCTCCTAGAGAAGACCTGATGTGTGCTGCAGGCCTTGGCGTGCTGGGCTGGACTCTCCTAGAAAAGACCTGAAGTGTCCTGCAGGCCCTGGGGTGCTGGGCTGGACTCTCCTAGAGAAGACCTGATGTGTCCTGCAGGCCCAGGGGTGCTGGTCTGGACTCTCCTAGAGAACACCTGATGTGTGCTATAGGCCCTGAGGTGCTGGGCTGGACTCTCCTAGAGAAGACCTGATGTGTCCTGCAGGTCCTGGGGTGCTGGGCTGGACTCTCCTAGAGAAGACCTGACGTGTCCTGCAGGTCCTGGGGTGCTGGGCTGGACTCTCCTAGAGAAGACCTGATGTGTCCTGTAGGCCCTGAGGTGCTGAGCTGGACTCTCCTAGAGAAGACCTGATGTGTTCTGCAGGCCTGGGGTGCTGGGCTGGACTCTCCTAGAGAAGACCTGACTTCCCTGCAGGCCCTGGGGTGCTGGGCTGGACTCTCCTAGAGAAGACCTGACGTGTCCTGCAGGCCCTGGGGCGCTGGGCTGGACTCTCCTAGAGAAGACCTGATGTGTCCTGCAGTCCCTGGGGTGCTGGGCTGAACTCTCCTAGAGAAGACCTGATGTGTCCTGCAGGCCCTGAGGTGCTAGGCTGGATTCTTTTGGAGAGTATCTCACTTGCCCTACCGGCCCTGGAGTTGGGGGCTGGACTCTCCTAGAGAAAATGGCACATGGATGACTGGATTTTGGCCACTAGGGATACAGGGACACAAGCAGCTCAAGCCTCCCTGCTGGCCTCAGCCATGGCAGTTGCATAAAAGCAGGACAAAGGAGATTGCAGACAGCTAGTCAGAGACTGCAAAAACGTGCACCTTTCCTCCCCTTGGCCCTTTACAACCTGCTGGAGTGAATCCCTGAGAGTTAAAAACCTAATGCTTTATGGCAAATGGATGTCACTCATTATGCACCTTTTGGAAGTTTGAATATATTCATGTAATCATTGATACCTATTCGTGCTTTGAAATGGTCACCGCCTCCACAGGAGAAACCCCAAAAAGGTCATCTCCCATCTCCCTAAATGTTTTGGATTATGGCTGTTCCCATGTCTGTGGAAACTGACAATGGATGAGCATAGACTGGCAAGACACTTCAGGCAGTTTGCACTGATTGGAATATACAGCACTTAACTGAGATCCCCACAACCCTTAGACTCAAGGCATCATAGGAAGAACACACAAGGAATTAAAGACCAGGCTACAAAACAGAGGGAAATCTATGCCAAGTCCACTCATGATGCCTCGAACAGAACCTTATTTGCCTTAAATTTTTTTTCAATTTCAATTTATTTTACAGAAACAGCAGCTCATAAGCTTTGGGCCCCCTCACAGGACCCTCCCATCTACCTCTGATCCCATAACAAATGCATGGGATGGCCCGGGGCCCCTCCTAACCAGGGGTCGAGGGTTCACATATGTGAACAGGAGCCTCACCCCATCTGGGTGCCTGCCAGGAAAGTCACGCCCTGGACCCCAGGACCTCCCACCAAAGATGAAGGAACTGACTCTGGAGGGAAGCCTTGGGGGCAGAGAACTCAACAATGCAAAGGGACCTCACATAGAGTGACCTGGGGTGATACTAAAGGTCTTGTTGGTCAAGCCACCAGATTGGTCCCTCGGCCTGGTGGCAACCTCGTCTCTGGTCCTGCGATGATGGTCCTATTGTGTGTGAAGCCTCCCATCAGGTAAGTTGGGCTTTGGCCACTAGGCCACCCTGTAGCAGTGGCTAGTCAGGAAGGGGCTTTACCCAAGCTCTTCTCTAATAATTCCAACCTTATTGGTCCTGAGTTACCCGTCCAGGAGGTGACCACCCCTGGAAAGCCAGCATTTCCATCCCTGCCTGCCCATGTGTTCTCCATAGTTGATCATGAGGCCTACAATCCAGGCAGTCCCCTCTGTTGCTCTTGCCGACAAAACTATTGTGGATATAAGAAGTCACATGTGGGCTGTCTCTCACTGACCTTAGAGGTATGGTTAATGCTACCTATGGCCATAGACTCCCCGTGGCAAAGGCAAGAAACCCTTGCTGCCAACACGCCCAACAATGCTTTTGGAAAGCCCCCTCAGATAATGATAGCGTCCCATGGAACCAGTGTGTCACTGCCACACCTTATCTCCTTGATAAGAGGAATTTCTCCCGGGAAGAACAATGTCTATGCACCTGGGCGGGCACAGCCCCCTGGAATGTAACTGATGTGCCCAAAACCATACGGGCCACTGCAGTACCTGCTATGTGGGACTAGCCATTACCAACCGTTAAACAAAAAATCAGTATGGCATGAGGGACGTCACACCAACATTGCTGGTGGCTAAGGCCATCAAATGGACAGCAGCCGCCTGGATGAATGGGTCTATATCGAGTCCAGACCCTGACCTTTGCCTTTGTGCCAAATGATGCCCATACCCACTATGCACAAGCTTGTGTTAGGCCACCCTTTGCCATGCTAATGATCAATGACACTGATGGCATAGTATCACCCATACAGAGACCCCTTGTGCAGTCAACACATCCTGCTGGCTCACAAATTGTCTAACCCTGCTGTGACAGCTAAGTGTATTTATCCTCAGAGTGCCCCCGGCAGTCTGGCTCCAGTGGAGCTGTCCAGAGTGGAGGAGTCCATGGGAGATGGAGGTGAAGAATCTTCTGAACGGGATCCTACACCAGACGAGGCGGGCAGTCAGGCTCATTCACTGGGTTATTGCCCTGGTAGCAGCCACTGCCACCTCAGCCTCTGCGGCTGCTTCACTCACTCAGAATGTCCAGACTGCTCAGACTGTGAACAGCGTGTCTCCTGCCACGTCCGAAGCCTTTGCAGTTCAAAATGACTTGAAGAAACTGTCCTGAGCCACTATTGTCGTCATTCAGCAAGAACTAGACCTCCACCAGGACAACTGGATACTCTGTCTGTGTGGCAAAGCCTCACTTGTGATCCTGAATTCTGTGGTATCTGTGTCACCCAATATGCTGTGTCTGAAAATGTAACCTTACACTTCTCCAATTTTTCTCAGTACATTAAGGGCACTCAGGATGTTAACTGTTATGACTATGCATGACCTTACCAAGGCAATTGTCAAAATCAAAGGGACTGAGGGGTCTATCTTGACAACCTCTTCTTTCTTCCAGGGATTGGCTGAACGTTGGAAAAACCTGAGAGCCAAATTAGCTAATCCTTACAATGCTATTACCCTGGCCTACTGTTGATAATAGTGATGATATTTTCTTGTGTTGTGAGACGCTTACCTAACCCTGTAAAGGCCACCGAATGAAAAACAGCAATGCTGGCTGAAGTCCTTGCCGCACAGTCAGAGGGGGAGATGTGGGGACAAGTGCATGGAGTACTGCGTACATGGCATACATTAAGGGTGCCTGAGTGTCAGGCTACTCCCCGTGCTAGGTGCGTGAGTGGCAAACCCCTTACCCAGTAGGTACAACCCTGGGCGTGAGGCCACGTGTCACAGTCCCAGCACTCGCTCCATGGCCCACTCCTCGATTGGTCACTGCAAAGACAGTTGGCAAGAAATTGTACTGTGGCTGCCTGTATCTGCTTAGCCACTGCCTGAGTGTATATACATGGTAACTGCGCAATACAATCAGACCTGCTTCCTGCTTGCTCTCTGGGGGCCTTGACTAGCGACTTTGCAGCCACACCCTTCTCTGCCCTGTTCCGTGCACCTCCACCCACTGTGAACCCTGTTGATGTCCTGCAGCTGTCCCACCACTTCTCTCAGTAGGTCTGTAGTGTACATCCTCACAAGCATTGCAGAAGAGCTTGGCTTCTGCACATCCCGGCTATTTCTTGAACTTGTGTCTTGTGGACAGTCTCTGTCCTCACAGGTGTGCAGTGGCGTCTCACTATGAGTTTTTATGTTTCATGTACCTGTTGGCCATTTGAATATCTGCTATGGAGACATGTTCTTTCAAGTCCTGGGTCCACTGTTAATTAGGTTGTTAGTTTTCTGTGGCAGACTGACAGACTGAGACTTGTGTGCATTCTGGATAATCTAACATCCCTGATTAGATCTGAGGTTTATCAGGGTTTGTTCCCTGCCTGCAGGTTGGCTCTTCCCTCCACACAGACATTGCAAACTTTGAAGTCTATTTCTGTGTGTCCCCTTTTCATTGGTTTGACTTGTCTTTTATTTTTGTCCCCTGAGCTTGGGTGTCATATTCAAGATATCATTGTCAAATGGATCCAAGACCCAAATGCAAGACCTAAAGCTTTAAAGCTCTCAGAGAAAATGGATGCATTTGACCTAGTTATAATTTACATGATATAAGGTTGGGGCCCGGCCTCACCGCTTTGCATGGGAAGACCCGGTTTTTCCAGCATTTTCAACAAGCCCTTGCAGGCATGGCTCTGGATGTGGCTAGACACGAGCATCACAGGGAGGTCCTGAAATCAGGCCCCGGCCGCACCCAGCCACAAGGCCAGGCTGAAACCACCCTCAGATGTTGGTCTTTAAGAGCAGGGTCACCAGCTAGCCTGGGTATTCCCTTTTTTGCACAAATCATACGTAAAATTTGACATCTGCCATTTCAATTTTTGGATTTCTAAAAATAAGTATTTGAAGACATTTGTGGAGAAATTGAGTCCTGATTCCTTCTAGAATTTTAGAATGTTTCACTTCTCACCTACACTCGGCATGACAGCCGTGAACACTAGCGACTCACAGCTTTTCCACTCGGCTTTCCTGGAAGCCCTCTCCTCTTGCACTCCCACGCCATCTGTTCAAGCCGCCTAGCTGAATCGTGTGAAGACCACAGGCACGGTTGCCCAGACGGACCTGTGGACAGACGTGACAGATCAGCAAGTGTGGCCCTCAGCCTGGGTGGGGAGCAGAAGGCCGGTGAGCAGCGAGAGGCAGCAGCAGGCCTGACGCCAGTCTTGAACGCAATGGACCAGGAGCTGTGGGCTCCCTCCTCCGGCACACTCTGTGCTTCCCGAGAGAGGCCTGAGGCCCTGCGGAATTCGGCCTGTGACTATCCTCACTGTGGTTTCCGTTTCAGGGCTGCACTCGGCTCTTTGCTTTCCTGAGGCTTCGTTCTTCTGCATTTCCCCTGAGCTTCCCGTTGCAAGCCTCCTCTGTCCCTGTGGCTGCCTCAGCACCCCACGGAAGATCGACTGTACAGACTTATTAATGGTCCCTAAATGGCATCCCATTGATGGACACGCTCATCCTTATCCCGATAAGTGTACCTTGGCATCAAGCTGTAATCAGTGGGTGTGTGTCTTCCAACTTTACGCTTCTCGTTCAAGAGGGCTCCGGCTGTTCGACGGCTCTTAAAATTTCCATGAGATTTAAGGTCAGCTTGTCAGTGTCTGCAAGGGGAGCCGAGATTTTGACAAAGATAACTTTGTAGATAACTTTGAGTCTTTTTGTCTTAATGTTATGTATGGACCAGGATATATGTGTCTTGACCAGTAACTCCAGTTTACCCTAAGACTTCACTTCATACAAGAAACGCTTCCCCGTGTGAAAACCCTGCTTGTGCCACCTCCTGCTAGGCACGCCCTGGCTGGCAACCCATAGCATTAAAAAATGTTTCTGTTATTCTTATGCAATGTATTATTAAGAAATACACTTGTAAGATTTCTCTTTTAGTTCCCATTTTTCTGGGCAGTGTACACTGACTACACTGGTTCATTCTGACCCGCTGGCTACATTGCTATGGAGTTGGAGTTTTTTGCTGTAAGAGTGCACCCTTACCTTCTGCAAGGGGTCAAAGGTTGCAGAGGCAACTTGCCTGCTGCCTTTCAGACTGGCAGGTAAATAAAGGTTCCATGTCTTGCTTCAAGACTGACCAAGTGATTTATTCCAAATGCACACAATATTAACAATAGTGTCATCTAGTTCATGAATGGGGCAACCTGTTCATGTACCTGTTGGCCATTTGAGTATCTTTAAAGGCCATGAGCCAGAGTCAACAGCTCAGAGCTGTTGGGAGGTGGTGGACACTTCAGAGGGAGCTCATCCAATCCCTGGGGACATGCCCTGGGGTGGTGGGACCCCAGCTCGGTGATGTGGGGAGGGACCTTGTTAAGTTACGTAGGGACCAGGATCTATGTGTCTTGACCAGAGGTGTGGTGGTGCCCAGGTCTTTGTTCCCCAGCTCAGTGCTGTTGGGAGGTGGTGGACACTTCAGAGGGAGCTTGTGCTCTGAGGGTAGCGGGACCCCAGGTCCTTGCTGTTCCTCCTGTTTCATGCTGTGGCCATGAAGTGTACACTTTTACTTGCCACACACTTTTGGCCATGATAACACACACACACACACACACACACACACACGCACACACACACACACGCAACAGAGCCACTGAATTGTGAACTGAAACCTCCAAAGTCTGAGCCAAATAAACTGCTTCTCCGTCAGCTGATGGTCTGGCGTGCTTGTTGCAGCAATGGAGAGCTGACTGACACACAGTAGCGACTTTTCATGTTTCGGGTCTTTTAAAATGTCTTCAAGCATGCCTTGTAGTTGAGCATAAAAGTCTTGTACTTCCTGGGTTTGATTAATTCTTAGGCATGTTATGACATTACAACTAGAATCCTTTTCTTCATTTCATGTTCATGTTGTTCATGGCTGGTACCTGGGAACACGGTTTCCGTGGTCCATTCTTCGTCCACGTAGGTCTGTTTGCTGCACTCACAGTTTGTAGAGCTCCTTAGGGTCTATTGAGGAAGGTGGGCCTGGCGCCAGGCTGTCCCCGTCCTTCCTTTGTGATCAGTGCTGCTGTGAGAGGCACCTGTGGGAGGAAGTGAGCAATGCTCACCAGAGGAAGGGAGGCTTCTGTCCTGGAACCCCGTCCTGTTCCCACAGAGGCCCACAGCCCACCTGCTCTCCAGCGGAGCAGAGGTTCTTTCTCCATGGCCTCCCTAACAGGACTCTCCTCTTGTTTGGGTATCCGCTGTCCTCACAGGGTGAGGTGACCTCAGAGTGGCTTCACTTTGCTCTCTCTGCAGGTCAGGGGTGGGAAAACCTTGACACATACCTGCTGGACATTTTCATGTCTTCTTTGGACAAATGTGTGCTCAAGACCTGTGTCCATTTTTAAACTGTGTGTGTGTTTTTCTAGGTTGAGTTACTAGCATTCTTCAAAAAAAATTTGAATATTGACCCTTATCCAATATGTGGTTTGCAAATATGTTTCCCAGTCTATAAGGGCCTTTCATTTTCTTGCTTGTCTTCTTTGCCAAAAGAAGCTTTTTACTTTCCTGTAGCCCCACTTATTTACTTTGCTTTTGCATCCTGAGCTCTTTGTGTGATACCAAGGCTGCTGCCAGGCCTTCCCCCACCTTCCTGGGGGCTCTAAGGCTTCAGTGTTACCCTAGGACTTTTCTCCACCTCCAGCTGGTCTTGCACATGGAGCTCGGACAGCATCCACTTCATTCTCCTGCGTGAGGTCTCCAGTCTTCCCAGCACCACGTACAGAAGACGCTGTCCTTTCCCCGTGGTGACCGTTGTCACTGGTTAGTTGACCATCTGTAACTGGATTCATGTCTGGGCTCTCCATTCTGTTCCATCAGTCTAGATTTTTGTTTTTATGCTTGTACCATACTGTTTTTATGTCTGAACTTTCTAATATATGTTTGTGGTACTGGGGACTGAAGCCCGAGTTTGTCTATGCTATCGTCACCGAGAACACCCCTCCCCTAGGACATGATGTCAATCAGGACTGCAAGGCTTCCAACTTTACTTTCTCAATTTGTTTTATTTGGTGGCACCATATAAATTTTTAGGATTTGTAAAACCTTTCTGTGAAAGAGGTCATTGGAATTTTGATAGGATTATGTTAAGTCTGCACATTGTTTAAAATGGTATGGACATTTTAACAATGTTAATTCTTCTCATCCATGAACATGGAATAGGTATCATATCACATCATATCACATGTGTTCATTCGTCTGTGTTGTTCCATTTCATCCATCAACGTTCTCCAGTTCCACTATAGAGACCTTTCACCTCCATGATCAAAATGTATCCCTTGATGTATTCTGTGCTGTTGTAAAGAAGAACACTTTCTTGATCTTCTTCAGATAGTTCATCACTAGTATATATGAAAATGCTGCTCATTTCTCTGTGAGGACTTTGTATCCTCTAGATTTATTGAATTTGCTTATTAGTTTTGACTTTTTGTTGAAGTTTTGAGGTTACAAATCATTTAATTTGCAAGCAGAGATGATACAACTTCCCTTCATGATGAAGTGCCTTTCATTTCCTTCTCCTGCCTCTTTGCTCCTATGGGAATGTTCAGTAATGTAACGAGTTCTCAGCCTGCTTCTGGTCATAGAGGAAGCTTCCAGCGTTCCCTCATTCAACATGAAATCACATGTGGTCCATTGCGTACAGACTTTATTGGTTGAAGGATATCCCTCCTATACTTAACTGTTTAAGAGTCTTTATCACAAAGTGGTGTTGCGTTTCCCGGGTGCTCACATGGCTTTTGTCCTCATTCTGCTCATATGGCATACCATGCTATTGATTTGTGTACGTTAGACCATCCTTGCACCCCTGGGATGAATCCCATTGGATCAGGGAAAATGGCCTCATAGATATGCGGTCAACCTCAGTTTGCTAGTAGGTATTTTGTTAAGAAGTTTTGCTAATCTTTTTGGGCAGATGCTAGCTTGCAGTTTTCTGCTTTTGTGTCATGTCTAGTTTTGGTATTGGAGTAATGCTTGCCTCATAGAATGAGTTAGAAATATTTCTCTCCTCTTTTTTTTGGGATAGTGTTTAACATCCTGGGAACAAATTTTTACTCCTCACACTTCAGATAAAGCCCTAATATCCAGAGTATACAAAGAACTCAAAAAATTAGACAATAAGATAACAAATAACCCAATCAACAAATGGGCCAAGGATCTGAACAGACACTTCTCAGAGGAGGATATACAATCAATCAACAAGTACATGAAAAAATGCTCATCATCTCTAGCAGTTAGAGAAATGCAAATCAAAACCACCCTAAGATATCATCTCACTCCAGTAAGATTGGCAGCCATTATGAAGTCAAACAACAACAAGTGCTGGCGAGGATGTGGAGAAAAGGGTACTCTTGTACATTGCTGGTGGGACTGCAAATTGGTGCGGCCAATTTGGAAAGCAGTTTGGAGATTCCTGGGAAAGCTGGGAATGGAACCACCATTTGACCCTGCTATTGCCCTTCTCGGACTATTTCCTGAAGACCTTAAAAGAGCATGCTACAGGGATGCTGCCACATCGATGTTCATAGCAGCACAATTCACAATAGCTAGACTGTGGAACCAACCCAGATGCCCTTCAATGGACGAATGGATAAAAAAAATGTGGCATCTATACACAATGGAGTACTATGCAGCAATAAAAATGACAAAATCATAGAATTTGCAGGGAAATGGATGGCACTAGAGCAGATTATGCTTAGTGAAGCTAGTCAATCCCTAAAAAACAAATACCAAATGTTTTCTTTGATATAATGAGAGCAACTATGAACAGAGCAAGGAGAAAGAGCAGGAAGAAAAGACTAACATTTAACAGAGTCATGAGATGGGAGGGAAAGGGAGAGAAAAGGGAAATTGCATGGAAATGAAGGGAGACCCTCATTGCTATACAAAATTACATATAAGAGGTTGTGAGGGGAATGGGAAAATAAACAAGGAGAGTAATGAATTACAGTAGATGGGGTAGAGAGAGAAGAAGGGAGGGGAGGGGAGGGGGGATAGTAGGGGATAGGAAAGGTAGCAGAATACAACAATTACTAATTGGGCATTATGTAAAATTGTGGATGTATAACCGATGTGATTCTGCAATCTGCATTTGGGGTAAAATTGGGAGTTCATAACCCACTTCAATCTAATGTATGAAATATAATATGTCAAGAGCTTTGTAATGTTGTGAACAACCAATAAAAAAATAAAAAATTTAAAATAAAAAAATAGATGAATAGATTAAAAAAATGTGGCATCTATACACAATGGAGTACTATGCAGCAATAAAAAAATGACAAAATCATAGAATTTGCAGGGAAATGGATGGCACTAGAGCAGATTATGCTTAGTGAAGCTAGTCAATCCCTAAAAAACAAATACCAAATGTCTTCTTTGATATAATGAGAGCAACTATGAACAGAGCAAGGAGGAAGAGCAGGAAGAAAAGACTAACATTAAACAGAGTCATGAGATGGGAGGGAAAGGAAGAGTAAAGGGAAATTGCATGGAAATTAAGGGAGACCCTCATTGCTATACAAAATTACATATAAGAGGTTGTGAGGGGAATGGGAAAATAAACAAGGAGAGTAATGAATTACAGTAGATGGGGTAGAGAGAGAAGAAGGGAGGGGAGGGGAGGGGGGATAGTAGGGGATAGGAAAGGTAGCAGAATACAACAATTACTAATTGGGCATTATGTAAAATTGTGGATGTGTAACCAACGTGATTCTGCAATCTGCATTTGGGGTAAAATTGGGAGTTCATAACCCACTTCAATCTAATGTATGAAATATGATATGTCAAGAGCTTTGTAATGTTGTGAACAACCAATAAAAAAAATGGAGTTAGTTCCTCTCTGAATGTTTGGTAGAATCAGACATGAAAGCCATCAGGTTTGGGCCTTTCTTTGTTGGGAGCCTTTATTACTGATTGAACCTCTTTTCTCAGTTTGGTCAGTTCATAATTTCTATTTCTTCATACTTCAGAAGTTTTTCGTATGTGTTCAGAAATTTATTCATTTCTTCTAGGTTTCCAGTTTGTTGGCACATGATTGTATGTGATAGTCTTTTACGACCCCTTGTTTAGCTATACTATCAAAATGTCTTTGTTCATCTCTGATTTTACTTATTTGAGTCTTCTCTTTTTTCTTAGTATAAATAAAGGTTTATCAATTTTGTTTACCTTTTGAAAAATTTCAACTGTTTATTTCATCAATATTTTACAATTTTACGATTTTTAGTTTTCTTTTCTTTACTTCTTCTCTGATGTTACTTCTTAGCTTCTACTGATTCTGATATTAGTTTGCCTTTGTCTTTCTGGTTCCTTGAGGCACAGTATCAGGTTGTTTGGGATCTTTTATTTTTGGATGAAGGTGTTTATTGCTATAAACTTCTCTCTTAGAAGTCTTATGCCACATTCTGGGGGAGTATATTATGCTTTCATTTTTACTTATCTCAAAAAAATTTCTCTTTCAGTTTCTTCTTTGACCTATTGGTGTTTGGAAACATGCTGTTTTGTTTCCATGTGTTTCCAAAGCTCCCCCATGATTGACTTCTAGTTTTGAATCATTTAGTCAGGAAAGATGCATGCTGTGGCTTCAGTCTTCCTAATGTGGTTAAGGCTTGCTCTGTCGTTTAGGGTGAGAGCTACACTGGATGAAGTTCCTTGGCGTATTTGAGAAGAACGTGTGTTCTGCAGCGGTTGGATGGAATATTCTGTGGACACCTGCTCAGGTCCACGTGGTCTGCAGGGCAGGGTCAACAGGACTTTATCTTGCCCTTCAGATTAGTTCCTCTTGTGCCTTGCAGGAGCAGTTGCTTGCATGTTTGCAATTGTGTCCTCTTGCTGAATCAACCCTTTCATACTATTTAGTGATCCTATGCCTCTTTTGCAGTTTGACTCAGTCTATTTTGTCTAACGCAACGCATCCACTCCCGCTCCCACTGGGTTCCAGCTGGACAGAATACCTTTTCCCATCTTCCAACTCTCCCACGCCTATCCTTCGAGGTGAAGTGGGACTCTCCTGGTGCCATGCAGTTGGGCCTGACTTCCACTCATCATTAACCTTTGTCTCCCAGTTGGAAAGTTTAATTCATTTACAGTCCGGGTTATTTGTGCTAGGAAAGGACTTGCTACTGCCATTTTCTTGAATATTTCTAGTTGATTTTTAGATTCCTTTTTCCTTTCTTCTTCTTTTATGGTATCCCCTTGTGGTTAAGTGGCTTTCTCTAGTGGCGTGTTTTAATTCTTTGTTTTTTATTTTTAGTTAACTATTACAGAATTTTGTGCTCACCATGAGTGTAATAAAGAACAGCATATATCTATAAATATATAGACTATTTTAAACTGGTAACACCTCAACTTTGATTTTTAAAAAAGAAAAGAAAAAGCCCCTCTGCACTGTAACTTTACCTCTTCACAACATTTTGAATTTTTGATATCACCATATACAACTTCTCATATGACAGACAATGAACCAATTATTTTTATTATGATTTTAATAGCTTTATCTCTTAATCTCATATTAGAGATGAGTGGTTTACATACCATGATGATAGCACTAAGGAATTCTGAATTTGACTATCTTAATTCTATGGTATGTTTTATACCCTCAAATGCTACTTGTTGGCATCCCTCTCTTTAGCATTTCTTGTGAGACACTTCTGGAGGTGGGGACATCCCTGGAATTTGCGTTCCTGCATTTCTGACTGACATTTCTTCTGGGCACCATGGCCTTGGTCAGCAGTGTGTGTTTCCTTCGGGGCTCGGTGTACCACCCACTCCCTCCCGGCCTGCGAGGTTTACTGGAAACAGCTGCTCGGAGCCCTGGGATGCCTGGTGAGTTGTGTGTTTCCCTCCTCTGACTCCAGGGTCCTCCTCCCTTTGTCTCGACTTGGACAGTTGAGGCACACGTCTTGGGTGGTTGATGCAGCGTTTACCTGACTGTCCCCTCACACTCCATCCATGTGGAAACCTGGTTCCCACTGTGAGCTGTTTAAAAAGTGGGAGCCCTCTGACCGTGGTGTTGGGAACTGATCAGGATTAGATAAGGTTACAGGGTACACCCCTGATTGAAGCCTGGTGCTTGATAAGAAGAAGAGACTGAAGGGACACTCACACAGCTGCTCCCTGCCTCCAGCCATGTGTGCTGTGCACCATCCTGTGACCAAAACGCCTCACCAGACAAAGCCCTCACCCTGTGCACCTCCAAGCTGAGAGCCAAAACAAGCCTCTTTTCTTTATAAAATAGCTTCACGCAGGCTTTTCACTATAGTAATGAAAAATATGGACTGATACCATGGTCTTATGTAGATTAAATCTGATTGGTGACTTTTGGCCTTAGTGTACCTGGATTTTTATGCCTTTCTCTAGGTTTGAAAAGCTTCTGCTATTACAACTTTAAATAAGCTTTCTACGTCGTCATACAGCTCTGTTCTTTCTTGAACCCCATTGACCCTTTTACTCATTTGGTATCCCATAAATCCTAAAAGCTGTATTTCCCTTTTCATTCTTTTTACTCCTCTTATTATATTTTCAAATAGACTCTCTCTGAGCTTACTTATGCGTTCATCTATTTAATCGATTCTGTTATTGATGTGCTTCATTACATTTTTATTTTATTCACTATATTTTCAGCTTTAGGATTTCTGTTTGATGTTACTATTTCGATATCTGTTCAATCTCTCTCAATAACTTTGAATTATTTATCTGAGTTGTCTTGATATGTGCTGAACTTCCCTGACAGAGCTGATCTGAGTTCTTTGTTGGGCAGTTCTCGTATTCTGTCTCCTCAGACTCTGTCACCAACACCTTACTCTGCCCATTTAATGACATTGTGTTTCCCTGATTTGTTTGATCTTGGTGGTTGTGTGCTGATTTTCTATGCATGGCCTAGGTGGGGGTATCTTGCAGTCTCTGCATTCTGGCCTTGTCTATGCATCTGTGACCGTTTTCTACAGTCTGCCTATCTGGAAATTCTGACAGAGGGCGAACTTCTGCCTCGGAGCCCATGACTGCTTGGCCATTTCAATGCTACAGGGCGCCAGTGGCCCAGGTCTGCTGAGCTGGCACAGGGTTTGCAGGCGGTTGCTGTGAGCTCCACCCACAGTAGGCTAATCCTGTACCGCTGCAAAGCTCACCATGAAACAAGGTGATAAGCCTCCACAGAGTGAAGAAAGACCAATGTGCACCTGCACGCTTTCCACTTAGGAGCTGCAAATCCAGGGATTCTGTGCAGGTGGCACCTGTGTTCTGGGGCAGAAGGGGGGAGATGGGGCCTTTTGACAGTTCGATTATGCTGCTTGCAGGTGTGGAACTCCTTACGTGGGTCCTTCTTGGAATTCATCTGAGCTGCTGGGATATGTAGATCAATGATTTTTACCAAATTTGGGTTGGGGGTGACACTCTTCCTCTAGCTCTTCTCCCTGATCCTTTCTCCTCTGGACTCCCACTGTGTGTGTATTGGTTGCTTGAAGGTGTTTAACCTTCTCTGAAGCTCTGTTGTTTTTCTTTGTTCCTTTTCCTGTTCACAGACTCTATCAATTGATTTCTTTCACATTTTCTATTTTTTCTTCTGCCAGTTCAAGTTTGTGGTTGAGCTTCTGAATTTTTCCATTTCCATAGTTCTGTTTTTCATTTTCAAGTGTTCTCTTGGCTTCCCATTCAGAATTCCTACCTGTTTATGGGTACTCTTTATTTGGTTGAACATCTTTCTTGTACTGTCTTTATTTTTTAGACCCAAGTTCCTTGAACACATTTCTAATAACTAATGTAATGCTTTTGGCCACATTGGTAGAGTAAAATATTTCTTTCGTCAGGAAAAGTTTCTATTGACTATTATCTGTTACGAGACAAATTTTCATTTTTCTTTGCATATCCTATAATTTCTCACTGTAAATTGGCCATTTTAAATAATACAATGTGGCAACTTTGTAAATTAAGAGTTAAGGAATTCTGGGTTTGACTCTCTCTCCATCCCATTTCCTGAGTGACCAGGAAGTCCTGATTCTCTTGCCTGTGGTCCCTGGAGTCTGTTCAGCAGCCAGGGGTCATCTGGCAGGTCCCTTTACTGTCTGAACCAGCAGGTCCTGCAGGAGCCTTGTGTCCTGGAGTTTCTCTCCTGCCCTGGCGGGAAGCTCACTGTGGAGCGGCTCAGGTGAGCACTGGGAGACTCGGGCCTGACGGTCTTTTCTGGGCATGCACACAGCCCTGCACTTTGCCTGACTTTCTGTCTTCCCAGCAACATACTGGAACTTGTAAAAGCCTGTGTGGACATCCTTCTTCAGATTTTCCTTTGGGACTTTTGTGGCCAGCTTTGTACGTATTCCCTAAAAGCCAGGGCTGTCTCAGAGGATCTGGTGCTAAGCAATGGCCCTGAGCTTTCTCAACAAATGCTGTGGAGAGAGGCCTGGGCACTGTGAGTAAGCTGGGTGAGGCTGTGGGTTTCCGGAACCGCCAGGGAGGTAAAGAACAACAGGTGTCAGGGGATGAGCCTTCAAGAGCCCCAGAGACAAGCCACCCCAAGTGCCACTGTACTGACCCTCCCTGCTCTCCCTCCTGGGGAGGTCAAGGGGGGGCGCTGAAGCCCCTCTGCCCTGGGCTCCCTGCTCTCCCTCCTGGGGAGGCCAAGGGGGGGTCCTGAAGCTCCTCTGCCCTGGGCTCCCTGCTCTCCCTCCTGGGGAGGTCAAGGGGGTCCTGAAGCCCCTCTGCCCTGGGCTCCCTGCTCTCCCTCCTGGGGAGGCCAAGGGGGTCCTGAAGCCCCTCTGCCCTGGGCTCCCTGCTCTCCCTCCTGGGGAGGTCAAGGGGGTCCTGAAGCCCCTCTGCCCTGGGCTCCCTGCTCTCCCTCCTGGGGAGGCCAAGGGGGTCCTGAAGCCCCTCTGCCCTGGGCTCCCTGCTCTCCCTCCTGGGGAGGCCAAGGGGGCCCTGAAGCCCCTCTGCCCTGGGCTCCCTGCTCTCCCTCCTGGGGAGGCCAAGGGGGGGTCCTGAAGCCCCTCTGCCCTGGGCTCCCTGCTCTCCCTCCTGGGGAGGCCAAGGGGGTCCTGAAGCCCCTCTGCCCTGGGCTCCCTGCTCTCCCTCCTGGGGAGGTCAAGGGGGTCCTGAAGCCCCTCTGCCCTGGGCTCCCTGCTCTCCCTCCTGGGGAGGTCATGGGGGTCCTGAAGCCCCTCTGCCCTGGGCTCCCTGCTCTCCCTCCTGGGGAGGTCAAGGGGGTCCTGAAGCCCCTCTGCCCTGGGCTCCCTGCTCTCCCTCCTGGGGAGGTCATGGGGGTCCTGAAGCCCCTCTGCCCTGGGCTCCCTGCTCTCCCTCCTGGGGAGGTCATGGGGGTCCTGAAGCCCCTCTGCCCTGGGCTCCCTGCTCTCCCTCCTGGGGAGGCCAAGGGGGGGTCCTGAAGCCCCTCTGCCCTGGGCTCCCTGCTCTCCCTCCTGGGGAGGCCAAGGGGGTCCTGAAGCCCCTCTGCCCTGGGCTCCCTGCTCTCCCTCCTGGGGAGGTCATGGGGGTCCTGAAGCCCCTCTGCCCTGGGCTCCCTGCTCTCCCTCCTGGGGAGGCCAAGGGGGTCCTGAAGCCCCTCTGCCCTGGGCTCCCTGCTCTCCCTCCTGGGGAGGTCAAGGGGGGTCCTGAAGCCCCTCTGCCCTGGGCTCCCTGCTCTCCCTCCTGGGGAGGCCAAGGGGGGGTCCTGAAGCCCCTCTGCCCTGGGCTCCCTGCTCTCCCTCCTGGGGAGGCCAAGGGGGTCCTGAAGCCCCTCTGCCCTGGGCTCCCTGCTCTCCCTCCTGGGGAGGTCAAGGGGGGGTCCTGAAGCCCCTCTGCCCTGGGCTCCCTGCTCTCCCTCCTGGGGAGGCCAAGGGGGGGTCCTGAAGCCCCTCTGCCCTGGGCTCCCTGCTCTCCCTCCTGGGGAGGCCAAGGGGGTCCTGAAGCCCCTCTGCCCTGGGCTCCCTGCTCTCCCTCCTGGGGAGGTCAAGGGGGGGTCCTGAAGCCCCTCTGCCCTGGGCTCCCTGCTCTCCCTCCTGGGGAGGCCATGGGGGACCTGAAGCCCCTCTGCCCTGGGCTCCCTCCTGTGTTTCTGGGGTACCATGGAGTCAACCTGGATCTCACGCCCTGGACTTCCCCTCATCCCTCGTGGGGAGGCCAAGGGGTCCCCATCTGCCCTGGGAGCAGGCCACAGCACACTGCAGAGTGGTTCTCAGAATGTGGAGCATGGACCACAGGCGGAGGAGGCAGGAGCCCCTCACGAGGGTCATGTTGGAGCAGGGGCAGCTGGCTCAGTTAGGGGTGAAGTGATTCAGGTTGCCTGCTTATTCTGCAGTCAGAATGGAATCTCTAAGTTACTGCCTGCCAGACCCCCTACAGCTCAGGACCAGACTGGCTGCATTTCACAAAGTCAGCCTCAGCAGAAGCACAGGAGGGAGTGCACCTTGAGATCCCTGATGCCCACGGCTCCTTGCACCTGCCAGAGTGCCTGCAAGACCACTCACCTTTGGGTCTGAGATTCTTCCTCGGGGCTCACGTGAGCTTCAGCTTCACCTCAAGAGCAGAGAAGGGGCCGATGCAGAGGGTGGAGCTCGAGGCCTTGAACGGGGCGGCCACAGAAATGGGGTGCTGCAGGCTCTGTCCACAGGGCAGTGTGTCTCCCCAGGCTAGATCACTTAATCGGTTAATATATCTACATCTTTATTTTTCTAATGGTTGATGAGGACAGAACCCAGTTCCTCACACAGGCCAGGCGAGCACTCTACCAATGAGCCACAACCTCAGTCCTCTGTGGTTACTCTTTAGCACAGATTTGGGGGGGAAATTCATTTCCCCTTAATTTTCTGTCCCCTTAGGTGTATGCTTTTCAGTAAATATGTACCATGAACTTTGTCTTTGCCCTAATTGTACTTAAATAGTAAGTAAAAAGGAGAATCGACCAACAGGGAATGCTGAAGTTCTCTGTGGTGATGATGGCTTCTCGGGCAGAGAGGTACCCCAGCAGACCTCTTCCTAGAAGGATCCAGAGGTGAGAGCAGGGATTCACCCTGAGTGGGCAAGTCCCCAGCTCTCAGCCTCCTGCAGCCAGTGGGACCCTCAGGAGCTGCAGGTAGGTCCGCAGCAGGCCCTGCCTGGGAAGCCAGAGGTCAGCGGCCATCCATGCTGAGGGGTCACATGTGCAAACACCCTGCATGTGTGCAGGCCACCACGGCATCCAGACCTGCCTTTGCTGGAATGTTCATCTCTTACCACAGCATCCCCAGAAGAGGACCTGCATCGGCTTCGGATCTCAGTGCCTGGAGATCCAGTCACAAGGTGACAGGTGCCAGCCTGCCCTGAGGGACTCACTGTGAAAGACTGGAAGCTGGGGCAAAGGCATTCCAGTGCATGGGGTGGGGTGAGGGCTGGGAAGAAGGGAGGACATCCAGGAGAGGCCCAGCGGCCGGCCACAGAGGCTTGGGGCCAAGAGGGCAGCTCACCTCGGTGGTTCCTGGGGACCGGAGGGCTCTCGAGCAGGAGCATGGGGTGCTATGAGCAGGAGATCTGGGTTCTCAACCCAAGGCAGCAGTGACAGCTTCCGCAGCCTCAGGAATCCCACCCACGGTCTGGTGTGGAGGACACAGAAACCAACACCATGAGATGCTGGCCAAGGGGGGCTGCCCAGAGGTGACAAGGGAGTATCCAACCAGCTGCCTCTTTGTCCTTTAGAATGTGTCTCCCATGGCCAACCTGGTTAGGAAACAGGGAGGAATCTCTGTGGTTCTTGGAGATGCGAGAAGTCTCCACTTAAGGAGGTGGTGAGCTTTCTGGGTGCCACAGTGGCACCTCCTGGCCACACATGGAGGTGTTGGTTGGTTGTTCCTCAGAGCAGCCAGAGCAAGATGCAGCATGAGCCTGGAGAGAAGCTGAGGCTGGCAGAAGAGTGGCAGCAGCAGCCAGTGCTGTCAGCACGTCGGGAGAAACTGCCGGGCCACGGTCGGCTCACAGCAAGAAGGCCCAGCCAGGAATAGGCAGATGCAGGTCTCATGGCCTGGGGCAGTGGTCACTGTCCATTCCTCAGGGCCGGACGGTGTGCACACCTGGTCCTACTCAGGAACATCCACCCTCTCTGCCACCCTCAGGCACTGTGGTCTCTGTGACTCCACCCAGATTCCTGTCCACTCAGGGTCTCACCCCTTAGCTCCATGGGGCAGCGGTGGGTGCACACTTCCCTGACCAACCTTCCAGCCGAGGGGCCCCATGCCAGCTCAACCAGGAAGGTATAGGAAAACACGGAGAGCACATGGTCCCAGAGAAGGGCAGCTACTGCCAAACCAGGAGAGAAAGCAAACACAAGAGATGCCTGTCCTGGGGACGCAGCCAGTGGCTCCCAGCAACTCCTGGTTTCTGCTGGTTGTGCCCTGCCAGGCCCCCTGCAGGAGAGGGAAGGGGTTAGGACTTCAGAGAGAAGCACCTGGACCTCGAGGTGGAGGAGTGAGCTACGTTACCACCCTCTGCAGCGTCCCTCCAGCCCGCTTACATGGCCCTGCTACCTGTCACAGAGTCCCGTACCAAGATGGTGGCACACACTCTGATGAGAGGCATGCATCAATGCTTCTGAGGCTCACACCAGAAACACGTGACATTGTCAAGAAGCAGACTGTTAAAGACCCTGTGATCTTACAGAACAAAAAGACGGTCAGATCTTCCTGTCACAGTGCTGTGTGCTGGAGTCACGGTGCTCACGCAGGACATTGCAGGGAGCCTCTGTGTTGTCACACCCTTTAGCCTTGCACACACTTTGCCTGATGAGCTTCGGCCTGCTCTAAACCACTCTTTACATCGTGTCAGTGTGGTAGGAAAGTAAAGCACATGAACATTCACTCTTAATGAGTTCAGAGTCGCCGAGGTCCCGAGGCAGAGCCGGACTCTAGGTGGAAGTCACACTCCTCTCTTGTTGTCATTTTGTGGGGGTAACATGAAGCCAGCACCAGAGCTCCCTATTCAGAAGTGAAAGCAGCCTCTCCACTGGCAGACCTGTAGCCGACTTCACGAGGGGTGCAGAAGGCGCACGGAGACTTGGGGTGAGCATGAAAGGACTCTGATGGAAGACGCTGGGCTGTGTGCAGCTCGCTCTTGACCTGAGCATGGACTCTGTCCTCCCAGCTCCTTCGGGACTCTCTGCTGCCCTCCCGGCCTGGCTCACCTGTCCATCCTCAGACACACCCTCTGTCTACATGCTGTCACGCCTGAGTCCCGCCCGGTGCTGGTACCTCAAAGGCCATCACCACCCCCAGGTCCCTGAAGCTCAGCCTCCATGGCTGCCGGCCACATCCACTGCCTCCTGCCAGTGACGCCAGCTCCTCAGGGCACAGCCTCACTGCCTTCCCACAGCCCAGGACAAGGTCACAGGCTCCCCAGGTCAAAGACAGACTCAAGGGTTGCCAACTGACTGAATGTGGGCAGGTATGCTTCTGCATGTGCCCCCGGCCTCTGAGTCAGGCCCTGGAACAGACTATGTCCCTCAGGGCCTGGACTCCGTCCTGCTCAGAGGAATGACCACAAGTCTCCACCTGTGAGCTGCTCATGAGGCCATCTGCCCCTCCCCTCAGAACACTCAGGCCTGCCCTGATGGGGTCTCTAACTGGCAGAGCCTTGTAGGTCACAGGGGAGTCTGTGTCTGGAGAACCTTGTAGGTCACAGGGGAGTCTGTGTCTGAAAGAACCTTGTAGGTCATAGGGGAGTCTGTGTCTGGAGAACCTTGTAGGTCACAGGGGAGTCTGTGTCTAAGAGAACCTTGTGGGTCACAGGGGAGTCTGTGTCTGGAGAACCTTGTAGGTCACAGGGGAGTCTATGTCTGGAGAACCTTGTAGGTCACAGGGGAGTCTTTGTCTGGCAGAACCTTGTAGGTCACAGGGGAGTCTGTGTCTGGAGAACCTTGTAGGTCACAGGGGAGTCTTTGTCTGGCAGAACCTTGTAGGTCACAGGGGAGTCTGTGTCTGGAGAACCTTGTAGGTCACAGGGGAGTCTGTGTCTGGAGAACCTTGTAGGTCACAGGGGAGTCTGTGTCTGGCAGAACCTTGTAGGTCACAGGGGAGTCTGTGTCTGGCAGAACCTTGTAGGTCACAGGGGAGTCTGTGTCTGGAGAACCTTGTAGGTCACAGGGGAGTCTTTGTCTGGGAGAACCTTGTAAGTCACAGGGGAGACTGTCTCTGGAGAACCTTGTAGGTCACAGGGGAGTCTGTGTGTGGGAGAACCTTGTAGGTCACAGGGGAGTCGGTGTCTGGAGAACCTTGTAGGTCACAGAAGAGTCTGTGTCTGGAGAACCTTGTAGGTCACAGGGGAGTCTGTGTCTGGAAGAACCTTGTAGGTCACAGGGGAGTCTGTGTCTGGCAGAACCTTGTAGGTCACAGGGGATTCTGTGTCTGGAGAACCTTGTAGGTCACAGGGGAGTCTGTGTCTGGAGAAACTTGTAGGTCACAGGGGAGTCTGTGTCTGGAGAACCTTGTAGGTCACAAGGGAGTCTGAGTCTGGGAGAACCATGTAGGTCATAGGGGAGTCTCTGTCTGCAGAACCTTGTAGGTCACAGGGGAGTCTGTGTCTGGAGATTCTGGTTGGTCACAGGGGAGTCTGTGTCTGGGAGAACCTTGTAGGTCACAGGGGAGTATGTGTCTGGCAGAACATTGTAGGTTACAGGGGAGACTGTGTCTGGGAGAACCTTGTAGGTGACAGTGGAGTCTGTCTCTGCCAGAACCTTGTAGGTCACAGGGGAGTCTGTGTCTGGGAGAACCTTGTAGGTCACAGGGGAGTCTGTGTCTGGAGAACCTTGTAGGTCATAGGGGAGTCTGTGTCTGGAGAACCTTGTAGGTCACAGGGGAGTCTGTGTCTCTAGAGTCTTGTAGGTCACAGGGGAGTCTGTGTCTGGAGAACCTTGTAGGTCACAGGGGAGTCTGTCAGGAGAACCTTGTAGGTCACTGGGGAGTCTGTGTCTGGCAGAACCTTGTAGGTCACAGGGGAGTCTGTGTCTGGAGATCCTTGTAGGTCACAGGGTAGTCTGTTTCTGGAGAACCTTGTAGGTCACAGGGGAGTCTGTTTCTGGAGAACCTTGTAGGTCACAGGGGAGTCTGTTTCCGGCAGATCCTTGTCCGTCATACGGGAGTCTGTGTCTGGAGAACCTTGTAGGTCACAGGGGAGACTTTGTCTGGGAGAACCTTGTATGTCACAGGGGAGTCTGTGTCTGGAGAACCTTGTAGGTCACAGGGGAGTCTGTTTCTGGAGAACCTTGTAGGTCACAGGGGAGTCTGTGTCTGGAGAACCTTGCAGGTCACAGGGGAGTCTGTGTCTGGCAGAACCTTGTAGGTCACAGGGGAGTCTGTGTCTGGCAGAACCTTGTAGGTCACAGGGGAGTCTGTGTCTGGAGAACCTTGTAGGTCACAGGGGATTCTGTGTCTGGGAGAACCTTGTAGGTCTCAGGGGAGTCTGTGTCTGGAGAACCTTGTAGGTCACAGGGGAGTCTGTGTCTGGCAGAGCCTTGTACGTCACAGGGGAGTCTGTCAGGAGAACCTTGTAGGTCACTGGGGAGTCTGTGTCTGGCAGATCCTTGTCGGTCATACGGGAGTCTGTGTCTGGATAACCTTGTAGGTCACAGGGGAGACTGTGTCTGGGAGAACCTTGTAGGTCACAGGGGAGTCTGTTTCTGGAGAACCTTGTAGGTCACAGGGGAGTCTGTGTCTTGCAGAGCCTTGTGGGTCACAGGGGAGTCTGTGTATGGAGAACCTTGTAGGTCACAGGGGGGTCTGTGTTTGGAGAACCATGTAGGTCACAGGAAAGTCTGTGTCTGGCAGAACCTTGTAGGTCACAGGGGAGTCTGTGTCTGGGAGATCCTTGTAGGTCACAGGGGAGACTGTGTCTGGGAGAACCTTGTAGGTCACAGGGGAGTCTGTGTCTGGCAGAACCTTGTAGGTCACAGGGGAGTCTGTGTCTGGCAGAACCTTGTAGGTCACAGGGGAGTCTGTGTCTGGAGAACCTTGTAGGTCTCAGGGGAGTCTGTGTCTGGCAGAACCTTGTAGGTCTCAGGGAAGTCTGTGTCTGGGAGAACCTTGTAGGTCACCGCGGAGTCTGTGTCTGGCAGAACCTTGTAGGTCACAGGGTGTCTGTGTCTGGGATAACCTTGTAGGTCACAGGGGAGTCTGTGTCTGGAGAACCTTGTAGGTCACAGGGGAGTCTGTGTCTGGGAGATCCTTGTAGGTCACAGGGGAGACTGTGTCTGGGAGAACCTTGTAGGTCACAGGGGAGTCTGTGTCTGGCAGAACCTTGTAGGTCACAGGGGATTCTGTGTCTGGAGAACCTTGTAGGTCACAGGGGAGTCTGTGTCTGGCAGAACCTTGTAGGTCACAGGGAAGTCTGTGTCTGGAGAACCTTGTAGGTCACAGGGGAGTCTGTGTCTGGAGAACCTTGTAGGTCACAGGGGAGTCTGTGTCTGGAGAACCTTGTAGGTCACAGGCGAGTCTGTGTCTGGATAACCTTGTAGGTCACAGGGGAGTCTGTCTCTGGCAGAACCTTGTAGGTCACAGGGGAGTCTGTGTCTGGCAGAACCTTGTGGGTCACAGGGGAGTCTGTGTCTGGAGAACCTTGTAGTTCACAGGGGAGTCGGTGCCTGGAGAACCTTGTAGGTCACAGGGGAGTCTGTGTCTGGAGAACCTTGTAGGTCACAGGGGAGTCTGTGTCTGGCAGAGACTTGTAGGTCACAGGGGAGTCTGTGTCTGGCAGAGACTTGTAGGTCACAGGGGAGTCTGTGTCTGGGATAACCTTGTAGGTAACAGGGGAGTCTGTGTCTGGAGAACCTTGTAATTCTCAGGGGAGTCTGTGTCTGGAGAACCTTGTAGGTCACCGGGGAGTCTGTGTCTGGCAGAACCTTGTAGGTCACAGGGGAGTCTGTGTCTGGGATAACCTTGTAGGTCACAGGGGATTCTGTGTCTGGGAGAACCTTGTAGGTCTCAGGGGAGTCTGTGTCTGGGAGAAGCTTGTAGGTCACAGGGGAGTCTGTCAGGAGAACCTTGTAGGTCACAGAGGAGTCTGTGTCTTGCAGAGCTTTGTAGGTCACAGGGGAGTCTGTGTCTGGTAGAACCTTGTAGGTAACAGGGGAGTCTGTGTGTGGCAGAACCTTGTAGGTCACAGGGGAGTCTGTGTCTGGAGAACCTTGTAGGTCACAGGGGAGTCTGTGTATGGGAGAACCTTGTAGGTCACAGGGGAGTCAGTGTCTGGAGAACCTTGTAGGTCACATGGGAGTCTGTGTCTGGCAGAACCGTATAGGTCACAGGGGAGTCTGTGTCTGGCAGAACTTGTAGGTCACAGGGGAGTCTGTGTCTGGAGAACCTTGTAGGTCACAGGGGAGTCTGTGTTTGGAGAACTTTGTAGGTCACAGGGGAGTCTGTGTTTGGAGAACCTTGTAGGTCACAGGGGAGTCTGTGTCTGGAGAACCTTGTAGGTCACAGGGGAGTCTGTGTTTGGAGAACCTTGTAGGTCACAGGGGAGTCTGTGTCTGGAGAACCTTGTAGGTCACAGGGGAGTCTGTGTCTGGAGAACCTTGTAGGTCACAGGGGAGTCTGTGTTTGGAGAACCTTGTAGGTCACAGGGGAGTCTGTGTTTGGAGAACCTTGTAGGTCACAGGGGAGTCTGTGTCTGGGAGATCCTTGTAGGTCACAGGGGAGTCTGTGTCTGGGAGAACCTTGTAGGTCATAGGGGAGTCTGTGTCTGGAGAACCTTGTAGGTCACAGGGGAGTCTGTGTCTGGCAGAACCTTGTAGGTCACCGCGGAGTCTGTGTCTGGCAGAACCTTGTAGGTCACAGGGGAGTCTGTGTCTGGAGAACCTTGTAGGTCACAGGGGAGTCTGTGTCTGGGATAACCTTGTAGGTCACAGGGGATTCTGTGTCTGGGAGAACCTTGTAGGTCACAGGGGAGTCTGTGTCTGGGAGAAGCTTGTAGGTCACAGGGGAGTCTGTCAGGAGAACCTTGTAGGTCACAGAGGAGTCTGTGTCTTGCAGAGCTTTGTAGGTCACAGGGGAGTCTGTGTCTGGTAGAACCTTGTAGGTAACAGGGGAGTCTGTGTGTGGCAGAACCTTGTAGGTCACAGGGGAGTCTGTGTCTGGAGAACCTTGTAGGTCACAGGGGAGTCTGTGTATGGGAGAACCTTGTAGGTCACAGGGGAGTCAGTGTCTGGAGAACCTTGTAGGTCACATGGGAGTCTGTGTCTGGCAGAACCGTATAGGTCACAGGGGAGTCTGTGTCTGGAGAACCTTGTAGGTCACAGGGGAGTCTGTGTTTGGAGAACCTTGTAGGTCACAGGGGAGTCTGTGTCTGGGAGATCCTTGTAGGTCACAGGGGAGACTGTGTCTGGAGAACCTTGTAGGTCACAGGGGATTCTGTGTCTGGGAGAACCTTGTAGGTCTCAGGGGAGTCTGTGTCTGGCAGAACCTTGTAGGTCACAGGGGAGTCTGTGTCTGGCAGAACCTTGTGGGTCACAGGGGAGTCTGTGTCTGGAGAATCTTGTAGGTCACAGGGGAGTCTGTGTCTGGAGAACCTTGTAGTTCACAGGGGAGTCTGTGTCTGGAGAACCTTGTAGGTCACAGGGGAGTCTGTGTCTGGAGAACCTTGTAGGTCACAGGGGAGTCTGTGTCTGGCAGAGACTTGTAGGTCACAGGGGAGTCTGTGTCTGGGATAACCTTGTAGGTCACAGGGGAGTCTGTGTCTGGGAGAACCTTGTAAGTCTCAGGGGAGTCTGTGTCTGGAGAACCTTGTAGGTCACAGGGGAGTCTGTGTCTGGAGAACCTTGTAGGTCACAGGGGAGTCTGTGTCTGGAGAACCTTGTAGGTCACAGGGGAGTCTGTGTCTGGCAGAGACTTGTAGGTCACAGGGGAGTCTGTGTCTTGGATAACCTTGTAGGTCACAGGGGAGTCTGTGTCTGGGAGAACCTTGTAAGTCTCAGGGGAGTCTGTGTCTGGAGAACCTTGTAGGTCACCGGGGAGTCTGTGTCTGGCAGAACCTTGTAGGTCACAGGGGAGTCTGTGTCTGGGATAACCTTGTAGGTCACAGGGGATTCTGTGTCTGGGAGAACCTTGTAGGTCTCAGGGGAGTCTGTGTCTGGAGAACCTTGTAGGTCACAGGGGAGTCTGTGTCTGGGAGAACCTTGTAAGTCTCAGGGGAGTCTGTGTCTGGAGAACCTTGTAGGTCACCGGGGAGTCTGTGTCTGGCAGAACCTTGTAGGTCACCGCGGAGTCTGTGTCTGGCAGAACCTTGTAGGTCACAGGGGAGTCTGTGTCTGGGATAACCTTGTAGGTCACAGGGGAGTCTGTGTCTGGGAGAACCTTGTAGGTCACAGGGGAGTCTGTGTCTGGAGAACCTTGTAGGTCACAGGGGATTCTGTGTCTGGGAGAACCTTGTAGGTCTCAGGGGAGTCTGTGTCTGGAGAACCTTGTAGGTCACAGGGGAGTCTGTGTCTGGAGAACCTTGTAGGTCACAGGGGAGTCTGTGTCTGGAGAACCTTGTAGGTCACAGGGGAGTCTGTGTCTGGCAGAGACTTGTAGGTCACAGGGGAGTCTGTGTCTTGGAGAACCTTGTAGGTCACAGGGGAGTCTGTGTCTGGGAGAACCTTGTAAGTCTCAGGGGAGTCTGTGTCTGGAGAACCTTGTAGGTCACCGGGGAGTCTGTGTCTGGCAGAACCTTGTAGGTCACCACGGAGTCTGTGTCTGGCAGAACCTTGTAGGTCACAGGGGATTCTGTGTCTGGGAGAACCTTGTAGGTCTCAGGGGAGTCTGTGTCTGGAGAACCTTGTAGGTCACAGGGGAGTCTGTGTCTGGGAGAACCTTGTAGGTCACAGGGGAGTCTGTCAGGAGAACCTTGTAGGTCACAGAGGAGTCTGTGTCTTGCAGAGCTTTGTAGGTCACAGGGGAGTCTGTGTCTGGTAGAACCTTGTAGGTAACAGGGGAGTCTGTGTGTGGCAGAACCTTGTAGGTCACAGGGGAGTCTGTGTCTGGAGAATCTTGTAGGTCACAGGGGAGTCTGTGTCTGGGAGAACCTTGTAGGTCACAGGGGAGTCTGTGTCTGGCAGAACCTTGTGGGTCACAGGGGAGTCTGTGTCTGGAGAACCTTGTAGGTCACAGGGAGTCTGTGTCTGGAGAACCTTTTAGGTCACAGGGAGTCTGTGTCTGGAGAACCTTGTAGGTCACAGGGGAGTCTATGTCTGGAGAACCTTGTAGGTCACAGGGGAGTCTTTGTCTGGCAGAACCTTGTGGGTCACAGGGGAGTCTGTGTCTGGAGATCCTTGTAGGTCACAGGGGAGTCTGTTTCTGGCAGAACCTTGTAGGTCACAGGGAGTCTGTGTCTGGAGAACCTTGTAGGTCACAGGGAGTCTGTGTCTGGAGAACCTTGTAGGTCACAGGGGAGTCTGTGTCTGGCAGAACCTTGTAGGTCACAGGGAAGTCTGTGTCTGGAGAACCTTGTAGGTCACAGGGGAGTCTGTGTCTGGCAGAACCTTGTAGGTCACAGGGGAGTCTGTGTCTGGAGAACCTCTTAGGTCACAGGGGAGTCTGTGTCTGGGAGAACCTTGTAGGTCACAGGGAGTCTGTGTCTGGAGAACCTTGTAGGTCACAGGGGAGTCTGTGTCTGGAGATCCTTGTAGGTCACAGGGAGTCTGTGTCTGGAGATCCTTGTAGGTCACAGGGGAGTCTGTGTCTGGAGAACCTTGTAGGTCACAGGGGAGTCTGTGTCTGGCAGAACCTTGTAGGTCACAGGGGAGTCTCTGTCTGGGATAACCTTGTAGGTGACAGGGGAGTCTGTGTCTGGGAGAACCTTGTAGGTCACAGGGGAGACTGTGTCTTGGAGAACCTTGTAGGTCACAGGGCAGTCTGTCAGGAGAACCTTGTAGGTCACAGGGGAGTCTGTGTCTGGGAGATCCTTGTAGGTCACAGGGGAGTCTGTGTCTGGAGAACCTTGTAGGTAACAGGGGAGTCTTGTCTGGCAGAACCTTGTAGGTCACAGGGGAGTCTGTGTCTGGGAGATCCTTGTAGGTCACAGGGGAGTCTGTGTCTGGAGAACCTTGTAGGTCACAGGGGAGTCTTGTCTGGCAGAACCTTGTAGGTCACAGGGGAGTCTGTGTCTGGCAGAACCTTGTAGGTCACAGGGGAGTCTGTGTCTGACAGAACCTTGTACGTCACAGAGGAGTCTGTGTCTGGTGAACCTTGTAGGTCACAGGGGAGTCTGTGTCTGGCAGAACCTTGTGGGTCACAGGGGAGTCTGTGTCTGGAGAACCTTGTAGGTCACAGTGGATTCTGTGTCTGGAGAACCTTGTAGGTCATAGGGGAGTCTGTGTCTGGAGAACCTTGTAGGTCACAGGGGAGTCTGTGTCTGGAGAACCTTGTAGGTCACAGGGGAGTCTGTGTCTGGCAGAACCTTGTAGGTCACAGGGGAGTCTGTGTCTGGAGAACCTTGTAGGTCACAGGGAGTCTTTGTCTGGAAGATCCTTGTAGGTCACAGTGGAGTCGGTGCCTGGAGAACCTTGTAGGTCACAGGGGAGTCTGTCTCTGGCAGTACCTTGTAGGTCACAGGGGAGTCTGTGTCTGGCAGAACCTTGTAGGTCACAGGGGAGTCTGTGTCTGGGAGAACCTTGTAGGTCATAGCGGAGTCTTTATCTGGCAGAACCTTGTAGGTCACAGGGGAGTCTTTGTCTGGAGAACCTTGTAGGTCACAGGGGAGTCTGTGTCTGGCAGAACCTTGTAGGTCATAGGGAATCTGTGTGGCAGAACCTTGTAGGTCGTAGGTCTAAGCTCTGGGTGACTGGGAAGTGGCCGATTCCATGGCCTGGAAGGGCCCTCAGCTCTGAGAGTTGTGGAGTTTAGGAGTGAATTGTGAAAATAAAACAAAAGGAGAAACCTGCTCTCTTTAGTCTTACCCCTGAACACAGCTGACTTTACAGGGTTCTTTTCTCTGCACACAGTTTATGCAAGAAGCGCAGCAGGTCCATGAGTCCTCTTTCTGGTGACCCTGTAAGTGCTGTGGCAGATGTGTTTCACTCCTGAGCACCGGCCTCAGCAGGGACCCATGTCCCCACCTGAAGGGCCTGCTCTGTCTTTCAAACTCCTCACAGTACTTGGGGACATATCCCAAGTGGTAGGTACAGGAGACCAGGCCATGCCCGCAGCACTGACTTGTCAGCGTGGATCCGAAAAGTCCTGTGACAACAGGAAACCTGACACAGTGATGGGACACTCACCCAGCATCCTGAGAGACTCCCCAAGGGCAGGGTGCAGGGCTCATCGGCTGAGGCTCTGCAGCTGAGAAGAGCAAACAGCATCTCCATCCCTGGGTCTCGGCCCATGGAATGCCCCTGCAGAGCTTCGTGAGGTCCCTGGGCCAAGCAGGGGTCAGCATTGGGCTGTTCTTCATCCACCACTGGCTCTGGACGGTGGATGGCCTCGTGCTTAGACAGAAGGTCCGTGTGGAAAGCCAGTGGAAGCCTGTGCTGACCACAGAGCAGTGGAGAGGGAACAGCTGGCCACCAGCCTGCTGGGTTATCACCCAGTGAAAGCTGCCAGGCAGCGCCTGGCCTGTGCTGTCAGGGAAGCTGAGCAGGAGCAGTTGGCCACCAGCCTGCTGGGTTATCACCCTATAAAAGCCTCCAGTGGGGCCTGGAAACACCACTTCCTGACACCCTGGAAGCGTCCTGAGGACATGGCCAAGAGACACACAGGAGAGCTCAGGGGAGAACCAGGTCCCTAAAGTCACATTCTGCCCAACACTGAGGGCTTGGAGACACTGCCTCTCTGGGATGCAGCCAGAGGGACGCATCCTGCTGGTCCTCCGCCACAGAGGGAGCAGGCCAGCTTCATTCTCACCCCAGACTGACCCTCTGCAAACGCTTCTCTGCTTTTCACTATTTCTCTCTCCATTGAGCTTCCTCTGTCCACAATTTCCAACTCCAAGAGTCATTTCTATTTCCTTTTAATCCAAACTTAATGTTTTAAATGCTCTCATTATTCATGACATGCCTGTTTTCTAATATTAATTTGTTAGACAACTTAACAAATACTTGTGAAAGTGCCACCCAGCTGCAGGAGAGTGTGCCGTGTCTCTGCCTGTGCAGCCCACCTCCTCGGCCACCCCCAGGGCCTGGCCTCCTGCACAGGCAAGGTGCCCTGTGGAGATCTCCCTAAGAGTCCCGCCCATTCCACTTTAGTTGTTTATTTGGGGATGATCACTTAGCACCAAAAAGTAGATTGCAAAACCCACCATCAGGGCTGCAGAGCTACGCATTGCTTGGAACTCTGACCCTTGGCTTGTCTTCTGTGGAAGTCGCCAGGATGGGCTCCAGAGTCTCAGGTGAAGAGTCCCACATGTGCACGTGCAGGAGCTGTTCTGGGGAGACCCTCCTCCCCTGTGGCCCACTGCAGCACTGGCCCTCTGCAAGGCCCTGAGCACACACACACACACACTAGGTTGGACTGGCAAGTTTCCCACTCCTGCCCGGCCGCAGGTCCATCCACCCAGCTCTTGATCCCTTCTCTGCCCAGCGCGGCTCGCAACACGTTGTGTGGGCCGTGCGGAAAGCCAGCGTCAGGGCTTTTCAGTCAGTGCTGTAGCAGCTGGAACTTTGCTTGTCTTCCAAGGGGACGCCCAGGCAAAAGGCACCAATCTGCAGGCTGGCCCGACTTCCCTTGAGGAGGACGGGTCCCCTAGTCGGCAAGGGAGAGAGAAGTCTGGTGTCCGGCACGGTGGTGGGCGAAGGGGGCCTGCACAGAACGAAGGGTCAGAGAGGCACCGGAGCGGCCGCCGCGGCGCTCGAGGGCAGAGCGAGCGCGCAGCGCAGGCTGTGGGGTCCGGGCTGGGCTGCGGGACCAAAAGGGGACCGAGTGCTGCATGGGCCGGGAATCGAACCCGGGCCTCCCGCGTGGCAGGGGAGAATTCTACCACTGAACCACCCATGCACCGATGGCAGGCGCCTCCACGCAACCGCCAGACAGTGGTCACCGCCTCCGGTGAGGAGCTGCTGCTTGGGACCCGGACGGAGGGTTGGGGGCTGGATGGGCCGTTCCTAAAGGCATGCTGCCGGGGCCCCGGGGATGCGGCCACGGCCGCTGGCCGGGTGTGTGCCTGCGTGTGCCCCCCTCGCGGCGCTGGCGCGAAGCTCCGGATCCCTGCACCTGCCGGGCCAGCCCAGGCCCCCCAGACCGCCTTGTCCGCTGCCGCCTGAAGAAGCCAGGAGCCGGTCCAGGCTTTGCCCTCACGGGAACCCCAATCAGGCCAGGGGACCTGTGGCTCGGTGGCTGCCTTCGTCCACCCGCAAAGTCCCGGTGGCAAAGTCCAGGTCTGGGAGGCCCCACCTGCTCCCCCACTGGCACGTATCCAAGGACAGAGCATCACCTCACACAGGCCCAGTCTCAGCGCACAAAGCCAAGGGTGGAAATCAAGACTGGCTTTTCAGGGCCTCTTCCCAAGTGAAAGACCTGGCCCCCTGCTGGTATGATTCAAGGTCCCAGCAGGAAAACATGCGCAGAGAGCTCCTCCCAGGTTCTGTCCTCCCCTGGCCCTGCACCTGCCTGGACCCACTGTGCAGCCCCTCTCCTTCAGCTCATCCTCCTGGGGCTGTCCTTCAGAGCTCCACCCCCAAGTCACAAAGTCTTCTTGCCCAGAGAGCTTTTCAAAACACTGGAAACAGACATTTCTCAGCTCACCTCAAAAGCTGATGAGAATACGGCAGGTGCACACCTGTTTGGGGAAGAGCAGCACAAAATGCAGGCAGCCCTGGGATCAGGAGGAAATCATTTGGGGTTCAAATAGGCAAAACCTTCCACTGAAGACAGCACACACACCACCTCCGTCATTTCAACCAGGAGAATAAATACATCAAGGCAAGAAGCCCCGAGTAAGGGCCAGAGACTGAGCAGATGGTTGCACCTGGGTAGGGCCCCTCCTTGGCTGGCCAGGACACTCCAGACTGGGCTGCGTCCATGGGAGCCACAGGCCCAGGAGCAGGCGCAGGCCTGAGACACCAGCACCCTGAGGGCTTCTTGTTTCCTGAAGTGGAGCAGAACACAAGGCCTCCTGTGGCTGCCACCTGGTGATAGCAGGGTGCTTGTCACGCTGGGCCAGGTGTGGCCCCAGAGGAGCCGCTCTCAGAGTCCAGCACAGGAGGGCCCCTGGTCTGCACCTGGTGCAGCAGGATGGAGCTGAGGCATGGGTCTGCATCTCTGCTGTGGAGTGCCTGCACCCCTCTCCACCCTCCAGCTCCTGGAAGTGCCCCAAGGGCCCCTGCACAAGAGAGGGCTGCAGGGGGACCCCCGCTGCTCAGGCCCCCTGATGCCCCCAGCTCCATGTCAGTCCCTGGGGGCAGTAAAGTTCCTGGATCGAGGGCAGCATGAAGGTGGCCAGCAAAGCTCCCTGCAGGCCCAGGGGAGGCTTCTGTGGAGACCACCTCCACCTCTGTCCAGGCCTCCCTGGGCAGCTGCCCACATGAGCCTCCAGCATGACTACCATGGCCCCTTCTGCTGGGAGCCACTCTGCTCCTGCCCACCAGCAGTGGTGCCGGGCAGCTCTGCTGGGCCACTCCTTCCGCTATGACCTGTCCCATCTGCTGTGCCCACCCTCCCTGTCCTGCTGTCCTTTCAGAGCCTGGGTCAGCAGGTCAGTTTCCACCTCTGCAAGAGCCTACATCCCATCGCTTCAAAGTGTCCACAGATGTCCACAGATGTCCACAGCATCTGTCTGCGTTAAAGTCTCTCACATGTCCACTCCTGCTACAGCCCACCTCCAGGGGGTACCAGGCCAGCCCCTGTGTGCAAGCCCACCTCCGGGAGGTACCAGGCCAGCCCCTGTGTACAGGCCCAAATCTGGGGGTACCAGGCCAGCCCCTGTGCTACAGCCCACCTCCAGGGGGAACTAGGCCGGCTCCTGTGTACAGGCCACCTCCAGGGGGTGCCAGTCCAGCACCTGTGGACAGGCCACTTCCAGGGGGTACCAGGACAGCCCCTGTGTACAGGCCACCTCCAGGGGGTACCAGGCCAGCCCCTGTGTACAGGCCCAACTCTGGGGGTACCAGGCAAGCCCCTGTGTACAGGCCCACCTCCAGGGGGAACCAGGCCAGCCCCTGTGTACAAGCCCACCTCCAGGGGGTGCCAGGCCAGCCCATGTGTACAGCCCACCTCCAGGGGGTGCCAGGCCAGCCCCTGTGTACAAGCCCACCTCTGGGGGGTACCAGGCCAGCCCCTGTGTACAGGCCCACCTCCAGGGGGTACCAGGCCAGCCCCTGTGTACAGCCCACCTCCAGGGGGTACCAGGCCAGCCCCTGTGTAAAGGCCCACCTCCAGGGGGTGCCACGCTGGCCCCTGTGTAAAGGCCCACCTCCAGGGGGTGCCAGTCCAGCCCCTGTGTACAGCCCACCTCCAGGGGGTACCAGGACAGCCCCTGTGTACAGGCCCAACTCTGGGGGTACCAGGCCAGCCACTGTGCTACAGCCCACCTCCAGGGGGTACCAGGCCAGCCCCTGTGTACAGGCCCACCTCCAGGGAAAACCAGGCCAGCCCCTGTGTACAGGCCACCTCCAGGGGGTACCAGGCCAGCATCTATGTACAGGCCACCGCCAGGGGGTGCCAGTCCAGCCCCTGTGTACAGGCCCACCTCCAGGGGGTACCAGACCAGCCCCTGTGTACAGGCCCACCTCCAGAGGGTACCAGGCCGGCCCCTGTGTACAGGCCACCTCCAGGGGGTACCAGGCCAGCCCCTGTGTACAGGCCCACCTCCAGGGGGTACCAGGCCAGCCCCTGTGTACAGGCCACCTCCAGGGGGTACCAGGCCAGCCCCTGTGTACAGGCCTACCCTTAGGGGCTACCAGGCCAGCCCCTGTGTACAGGCCACCTCCAGGGGGTACCAGGCCAGCCCCTGTGTACAGGCCACCTCCAGGGGGTACCAGGCCAGCCCCTGTGTACAGGCCCACCTCCAGGGGGTACCAAGCCAGCCCCTGTGTACAGGTCACCTCCAGGGGGTACCAGGCCAGCCCCTGTGTACAGGCCCACCTCCAGGGGGTGCCAGTCCAGCCCCTGTGTACAGGCCCACCTCCAGGGGGTACCAGGCCAGCCCCTGTGTACAGGTCACCTCCAGGGGGTACCAAGCCAGCCCCTGTGTACAGGTCACCTCCAGGGGGTACCAGGCCAGCCTCTGTGTACAGGCCCACCTCCAGGGAGTACCAGGCCAGCTCCTGTGTACAGGCCCACCTCCAGGGGGTGCCAGTCCAGCCCCTGTGTACAGGCCCACCTCCAGGGGGTACCAGGCCAGCCCCTGTGTACAGGGCACCTCCAGGGGCTTCCAGCAGATTATACTTGATCTCTATCTTCAGCAGCGCATTCTGTCTCAAAATCTGTGGTGAGGCTTTCTGTTTGAATAGATACACAGATTTCCTCCTTTCCTTCCATTTTCTTACCTTTATATGTTTCACATGTCTCTTAGAAGCCACATATAATAGTTTGGGGTTTTAATTTTTGCCTTATAATTATTTGTTCCATTTAAATGTAATTATTGATATATTTAGTTTAGAATCTACTCAGTTATTGACTGCTTCCTGTTTGTCTCACCTGTTCTACATTTTTCTTTTCCATTCACATTCTGTTGAATTGATTTGTTGCTTTTGGTTCTTCCTTTTATTTATTTATTCATTTCACTTTTAACTTGGAAAGTATGTTCTTTTACTATTCTTTTACTGGTTATATTTGAGATCAAAACATACATCTTTAATTTAGAAAGTTCACATTTAAATCAGTCCTTTTCCTCTTAAAATGTGAAGAACATGGAACACTACTATCCGTTTACCAGCTCACAAACCACATGCTATTGGTTATGAGCTGAAGGTCTGTAGTCCCCATATTTCAGTGCTGAAGCCTAGTTCCCTGTCTCAGCTTGGGAAATGGCCTGCTCTCTCCAGGGTGGTGGCCACGTGAGACCCGTGTGCTCTGTTTTACTTCAGGAAACGTGAAGCGCTCAAGATGACGGTGTCTCAGCACCCCGTCGAGGTTATGAGGGTGGAGCCCTTACAAGCAGAATCAGTGCCCTCACAAGAGCGGGCCAGAGAGCCAGCTGGTCTTCTGCCATCTGGACAATGACCCTCCGAAGCTTCCTGCTGGCCACGACACCTGGCTCTGGGATCTCCGTCTCTGGCACCCGGTGTGTGCCAGCTGACAGAGGCGGACATGCTTTTCAAGACCCTCTGAACACTGGCGGTACTTTATGAAGTCTCGTTTCCAGACTGGCTGGGTGAAGTTCAAAGTCGGAGTCCTAGCCTACGGCACTCAGCAGCAGCATTCCAATTTTTTTTATTTTTCTTTATAGTTTTATTTTGTTTATTTATCTGTTTGGTGCTGAGGATCGACCCAGGGCCCCGGCCCGGCATTCCATTGTTCTATAGGTTCTCTGCTCCTTCCTGAAAACCAACTGTCCTAATGATTGCTTGTGGTCACAAGGGCTTTGTCCTGGCCTGCCTGAGGAGCGTGTCACATGATCACCACTGGTGTGTGGTGCTGTGCGTGTCGGAGTGCGGCTTGTTTGAACTACTTCTGTCTGGAACGCAGTGACTCTGGAGTCTGGAACGCAGGCCTTTGACATGTTCACGGTCTTCAGCAATTTCTTCAGGGGCTGTTGCTGCCTCCTCTCTGCACTCTCCCCTGCCATGGCAACTGTACATTGACCTACTTTCTCTTTCTGCTCCGCTTTTTAATCTCTTTTTATTCTTTTTTCTATCTCTTTGGCTATTCTATTAATTCACTATATTCTCTCTTTATTTTTAACATATTCTGTCTTTTTTGGTCTATGAATTTATTCTGTACTTTTAGTCCATTTTCTGTCAGAAATAACACCACCAGAGATTGAAAAAGTAGCCCATTGTTTTGGCTGACACTTCTGCAGCTGGTGGTGGCTTTTTTTTTTTTTAAATTTTGGTACCAGGAATTGAACCCAGAGGCACTTAACCACTAAACCATATCCCAGCCCCTTCTTATTTTTTATTTTGACACAGGTTCTTGCTGAGTTGCTTACGGCCTCACTAAGTTGCTGAGCCTGGCTTTGAACTCACGATCCTCCTGTCCCAGCCTCCAGAGCCACTGGGATTACAGGAGTGGTGACCTTCTTGCTGGCAGGCTCCCCAGGGGGCACAGTGCATGACAGGTGAGAGACAGGAAGTGAGTGTATGTGTCCCTGCTGGTCTCTCTCTGACTCTCCTTTAAAGCCACCAGTGTTGACTATGAACTCCCTAGTGATCCTGTTTAATCCCCATTCCCTCCAATGCCCCCCCCATTATCTCACAATGGGATTATTTTCAAGATGAGTTTTCAGAGAGAAAAGACCATGGTCAAACCACAGCATGAACTGCCCTCCAGTTCCACTGTCCCCTAGCTCTGTCTAAGACACAGTAAGTGCGTGGAGTTCATTGTTCCTTTACGGGACTTTATATTCTAGAACTTCCACTTGGTTCTTAGGTCTTCTTATTTCCATTTCTTCGCCAAAATTTGTGGTCATTTTACCTTCAGTTTATTAAGAATGGTTAATAAGAAGTATTTTCTGACCCCTAATTGATGTTGTGGATCTGTTTCCATTATTTCTGTATTTTTTCAATCACATTTCTTGTCTCCTTGAGGCAAGGTCTTCTTATATAGACAGATAGATAGAGAGAGATAGAGATAGAGATAGAGATAGAGATAGAGATAGAGATAGATAGAGAGATAGATAGATATAGATAGAGTTAGAGATAGAGATAGAGATAGAGAGATAGAGATAGAGATAGAGATAGATAGATAGATAGAGATAGAGATAGAGATAGAGATAGAGAGATAGAGATAGAGATAGAGATAGAGATAGAGATAGATAGAGATAGAGATAGATAGAGAGATAGAGATAGAGATAGAGAGATAGAGATAGAGATAGAGAGATAGAGATAGAGATAGAGATAGAGATAGATAGAGATAGAGATAGAGAGATAGAGATAGAGATAGAGATACTGAGGTTCCTTGCTCCTCCACGGAGAACCTATACTGTCTTGGTAGACAGCAAGCTGAGCTCCTCCTGGGCTGGGGGCCTGGGGGCCGGGCGGCTCCACCCCAGAGTCGTGATGGGTGTGCACAGGTGAATCCTGGCTGGTCAGACCCTCCTGTTCCTCGTAGACCCTCGGTTCCCTTCCATATTCCAGTCTTTGCTCTCAGGACTCAGCCAGCCGCTCCATAGGAAAGGGCCCTGGGTTCCCCCCACCGTGGGCTCACATTGAAATGGTGAAACAATAACCGTGAAACAAGGGACCTTGCCCCTTGTAACAGAGAGGACCAAAATTCATTCACCACCTCGTTTTCAGGAACAGGACTGGCCCTGGAGAAGATCCAGAACCCAGCCCCTTTGGATCCTCATGCCTTGGATTCTGTCCACACAGACCCACAGCTATGGCCAGCTAGGATCAGCCTGATTCTTCAGACCCCTTCTGGAACTGAGTGACTACATGAGTCTGGTTAAGGGAATGTAGGTGTAAGTTCCAGGGACTGTCCTTAAAGGGAAGAGTATTCCTTTGTTTCTTCGTCCATGTTGCAGCCTGGAACTGAGATGTAATGGCTGCACCCACCTTGGACAATGAGGACCTTGTTGGTGGGTGCCCCATGTGGCACTGTGACAAAGCAGGAGGGACTGGCTCCATTGGAACACCAATGGAATTTATGGGAAGTAAAGCCTCTATTTTTTCCCTTTACTTGTGGCTAAAACGCCCTAAAGAGTTTACCTAGTGAAAGGGCATTGATTAAAGGGTACCGGATGTCAGGCGGCCCTGGGCGAGTGCTGATGGACATATGAACTGCAGTCCACCAAGCCAACAGGAACCACGGCGCCTAGATCTGTCTTCTCCAACGGTGTTTGGGTGGACAGGCTAGGGGACCCCCTTTCCTTCCAGCTTGCACTCTGATGTCCATGTGCAGTCTCTGGGGCCATCCTGCCTATCCCCTGCCTCCAGGACCAGCCAACACCAGTTTGGGGGGTGGCTAGTTTTGGATGACCAACCATGAACTCCCGGATCCATAAAAATGACTCCACCAAGGTGGAGGTGGCCATCATCGGCCTGGTCAGTTGGCGTCTGCGCTCCCCCTGCACCTGCCTCTCTCTGGGCTACTGTTTCCACTGGGACCATGTGGCTCTGGAGGGCCTGGGCCGAGGACGAGCGCCAGGCCTCTGAGTGTCTCCTGATGATGCAAAACCAGAGCGGCGGCCACACCCTCTCCAGAGCATGCTGGAACCTCAGAGGAGGAGGCCACACCCTGGACGCCATGGACGCTGCCTTGGCCTGGGGAAGATCCAGAACCTAGCCCTTTGGATCCTCAGGCTTGGGTTCTGCCCACAGACCCACGTCTCTGTGACTTTCTGGAGAACCACATCCTTGATGAGGAGGGACGGCCACGGGACTAACCTTGGCGTCTGGTGGGCCCCCAGGCTGGCCCCTGGGGTGCGGTGGCCTTTGATGGGGCTCCTCTGCATCTCCTGGCCTTGGGTTGGGCCTGAGCCTCTCCTCTAACCCCTCGGCAGCTTTTTAACCACCATGGAGCCCCTCCTAAGCCTTAAACCACAAGAAAATAAAGTTTTTTAGCAGAAAACAAACAACAACAAAACCGCAGGAAACAGGTGGAGTCCCGGAGTGATCTGGAGGCTTAACCAGAGGAAGCATTTGATTTCCACCTTGAAGGAGGGACAGGATCCACACCTGCAGAAGTGAGTGGACCAGGCAAGAAGGGTCAACAATCACGTGTTCAGGGCCGGGAAGACCGGCGCCCTGAGGAGTGGGGGGTGTGACCATGGAGGCGCCTGGAAGCAAGCCGGACGTCTGGGCTCTTCTGGCTCAGAAGTTGGACACATCCACAGACCTGGTGGCTCTGAACCGAGGTCACCCAGGACCGAGAGTGGCAGCCTCAGTTCCCTGCAGTAGCCATTTGGACCAGTAGCCTCTTGGGGCTTAAGGACCAGGACGGGGATCCAGGTAGTGGACAATGGCTCAGGGGAGTGGCTTCTACCCCGGAGCTGAGGATCACTCCCCAGAGGGGCCTCCTGCCCCTCCACCCCCAGGGGAGTGCCATGTCCCCAAGGGGAAGGTCGCGATGACCCCAGCTTGTGTCCATTCCTCTCTGGCGTTCTCGCCAATCCTCAGATGGGAAGACTAATCAGGACAAAGAAGGCTCTTCCTCAAGAAGGGAGTTCCTGTGGGCAGCTTGGCGGGAGAGGAGGTGGGAGGAAAGCTCCACTTACAATCTGCTCTGAACCGTGACCCCCGACCCCGGGGAGCACGTGGAGGGGTGCAAGGAAGAGGCTCCATGGGAGAAGTGGCGAAGGGCACCCACGCAGCCATGTGACACTCAGTGTGGTTTCTCCCCGGGAGGAAGCGGAACCTCGCTGTGGTCAGGGATGTGCAGGAAGGCCGGCCGTTCATGAGGGCCTATGGGAATCCGCTTCAGCAAGCTTCCTATCCCCTTCCCACGGTGCACCTGGGCCCGAGGGCAGCCGGAGGTCCCCCAGGGCTGCAGGGTGGGCCTGAGGACATGAGGGCATGGGTAGGCCCAAGGGCACGTGGTGCACGGGGGGGGGGGGGGGGGGGGCAGGGGGCAGGGGGCAGCAGGGCTCGAGGAGTGTGGGGTGGGCCCAAGGGTGCAAGGGGTTTGGGGCGGGCCCGAGGGCAGAAGTGTGGATGCACAGGTTTAGGAAGACCAACGCTGTGAGAAGACAGCGCCATGAGGCCCTTTGCACACAGTGCGAAGACACACAGGTGGACGGGCCAGAGCACACCATCCAGAATGAGAAGGGAGCAGTGGAGGAGAGCCAGCGCACTGGCCCTGGGGCATCACGGAAAGGAGCCGTGGCCTCAGACCCAGGCCACAGGAGGGAATGGCCAGGGAGGCTCCAGGCGCCTCCAGCACCCCCCAGGAGCCTTGTCCTCAGGGGTGGGCTGGGAGGCCATGTTAGCAGGTCAGCAGGGGAGTGGGTGGGGAGCAGAGGGGGAGGAGGGGCACCGAGTTCAATCCTGGGCTCTGCCAGGCTGGGCTGACAGCAAGGGCAGGGCCCCTGAGTCTTTCCCCTGGAGTATGAGCAGCCAGAGGTCCACAGCCAACCAGGAGCCTCCTGAGAGGCCCAGCAGGATTTAGTGATGTCCTCCCTGGGCTGAGGCTCCAGGAAGCACCCACAAGCCCTGTGAGCTTATGACCCTTACAAGAACCCAATGCTTCAAGAAGCAGAAGGACCATGAAAACAGACGCTCTCAAGGTGGACCCGTGGCCTCTCTCAGGTCCCCGATGCTCGGGGGGTAAGTGTCTGTACAGCGGGTGGACAGAATCCACCTGTGAATGGGTCATCTTGAAAACTCAAAGCGAGTCGACCTTCATGAGAACCCAGTTCAGAATCACTCTGTCCCTGGAGACCCCAGGGATGGGGCCTGCTCTGCATTCGCACCTGGAGCTGCTTGGAGA
Organism: Ictidomys tridecemlineatus; assembly: GCF_052094955.1. Classification (NCBI taxonomy): domain Eukaryota; kingdom Metazoa; phylum Chordata; class Mammalia; order Rodentia; family Sciuridae; genus Ictidomys; species Ictidomys tridecemlineatus. The sequence goes on along the minus strand of NC_135478.1, from coordinate 232,246,109 downwards.
GACTGAAGGCACTGTGATGTGGGGTGAGCACAGGTGCTGGCTGGGCAGGAGGGGTGGACAGGCCAGTTAGCGCCCGCGGAGGAGGCGGCCTGCAGGGCTGAGCTGGCTCACCTCGGGCCAACTTCAATCAGCAGGAAGACCCCTGTCTTCTGTTCAGTTTTCCAACTCGAATCTGTGGGGAGCTGAGCTCCCATTGCACTTCAGCCCTCAGGGTTTGATGCAGACAGACTCCTGCCTGTCTTCTCCTCTCCTTGTCACCATGACTCTACTCTTGTTCCAGGGAGGATCCGCTGGGGCTTGGAGGCCCAGGTCTGAAGGAGGAGGTCCCTGCTGGAACTGGTGACCGCTCCTCCTCCTGAGTCCCCCACCCCAAGGTGCGGAAGTCTGAGCCCTGCAGATGTTAGTGGGGATTCCTTCTAAACAACTGCAGCACACGGTGTCCACGATTGTGTTGATGGAACACAATCTCAGGGCGCGGAGTGGATGTCGGCAGTGCCTGTGTTTTGTGACTAAGCCAGAGTTTTCCGTTGAGCGAAAGTGTTACTGTTTCCAACTCAGAGAACTTCCTCCTTGTCAGCCTTGACACTTTGTTCTTTTTCAGTGTGGAGTCTAGCCACGGATTCCACCTATCATGAAATGTGGGGTATTTCAATGTGGCAATCTCTAGTTAAAAAGCAAACACCACCATCCCGCATGACCTCCACACGCACACCCATTTGCACACCTGCTTGCAGGAATGAGGGCCACAGGAAGCTCCTAGGGTCAGCCAGTCTGAAGAGGGTTCTGTGTGGCAGGAGAGGAGCTGCCTGAGGTCCTTCACCTGCTTCCTGCCCCGCCCCTGCTCAGCCTGGTACTCCACAAGCTCCACGGGTGGCCGGGCACCTGCGGTCACTGCCTGGAGGGGTGGCACACTCGGCCCAGGACCGTCCGCTGCTCCCTGGGCCCAGCACTGGGCGGCTCCTGACTCAAGACCTGCAAAAAAGACAGTTTGTGGTTTGAAAGTGAAATGCCCCCAAAGCTCACAGCTGAGACAGTGCAAGAGGCTCAGGGAGAGGTGACGGGTTGAGGGGCCTTACCCAGTCCGTGAGTCCATCCCTGACGGGATTAGCTGGGTGGTGGCTGGAGGGGGTGGAGGGTGGCTGAAGGAAGTGGGGCGTGGGGGTGGCCTGGGGCACATTTGTATTTGGCCAGTCTCTGTGCCTCCTGGTCATCCTGTGAGCTGCTTCCCTCCTCCACACTCTTCCACCAACCCCAAGGAATGGGGATGACTAAGTACAGAGGCCTCTGAAACCATCCGCCCCCAAATAAACTCTTCTCCTCTACAGTCGTTCCGCTCGGGTGTCTCAGTCACAGCAGTGAAAAGGCTGACCGCACAATCGTCCTTGTCTCGACCACAGGAGGCGTCTGAGGGCTGGGAGAGACTTATTAAATCGACTTTTGGAGAATCACGTACGTACAGCCTAACGACTGAGATCACTCCAGACCGGTGACAGCCCCTCACAAGAACCACCCACTGAATTCCATCCAGGGTTGTCCTGCGTCCTCAGTGCCCGTGGGGGCCGCAGAGGAAAGAGCAGAGCTCAGTGTCTGCCTTAAAACTGGAGAAACCTTGGGCTGGCTGCAGGTGAAGCAGGCGTGGGGTGGGCAGCCGCGTGCAGCCCCAGGGAGGGGAGGAAAGGGCCGCTGCCCAGCAGGACTCTCCACGGCCGCCGGCAAAGCCCACCTGTCCACTCACGTCTTAGGGGGCGCTGAGTGTGGGACAAGTTCGAGGTAATGTCCCAGGAGGCCCGAGTGACAAGCACCCTCAGCTCCGCCCCCTTTTCCTGAAGCAGGAGGGTGGCCCTGGTGGCGTGCTGAGTGGCAGGCAGGAATGTCTAGGCCAAGGGTGTCTGTGCAGGCTGCTGGGGAGACCCAAAGAGGCACAAAGAGGAGTTGGGGAGGCCGGGCTTCTGAACCCTCCGTGTACTTGTCAGGAAACACAGACTGTGACCCTCAAGTGGGCAGTTCCTTCGACAAAGCACTCCCCATTAGTCACATAGTGAGAGCTGCCTGTGGTGGAGACGCAGAGCACCAGTATGGACAGGAAGCAGCAGGTCCTGCCGCCAGGTGCCACTGCGGTGGCAGCACTAGGCCAGAGTCAGAGCAGCCTCACGCCTCTGAAACCTGGCCGTGCAGGGGCTGCTGCAGAGAGCACAGTGGCTAGCTCTAGGACACTCTGGGGCCTTGGAGGGGCCCAGGTGAAGCCTGTCAGAGAGCGCACGCCCTCGGCTGGGCTGACCTTGCTTGGCCCCGCAGTCCTCTGCACGCTGCTGTCACAGGAGCATCCCGTCCCCACGCTGTTCCCAGCAGCGCAGGGCAGGAAGTGCAGGCTTACATCTCTGCAGCTGTCTCGGTTGGTTTGGGCCATGCTGTGGCTTGGATGAGTGCCTCCAAAGGCCCCGGGTCACAGTGTGATCCCAGCGTGGTGCTCCGGGGAGCCCTGAGGCGTGGGTCTGGTGGGGACCTCAGGGCACAGGGCTGCCCTTGCGGGGACCATGGGACTCGGGCCTCTCTCCCTGGCTGGAAGCGTGAGCTCTCACTCCACACCACCTCTGTGGTCTGCCACCTCTCCACAGGTCCCAACAGTGAGGCCACCCAGTCACTTGAGCCTGCAGAACCCAGTGCCAAAACAGAGCTTCTCTCCTTGTGAGCTCAGCTGCCCTGGGCACTTCACGGTGGTGACAGGAGCATGGCTCCAGTGCCTAGAGCACCACCCATCATCTCCCACAGTCGGCTGGCAAAAGCCCAGGCGAGGGCCAGCCGACGAGTCCTGGAGAGACGGCATCTGCTGCCTCTCTGCAGCTCACCTGGTCCAGGGTGAGCCTGAGCCTCTTCCCCTGCCTGTGAGGCCAGCCACACGGGCCTCGCCCTGGACATGGTCCAGCCCACCTGACCAGCACCCAGATTCCACCATCTAAGTCACTCTGGGGTCTTTGGATTTCAGCAAACCTCCTAGACGAGGCTCAACTACTGGAAAGTAAGACTCAGGAAGGAAAGTTTCAACAGGACACCCAGATGAGGAGCCTGTGAGGGAGGGTGGCGGCTCCTGCAGCAAGGGCCCTGGGGCTGCAGGAAAAAGAAAGAGCTGGCAGTCACCATGACCCACTCAGCACTGTCCCACGACACACAGCTCATTCCTGGACTAAAACTCTGCCAACACTAGACACTGGAATCTCTTCTGTCTGGAGAATAAAGTCATAAATATTGGTCCTGCAGATCAGTCCACCCACAGGAAACCTGGGATTGTGTTCTCTGGCTGGGTACAGGGGACCTCCAGCTCAGCAGACGGTTCCAGGAAAATACTGTTTTTCTGGGACCCCCCGTTGCTCAGGGGGAGGGAAGAGCAGTGGCCCGAGCCTCTGACTCGACTGACGAGGCCCAGAGAGGGAAGGCAGCCTGCCCAGAGGGGCCCAGGCTGCAGAGCTCAACCCACCCCCGGTGCAGCCCCGTTCATGCTCCCGTCCAGTCCTGTCCTGCGAAGCCAAGGGAGGAGGAGGACACTGTGTCCAGCCAGCAACCTGGTGTCTGACCTGCCCAGCTGACTGTCTCTTGTGGGAGGAGGCTGCTGGACGAGGCAGGCTGGCCGTGAGGCGGGAAGCAGGGGTTGGACGCAGGGAGGCGCCAGGAGCGAGAGAAGTGGACACAGTCACGCGTCCACTGCACACCGGGGGCCAGGAGGGAGGGCGCCGCCTACTCCCTCCTCTGGAAGGCCGCCCAGCGAGAAGGCTCACCCTGGCCTCGGTCGGGAGGCTGGCTCTGGGCCTGCAGGCCACGCCGCCCCGAGGGCACCTCTTCTCTCCCTCACAGGAGGACCGAGACCCAGCAGGCCCCGCCTCCTGGCAAGAGGCTTCCTCTCTCCAGCAGCCAGCTCCATCCCGGGTGTCGGTGACGTCCTGCAGGCCCAGGGGCCTCCCCGCACAGGCTGACCGGGACCCAGGGGGTGCAGGGTCTCAGGCTCATGTCCCCTGGCTAATCCCACACCTGGGGCCATGCCTGGCCTTGTCCAGGTTGAGAGTCAGCTGAGGAGGAGGTTTTATTATTCACTGAGGCCTCTGTTGAGACTCAATAAGGTATTCACAGCGCAAGATGCGCCAGTGCTGAGGGCCCTGTCCTCCCTGTGGTCCCCCCGACTGTCCTCCCTGCTGTCCTCCTACTGTCCCCCCTGCTGTCCCCCCGACTGTCCTCCCTGCTGTCCTCCCTGCTGTCGTCCCTGCTGTCCTCACTGCTGTCCTCCCTGCTGTCCATCCTGCTGTCCCCCCTGCTGTCCTCCCTACTGTCCTCCTTGCTGTCCTCCCTGCTGTCCTCCCTACTGTCCTCCCTGCTGTCCTCCCTACTGTCCTCCCTACTGTCCCCCTACTGTCCCCCTACTGTCCTCCCTACTGTCCCCCTACTGTCCCCCTACTGTCCCCCTACTGTCCCCCTACTGTCCCCCCTGTTGTCCTCCCTACTGTCCCCCTACTGTCCCCCTACTGTCCTCCCTACTGTCCTCCCTGCTGTCCTCCTACTGTCCTCCCTACTGTCCTCCCTGCTGTCCTCCCTACTGTCCTCCCTGCTGTCCTCCCTGCTGTCCTCCCTACTGTCCTCCCTGCTGTCCTCCCTGCTGTCCTCCTACTGTCCTCCCTACTGTCCTCCCTGCTGTCCTCCCTACTGTCCTCCCTGCTGTCCTCCCTGCTGTCCTCCCTGCTGTCCTCCCTACTGTCCTCCCTGCTGTCCTCCCTACTGTCCTCCCTGCTGTCCATCCTGCTGTCCCCCTGCTGTCCTCCCTGCTGTCCTCCCTACTGTCCTCCTACTGTCCTCCTACTGTCCCCCCTACTGTCCTCCCTGCTGTCCTCCCTGCTGTCCTCCCTACTGTCCTCCTACTGTCCCCCTGCTGTCCTCCCTACTGTCCTCCTACTGTCCCCCTGCTGTCCTCCCTACTGTCCTCCCTGCTGTCCTCCTACTGTCCTCCTACTGTCCCCCTACTGTCCTCCCTATTGTCCTCCCTGCTGTCCTCCCTGCTGTCCTCCTACTGTCCTCCTACTGTCCCCCTACTGTCCTCCCTATTGTCCTCCCTGCTGTCCTCCCTGCTGTCCTCCTACTGTCCCCCTACTGTCCTCCCTATTGTCCTCCCTGCTGTCCTCCCTGCTGTCCTCCCTACTGTCCTCCCTACTGTCCTCCCTACTGTCCTCCCTGCTGTCCTCCCTGCTGTCCTCCTACTGTCCTCCCTCTGTCCTCCCTGCTGTCCTCCCTATTGTCCTCCCTACTGTCCTCCCTACTGTCCTCCCTGCTGTCCTCCCTACTGTCCTCCCTACTGTCCTCCCTGCTGTCCTCCCTGCTGTCCTCCTACTGTCCTCCCTCTGTCCTCCCTGCTGTCCTCCCTATTGTCCTCCCTACTGTCCTCCCTCTGTCCTCCCTGCTGTCCTCCCTATTGTCCTCCCTGCTGTCCTCCCTACTGTCCTCCCTACTGTCCTCCCTACTGTCCTCCCTGCTGTCCTCCCTACTGTCCTCCCTCTGTCCTCCCTGCTGTCCTCCCTATTGTCCTCCCTGCTGTCCTCCCTGCTGTCCTCCCTGCTGTCCTCCCTGCTGTCCTCCCTACTGTCCTCCCTACTGTCCTCCCTGCTGTCCTCCCTATTGTCCTCCCTACTGTCCTCCCTGCTGTCCTCCCTACTGTCCTCCCTATTGTCCTCCCTACTGTCCTCCCTACTGTCCTCCCTACTGTCCTCCCTACTGTCCTCCCTGCTGTCCTCCCTATTGTCCTCCCTGCTGTCCTCCCTGCTGTCCTCCCTGCTGTCCTCCCTACTGTCCTCCCTGCTGTCCTCCCTACTGTCCTCCCTACTGTCCTCCCTACTGTCCTCCCTACTGTCCTCCCTATTGTCCTCCCTGCTGTCCCCCCGACTGTCCTCCCGACTGTCCCCCTACTGTCCTCCTACTGTCCTCCCTACTGTCCTCCCACTGTCCTCCTACTGTCCCCCTGCTGTCCTCCCTACTGTCCTCCCTGCTGTCCTCCCTGCTGTCCTCCCTACTGTCCTCCCTGCTGTCCTCCTACTGTCCTCCCTGCTGTCCTCCTACTGTCCTCCCTGCTGTCCTCCTACTGTCCTCCCTGCTGTCCTCCTACTGTCCTCCCTGCTGTCCTCCCTGCTGTCCTCCCTACTGTCCTCCCTGCTGTCCTCCCTGCTGTCCTCCCTACTGTCCTCCTACTGTCCTCCTACTGTCCTCCCTGCTGTCCTCCCTGCTGTCCTCCCTGCTGTCCTCCCTACTGTCCTCCTACTGTCCTCCTACTGTCCTCCCTGCTGTCCATCCTGCTGTCCCCCCTACTGTCCTCCCTACTGTCCCCCCTGCTGTCCTCCCTGCTGTCCTCCCTACTGTCCTCCTACTGTCCTCCCTGCTGTCCTCCCTGCTGTCCTCCCTGCTGTCCCCCTGCTGTCCTCCCTGCTGTCCTCCCTGCTGTCCTCCCTACTGTCCTCCCTACTGTCCCCCCTACTGTCCTCCCTGCTGTCCTCCCTGCTGTCCTCCCTGCTGTCCTCCCTGCTGTCCTCCCTGCTGTCCTCCCTACTGTCCTCCTACTGTCCTCCTACTGTCCTCCCTGCTGTCCATCCTGCTGTCCCCCTGCTGTCCTCCCTGCTGTCCTCCCTGCTGTCCTCCCTGCTGTCCTCCCTACTGTCCTCCCTGCTGTCCCCCTACTGTCCTCCCTGCTGTCCTCCTACTGTCCTCCCTGCTGTCCTCCCTGCTGTCCTCCCTACTGTCCTCCCTGCTGTCCTCCTACTGTCCCCCTGCTGTCCTCCCTGCTGTCCTCCTACTGTCCTCCCTGCTGTCCTCCCTGCTGTCCTCCCTGCTGTCCTCCCTACTGTCCTCCCTGCTGTCCTCCCTGCTGTCCTCCCTACTGTCCTCCCTGCTGTCCTCCCTACTGTCCTCCCTGCTGTCCTCCCTGCTGTCCTCCCTACTGTCCCCCCTACTGTCCTCCCTGCTGTCCTCCCTGCTGTCCTCCCTACTGTCCTCCTACTGTCCTCCTACTGTCCTCCCTGCTGTCCTCCCTGCTGTCCATCCTGCTGTCCCCCCTACTGTCCTCCCTACTGTCCCCCCTGCTGTCCTCCCTACTGTCCTCCTACTGTCCTCCCTGCTGTCCTCCCTGCTGTCCTCCCTGCTGTCCCCCTGCTGTCCTCCCTGCTGTCCTCCTACTGTCCTCCCTGCTGTCCTCCCTACTGTCCCCCCTGCTGTCCTCCCTGCTGTCCTCCTACTGTCCTCCCTGCTGTCCTCCCTGCTGTCCTCCCTGCTGTCCCCCTGCTGTCCTCCCTGCTGTCCTCCCTACTGTCCTCCCTGCTGTCCTCCTACTGTCCTCCCTGCTGTCCTCCCTGCTGTCCTCCCTGCTGTCCTCCCTGCTGTCCCCCTGCTGTCCTCCCTGCTGTCCTCCCTGCTGTCCTCCCTGCTGTCCCCCTACTGTCCTCCCTGCTGTCCTCCCTGCTGTCCTCCCTACTGTCCTCCTACTGTCCTCCTACTGTCCTCCCTGCTGTCCATCCTGCTGTCCCCCTGCTGTCCTCCCTGCTGTCCTCCCTGCTGTCCTCCCTGCTGTCCTCCCTACTGTCCTCCTACTGTCCTCCTACTGTCCTCCCTGCTGTCCATCCTGCTGTCCCCCTACTGTCCTCCCTGCTGTCCTCCCTACTGTCCTCCCTACTGTCCATCCTGCTGTCCCCCCTACTGTCCATCCTGCTGTCCTCCCTACTGTCCATCCTGCTGTCCTCCCTGCTGTCCTCCCTGCTGTCCATCCTGCTGTCCCCCTACTGTCCTCCCTACTGTCCTCCCTACTGTCCTCCCTACTGTCCTCCCTGCTGTCCTCCCTGCTGTCCCCCCTGCTGTCCCCCCTGCTGTCCATCCTGCTGTCCTCCCTGCTGTCCTCCCTGCTGTCCTCCCTGCTGTCCCCCCTGCTGTCCATCCTGCTGTCCTCCCTGCTGTCCTCCCTGCTGTCCTCCCTGCTGTCCTCCCTGCTGTCCATCCTGCTGTCCCCCTACTGTCCTCCCTGCTGTCCTCCCTACTGTCCTCCCTGCTGTCCCCCTGCTGTCCTCCCTGCTGTCCTCCCTGCTGTCCTCCCTGCTGTCCATCCTGCTGTCCCCCTACTGTCCTCCCTGCTGTCCTCCCTGCTGTCCTCCCTGCTGTCCATCCTACTGTCCTGCCAACACTCCTCCCTGCTGTCCATCCTGCTGTCCTCCCCCCCACTGCTGCCCAGCACAGCCCCCAACCCTGGCAGTACCCAGCAAGCATCTGAGGAGCGCCGCTTCATTTGCTCATTCCCAGGGTCCTGTGGGCCAGGAGCTTGGCGAGGGCTCCGCTGGCAGTGCCCACTTGGGGTGTGGTGGAGCCAGTGGGCTGCAGGGCCATCCCTCAGCATTCACGGGGGTTGCTCCCAGGACCCTCTGAACCACAGGGTGCTGGGGCTCACGTGGTGTTTGTGGGGACGCTTCGGCCACCTCCGGTTTGCCTGCATTGTCCACTTCCCAGTGCAGTGGTCACGTCTCGTTGTTTAGGTTCAGTGACGAGGAAAGGGGCAGGATGTGCCCAGTGCAGACCTGAGTCCTTGTCCCTCTTATTTCTGGTGGTTGGATATGAGACGCAGAACCCGAGCACGGGAGGACCCACTGGGACTGCCCTGGGCGATGCAGGGCCAAGATCCCGGGCAGCTGACGGGCCGTCTGCGGGCTGGAGCCAGGGAAATAGGGCAGGTGCTGAGCCGGCGGCAGAGAAGACGGGCCTCCCAGCTCCTCTGTCTGTCTGTCACCCCAGCTCCACCCAGGGGACAGCGCCATCCACCTTGAGGGAAGATCCACTTCACTGGGTCAAAGGCCCGTCTCTTCCAGAAGCCCCTGGGAGACATCAGAAGTGACCATCAGCTGTGTGGGCACCCCCGACCCAGGCCAGCAGCACCAGAACCAGCCACCCTGGGGCCTTCCAGGGTTGCCCCCAGAGGCTGCCGACTGCCTGGGAGGCTCATCACCCCAGCTGGACTCTGTGCCTGGCCCCCGTGGGTGGCACCCGGGGCCACGCGGGAAAGCCAGCTCCTCTCTGCCCTGCTCTGGGAGCACGCCCAGAAACCAGGCAGAGCCCATGGTGGCCTTGCGTTCAACCCATGAGAAATTCCCAGAGTTGACTTTTGAGGAAAAATTAGCAGATACTTTAAAAATAAAACTAATAGAATAAATATAAAAATCCAAATCAGCTTGTCACATTTCACTTCACATGAAGCAGCAATTTCAGTGTCCTTGTTAGTCTCTGTGATATTTCTTGCTCCCTGACATCCCAGTTAGGTGGTGGCCCTGCTGGGTGGTGACCTCACACCAGGTGGGAGAGGCAGGGCTCTCATGGCACAGGGCTGCTGAGTGGCCAGGACCTGGGAAGAGCGCAGTGGGCAGGGCCCTGGAGCGTGCCCTGGGAGCAGCTGGTCCATCAGCTGAGCAGAGGTGCCAGGCCACCAAGTAAGATGGCGGGAGGCTGGGAAGGGAGCCCGATGGCTACTCCCAAGGGGCCTCCTCCACCACAGATGCCCCAGGGCCCCGTGTGCCCTCTGGCTGGGGGCTCAGAGCCCTTCGGTCTTGTGTTTCCTGAGGAATCAGATCCTTGGAAGACTGCATGAAGACAGTGCTTCCAAAAGAGCAGAACTATAAGGAAAAGAAAATTCTAAAGGAAATACTGTCTTATTCAGAGAGAGAATGTGAAACGGCAGCACGGCAAGAAGAATTGGGTCATGCTGGCCGCTTTTCAGCGGTCTTCTCCGGTCCCTTTAATCTGTCCTAATGAACTGGACCAGGGCCGGCTGGACCTTACCTCTAACGGAACAAATCACATTTTGTCACAGCATAATGAGCACCTCCCGCGGATGACGTCTTCCTCTTAATGAATCCATGAGGACTTGACTTGGGGTCCTAGGGTCCTCTCTCAGTCTCTCTCTTTCCCTCTCTCTTCCATGACGGACAAGAGTGCGAAGGCCTAGCAGGCAGATCCGGGTGGGCACAGGCGGGCACCGCAGCGGCTCCCACACTGCACCTGTGTCTGCCTGAGGCTGAGTGCCACGCTCAGCTCATCCTGGGACTCAGAGCTCCCTCTGAGCAGTCAGAGGCAGACTCCCCGACACACCCGACAGGGGCAGGCCTGCCTCTGTACCCACAGACAAGGCCGCCTCTGAATGAGGAGGGGGCGGGAGGCAGAGGCTAGACCACCAGGACTCCATGCTCAGCCCCCCCACCATGCTTCTCGTGACGGCAGCAAGGGGCCTGACGGAGAGAGCCACTGTGGAGCAGCCTCTAGAGCCCACGGGACCCTCCCCCAGAGACCTCCCTGGAGCAGCCTCTAGACCACACTCAAATCTGGATGCAGAAGGCATCTAGCAAGTACCCGCTGCAGGATCCCCAGCCACAGTGGTGGGAGGGTGTGGAGCTGCTACCTGGAGAGCCGCGCCTCTGCCCGCACAGGAGACCAGCCTCACACGCTGCCTTCCACCTTCCTGCTCCCTGCAGGAGCTGGCCACAGGCCTGTCCTGGGCGTGTCCTCCCAGCTCCAGTGCCCACTCCCACTTGCCAACTGGGCTGGCTGCTGGGGCTTTGGAAGAATCCTGAGGGTGAAGCATGACCTTCTGCCCCAGCTCCATGTCCTTCAGCACGTGCTCTGTCCCATGTGATGAGGCCCTGGGGTGTCAGTGGTCCCCAGTGTCCTGTGGGCTCTAAACTCCATGAGCCTAGGAACATGGCGGGGTGCTCAAGAAGCCACCGCAGCTGGACAGGTGACGTTAGAAGTTGGCCAGTCTCATGAGGCTCTGATGCTGTGCCCACAACATCCAGGTTCCTCCCCAAACCTCCTGCCCCCTGCAGATGGTAGGGGAAAAGAGGACAGGGCCTCAGATGGCCACCTCTGCCTTCCACTCTTCAGTCCCCCTCCAGTTCCCATCCTGCTTTTAACCTGCGCATGGAAACCTCCACATTCCAGAGGTTGGTACACTGCAGGAAGAAAATTCAGGCAGGAGGGGACCATCCAGGGAAGACGGCCTTTAAATCCTCCAACGGAGGGCTGCCCACCACAGTGAGAAGCCTGGGAGCACATGCAGACTCCTGGGGCTAACAGACTTCCTCCCCTGCAGGACAGCGTCCGAGAGGGTGTATTCCCTGCCCACCACTCAGAAGAGCCTTGGATGAGCACACAGGATGGCCACACTTGCTGTCTGTCCACTTGATCCCTGCTCTGGCCTCTGAGTCTGGCAGAGTGAAGCATGAAGAGGTTGTAGCTTCTGCAACATGCTGTGGACAGGTCTTCCCTGGTCATGGCACATGCTGGTGATGAGCCCTGCCCCTGGTCTCCCTGCTCATTCTTCTTAAAACCCAGCCAGGCACCTTGCACACGAAGCACCGAATGATTCCTGCTCACGGGTTGGGCGTTGGGGCTTTCTGTCTGGCCCCATCACCTGTGGAGAGGCTGAGGCATGGACAGAATGCTGTCAGTTAAGAGCACAGGTCCTCGCACTGAAAGCTATCCTCGGCAGCCCAGGGACAGCAAGATGCCACGGGCTACTGACAAGTTTGCAGCCTGGCTGAGACATGAAAGTCAAACAGCTGTGCGATCGGTTTGTGTTGAACATCAGACGGACCAGCCCAGTGCCCCGGCAGGCCGCCATTCAGACCTGGTCTCACAATGGCCCAGGCTCCGCTGTGGTGTGCTGAGGTGCCAGGCTCAGGGAGGGAGTGGGCTGTGACACGGCATAGGGATGAGCAGGAGTCCCTGTGGCCTTCACCTGCACCTTCACCGAATGTGTTCCCTGGAGAACTTCCACTCTTCCCCGGGCAACCTCTACCCCAACTTCAAGAATCAGGGAGGAGACTATTTTTTGGGTGTGCCAGTTACACCAGTCAGTGTACTCTGGGAACTTCTCTGATCCCAGCCCTCATCTGGGTCCGGCACGAGGAGCTCACAAGCAGGACCAGGGGGAACAGGGAGTGAGCCTCGGCCCGCCTGGTGGGCACGAAGCTTGTGACCTGCTTCTCCTGCCCCGCTGTTCGAGATCGAAACTCCCACCTGGTGTCTCTGATTCGAAGCTGTCCCTGATGGGCAGAGAAACACCTGAAACGAGCCGGCCTGCCGTCTTCCTGCACCCCTCTGACCCTCCCCTATGAGCGCACCGAGGCCCTGTCCGTCCCGCTGAGGCAGAAGAGCTGGGAAGCCGGACGCCCTAGAGTCTGACTGAGACCTAAAGAAACTCGGGGAGCACCAGCTGTGAACGGGGATGGGCCGGCCACGGGGTGGTCAGTGTTAGGCGTCAGCGTGGCTGGGCGGAGGACACCTGGACAGCAGGAAGTCTGCCTCTGTGCACGCTGGGGAGGGAGACTCTGGAGGAGACCTGAGACGCGGTTTCTGGGTGGGGAAGACCAGTCCTCGGGATGGGGGCCCCCCGCAGGCTGGGCCCCAGGCCCAACACAAGGCGGAGGGAGGGTAGATTCTTGTCCCTGGCTCTGGAGCCAGGGCCCTCTTCCCTGCCCTTGGATCTCAGAGCTCTCTGGACTCTGGGACTCTCGCCAGCAGCCCTGGGCTCCCTGGGACCAGGAATGGTACGGGGGCTTCCTTGGTTCTGAGACCTTCAGACGTGGCCCGAGCCACACTCCGCTCTCTTGGTCTCAGCTGCTGGGTCTTTTCGGCCCCATCATGGAGCGAGCTCCTGTTTCTCTGTGGACCTGCCTAATCCGTGAGGCCGTCTTCCCCGAGGACTCTGCTCAGCCCTCAGTGCAGGCCCCTGACTGGAGGCCCAGCCCTCGGCTCCGTGTCTGGCCTGGTGTCTGTGCTCAACCAACACACGGCCGGGTGACCGTCCCCATGACAGGGCCCTGGAAGGCCTTTTCCTCCTGCCACAGTGACAGCAAGCAGCTGAGTGCTCCCTGTGCCCATCCAGTCTGGGCTCCTCTTCCGTATAACCCCGGAGCTCAGGCAGACCTCCAGCAAAGACACGGGGCTTTCTCAGGGGTGGGCTGAGCCTGGTCCACTCTGGGCCAGCAAGCCTCCCTGCCCTCCTCAGAGTCCAGAGAGCCGTTGGCTCCTAGCTGTCCTGAGCAGGGATGGTGTCCCTGCCTGGAGGGACAAGGGTCCTCACTCGAGCCTGCACCGCCAGGCCACACCACTTTCCAGATAGCTCCTGAGGTCCCAGCATTCTCGATGCACCTGACCCGTGCCATCATCTCCGTCCTTCAGAGACGTTGAAGACAAAGTCAGGGACATCCAAGGACACTATCTTTGGTTCTGGTGTCTGTTTTTAACTTCATATCCACCCATTCAGTTTTTGTGCTGGTCCACAAATCTGACCCAGAGCTCTGGACTACTGGTAAGGGCCTCCAGGTGACCAGACCCATGCCCAGCACCAGCACATCTGCCACTGTGGCGCTCAGGGAGATGCGCCAGGCCCTGCTGCTCAGAGGCCTTTGCTCCTGTCCCCAGCCCTGGCGTCTTCTCCAGGTGATGCTCCTGGAGAGGTGGTCTTGGGGGCACAGAGTCACTGCCCACCTTCCGCTCCTCAGACAAAGAGATGCTCTGGGGCGCGGTAACACAGCCACACACAGGCCAAATCCTCTGACTCCAGGTGCAGACCAGGCCTGAGTGTCTACGCTGGCACAATACAGTAAACGTAAGGACATTTTCCCAGCTCTGGCCGCCTTTCAGGCAAAGATTCCTGTGATGTTCAGTTCACTTGGTTCTTTTAAAGGCTCCAACTTGCTGTGAAATGCACCAGCTTGGCCTGATCCTCCAGAGGCGGTCAGGATGGTTCACCTGCTGTCTCGTCCACTTTGCACCTGAGCACTGTGTACTAGAGGTGAAGGCCAGGGTCAAGTGGCAGAGCCAGACAAGTCAGGATTCCCTGGGTTTTGACTTGGCTACCACAGGGTCAGAACCAGAGGGGCCTGTGAGCTGGTCACTGGGCACACAGCAGGCCCTATGATGGTGCTCTTGAAAGCACTGGCCAGGTGCTGACAGGAAGCAACCCTCGGGAAACCCTGTGTCCAGACGGATTCTTGAGACCCTCCCCCTCATCTACCTCTCCCCTTCTGCTTAGGAAGTACCTCTAGAATGAGCGAGGGACCAGAGAGCAGGAAGAGGGTACAAGAGCAGGGAGGGCGTGTTCAAGCCTGAGCTTCAGAAGCAGGGCTCCTTAGTGAGCTGCTGCCCGCGGGCAGAGCGGCTTGGAAATCCCCACCATAGCCCCGGAGAGCACTGGGCATCACAAAGGGACTGCAGTGATCCATGGCCTCCTCCTGTTCGTCTTAGAGCAGACTCTTAGGCTTAGTCCGATTTACCAATTCACTCCTCAACCGGATTCTCATTTCTGCTAAAATGCACTAAAGTTCTTCCCTATGGTGCTCCTCCTAAGACGTCAGCCAGGTGAACGGCAGCGCACCTGTGACCATGCCGCCCAGCTGGTGCCTGTGCCCCAAGCCTCGTGGCCCACGCGGCCCTGGACCCGTCTCTCAGAGCTGCTGCCCAGTGAGGGCTGTCTCCTCCTCACCCTTCCCCAGCCCCATGGGTCTCCTGCACCCTCAGATTCTCCACCAAGCTGTGCACACAGTGGTCACTGGAAACACACATGACCAACCTGCAGGGTGACCGCCAGCGGGCACAAGGCTCTGCTGACCCTGGACACTGTCCATTCTGCACACCAGCCACATGGGGCTCTTCCCACGCAGACTTCTCCTTGCAAAACGTAAAGTCCTGCTTTCCCAGTCCATCCATGCTGAGATGGTAGCCACTGGACACATCACCTGTTTGAAGAAAAATCGAGGTGGGTAGCCTAAGACAGAGATGTCTGGTCTCCGCCAAGGAGAAATGGGGTGAGCTCCAGCACTGGCCCTTGTCTGTGGCCAGCCGCCCAGGAGCAGAGGCCTCGCTCTCACCACGGACTTCTGGGGACCCCTGCGAGTGTCTACTCCTGGCACTCAGGCCAGGTTGACACGTGTGGCCAGACTCACCCCCTCAGCTCGGCTGTGAAAATGCCCTTCCTTCCTGTGTCCACACTTGCGTTTCCTGCCTGGCACCGGCCACGGCTCAGGTGGGGTGAGCACTGCTCCCCTCTCCTGTAGCTTGAGGTGTGCTGGGGGTGGTGTTGAGGGTCCTAATGGAGCCTCCCCTTCATCTCTGTCTGCTCAGCACAGCAAACAACCCAGCTCATCCACTTCCCCAAATTGCCGCCCCCATTACAGGGTGGTGTCAGGAGCCCCGAGGGAGGAATCTCAATTTTCACAACACAGACGCAGAGAGCAGGAACGATCCTCTCGTCATTCTCTTCCTCCCGCTGAAGATAACCACCGCTGTAGATGCAGGGAGCCGCCTCCAGGACTGTGGTGGGTGTCACTTCCCGACCCTTTCCTCCTTCCGCGCGCGAGTCTGTGCCTCACAGTGTTCCAGCTCATCAGACTCCGAGATTGCAAACTAGAAACGTGAGCAGCGAGCACGGGGTACGGGGTGCGAGAGGCAGCGGAATCTGAATGGGGCCTCTGTTGTCACTGACCCGAGACCTGGCAAACTCAGAACCCCACTCACGCTTCAGGAAACAGGAGGAAGAAATCCACCCCCGCTTCCCAAGAGTTGAGAGGACTGGGTGAACACAGAAGATGCTTCCCGGATCGCAGGAGCTGCAGCCCTCAGCTGCCCGTTAGAAACAGGGACAGGGCACCCACGGCGAGGAGGAGGGGCTGGTGGGTGGGGCGCACACGGACGCAGGCCAACTCCTGGGTGGGAAGAGGGATAACACGGGGGCATGTGTGACTTCAGGGACACTGAGGAGCCGAGCGGAAGGCCAGGTGAAGAGCCAGGACGTGAGAGTGGAGGCCAGAGGGGTCAGCAGGTCAGACCCCGGGCCTGGGGACAGGCCTGCTCCGGGACACCTGCAGGGCTCAGCTGAGGTGGCTCTTCTCCAAAAGGGGGTGAAGCCTGACAGGGGGTGCGAGAAGCCAGGTCACAGTTGGGCCCAGAGAAGAGGCCAGAGGGACCTTGCAGTCCCACCTGCCCTGGGTGGGAGAGGGGCCCCTGCTCAGCTCTGGAGCCAATCCTGGAGCCTCCCCGAGGGTCTCCTGCTCGTACTACACTCTGCTCACCCAGACCCGAGTCTTCACCCTTCTCCAGTAAGAAAGGGCACCCTGCCTCCCTCTGTCGGCACGTGCCAGGCTCTCCCCGGCAGGACGCCTGACCTAGGCAGGAAGACCGGGAGAGTTCTGGAAGGGCTGGGCATCCCCGGGGCCCAGGCAGAGGGACAGTGAGCTGGGCAGACAGACCCCCATCCCACAGGCAGCCAGGATCAGGGACTCGCCACTCCCTGCCCGGTCCAAAGCCGGCCTCCTCGGAGCCAGAACCTCTGCTCTGCTCCTCCCAGAGGCAGCCACAGCCACCCTTCCTCAGCCGTCCTACCCTTTCCCCTAGCAACAGCTGACCACAAGCAGACCCCCACCCAAAACGCTTCCTCTTCTAACAGAGGCATCAGAAACCACCAGGGAGACCTGTCTGCTAATTCTATAAATACGGGATTGCAATCGTGCACTCCTGGTTGGCTTCTTACATCTGAAGCCTGGAGCGCTGGACTGGTCCAGTCGGCAGCCCTGATTAGCACAGACCCCACCAGACCCCTGCTGAGCCAGCAGACAAGCCTGTACAACCCCAGCAAAGAACAGCAACCACCACAAGCCTTTCCCTACTTTATTTTTTTAATCGATTCTATATTTTTAAATACATGACAGTGGGATGCATCACAATCCTTATTACACACATAGGGCACAATTTTTCATGTCTCTGTATGTAAAGTGTGTTCACACCAGTTCATGTCGTCATACTGTACTTTGGATAATGATGTCTATCTCTCACCACTCTCTCCGCCCTGGTCTGTGGACCCCATGCTTTGGATTCAGGAGGCCAAGAACCATCTAACTGCCTAATTCCACGTTTCCAAAGCAGGCTGGATACTGAGCAGACGGAGGGTGTCACGTGGGAGGTGAGGCAGGTGTAGACCTCAGTGCTTCATATCATACGTCCAAACTGGGTCCCCCTGGTAGAGGGACATTTGCCACAGTAACTCGGGGCAGAACCAGCAGGTGGCTCAGCTGGGTGGGCCCTGGTGCAAGGCACATGGATGGAGCATTTGTAGGAAAGGGCAGTGGGAGTCCTAGGAGGAGGCCCACCAGGATGTGCCTTAGCCAGAGACCGAGGTGTTCAGGCACAGTGCCCCAGCCCCCCTGCTGCCGCCAGGATCCCCGGAATTCCCGTGAGCCCCCAACTACCCCATTCCCCTGGCTCAGGCCCAGCACCAGTGAGCCCAAGCCCCACATCTGGGGGCGCGTCCGTGGTCACCAGCAGAGGCGTGGAGCAGGTCCCAGGAGCTCAATTTCCCCTTGTCTGTGGCGTGCTCTTGTGTCACTTACGGCAGGAGGCATGGCCTCACAGACCCGTGCCCACAGCACAGCACATCCAGCACTGGCCGCTGGGCCCTTCTCAGCTCCCACACAGCCCTGGGGGTGGGGGACGCCTGTCTGCAGGGGAGCAAGCTCTCGGGCCTGTTTGGAGCCTGCGACTCGGCTGTGGCCCTCAACACAGCTCAGTCGGGCCCTGACCTGGAACCCCGGGGGGGGCTGGTCACTGTGGGTGAGGAGGGGGCCGGTCACTGTGGGTGAGGAGGGGGGCCGGTCACTGTGGGTGAGGAGGGGGCTGGTCACTGTGGGTGAGGAGGGGGGCTGGTCACTGTGGGTGAGGAGGGGGCCGGTCACTGTGGGTGAGGAGTGGGGCCGGTCACTGTGGGTGGGGAGGGGGCCGGTCACTGTGGGTGAGGAGGGGGCCGGTCACTGTGGGTGAGGAGGGGGGCTGGTCACTGTGGGTGAGGAGGGGGGCTGGTCACTGTGGGTGAGGAGGGGGGCTGGTCACTGTGGGTGAGGAGGGGGGCTGGTCACTGTGGGTGAAGAGGGGGGCTGGTCACTGTGGGTGAGGAGGGGGGCTGGTCACTCTGGGTGAGGAGGGGGGCTGGTCACTCTGGGTGAGGAGGGGGCTGGTCACTGTGGGTGAGGAGGGGGGCTGGTCACTGTGGGTGAGGAGGGGGCTGGTCACTGTGGGTGAGGAGGGGGGCTGGTCACTGTGGGTGAGGAGGGGGGCTGGTCACTGTGGGTGAGGAGGGGGGCTGGTCACTTTGGGTGAGGAGGGGGGCTGGTCACTGTGGGTGAGGAGGGGGCTGGTCACTGTGGGTGAGGAGGGGGGCTGGTCACTGTGGGTGAGGAGGGGGGCTGGTCACTGTGGGTGAGGAGGGGGCTGGTCACTGTGGGTGAGGAGGGGGGCTGGTCACTGTGGGTGAGGAGGGGGGCTGGTCACTGTGGGTGAGGAGGGGGCTGGTCACTCTAGGTGAGGAGGGGGCTGGTCACTGTGGGTGAGGAGGGGGCTGGTCACTGTGGGTGAGGAGGGGGCTGGTCACTGTGGGTGAGGAGGGGGGCTGGTCACTGTGGGTGAGGAGGGGGGCTGGTCACTGTGGGTGAGGAGGGGGGCTGGTCACTGTGGGTGAGGAGGGGGGCTGGTCACTGTGGGTGAGGAGGGGGGCTGGTCACTGTGGGTGAGGAGGGGGGCTGGTCACTGTGGGTGAGGAGGGGGCTGGTCACTCTAGGTGAGGAGGGGGCTGGTCACTGTGGGTGAGGAGGGGGCTGGTCACTGTGGGTGAGGAGTGGGGCTGGTCACTGTGGGTGAGGAGTGGGGCTGGTCACTGTGGGTGAGGAGGGGGCTGGTCACTGTGGGTGAGGAGGGGGCTGGTCACTGTGGGTGAGGAGGGGGGCTGGTCACTGTGGGTGAGGAGGGGGCTGGTCACTGTGGGTGAGGAGGGGGCTGGTCACTGTGGGTGAGGAGGGGGGCTGGTCACTCTAGGTGAGGAGGGGGCTGGTCACTGTGGGTGAGGAGGGGGCTGGTCACTGTGGGTGAGGAGTGGGGCTGGTCACTGTGGGTGAGGAGGGGGCTGGTCACTGTGGGTGAGGAGGGGGCTGGTCACTGTGGGTGAGGAGGGGGCTGGCCACTGTGGGTGAGCAGTGGGGGCACCTGTCCCAGATGATTCACCTGCAGGGACACTGCTTTGGTGACCACCACAGCATGGTGGGAGGAGGAGCCAGGACTCAGAGCTGGCGATGGAGGCCTGGGAGGGGCCTACCCGCCCTTCTTTGTGCTGGAAGGTCAGTCTGCAGGGCTCTGCAGGGTTCTGGTGGAGCAGAGGCAGAACCCCTGGGGTTCATTTGTCAGCTCTGTGGAGTCAGCTGCCCGGAGGGAGAATAAAGCTGTAACTGCCAAGGCTCCAGGGTCCTAAAAAGCACAGGAAGTCTTAGCACTGGTCTATGGGTTAATCTCCTCATCAACTCGTCAGTTGATCTACTTTCCCTAAATTTAACCAGTGTCAAGTCAATGCTGAGGATCCCTGACCTATACTCTGGAAAACACTTTGAGCAGTCACCCAGCAGATTTGCAAACCATCGTTCAACATTCCACGCCCTTCTAGCTTGCATTTTTCCTTAATAATAATAATAATAATAATAATAATAATAAGAAGAAGAAGAAGAAGAAGAAGAAGAAGGAGGAGGAGGAGGAGGAAGGAAAGGAAAAAGGTTTTCAGTGCTCCTGCAGCTCAGGCCGTCATAGAGGGAGCCTGGACGCTGTCAGCCATCTTCACAAGAAACAAGGAGACCGGCCCGAAAACCAGCACCTGCCCCTTGACCCACCAGAGAGCTGAGGCAAGAGGGGAGCTTCGGCCCCAGCTGGAGAGAGGACAGAACCAGGCTTTGCTGCAGCAGATCCCAGCCCAGGAAACCAGGCTGGAGGGTGTTGGAGGCTGGGAGAGACCAAGGGAGCTCACTCCAGGGCCCAGACCCAGGGCAACAAGGGGTGCTCACAGGGAATCTCACAGAGACATCCCTGGCCTTTCCAGAGCAGGAAGTCAGCCTTTTGAAATGAATCAAGATGGTCAAACAGCATCTCGCCTGCTGGGACTATCAGTGCCTGAGGGACCCCGGGAGGACACCCCGATTCCAGACCCTCCAGCCTTCCTGAGCCCCCTGAGGGTGGTGGGAACTGAGCACGTGTGAAGCCGCGGCCTGGAGCGGCGGAGCCCTCACCCCACCTGCCTCACCACACCAGTGCCCCCAGGGCTTCTGCGTAACAGGGGACACGACGGCAGGAGCTGCACGTCCCAGACCGCACACGTTTGAAGAGCCGGAGGCAGAGGGATGCTAGAATCACCAGACCAGGATCCCGGGACCGGCAGCGGCTACCAGGGAGACACAGAGGAGATGGGCCTGGTGGACAGAGGCCAGCCAGGCCCTCAGCAGGCTCATGGGCAGACTGGGCGTGACCAGCGAAAGGCAGTGATGCTGAAAAGATGGGAAGTGGGACTCCACCACTGGCCCCCAAGTGAGAACAGAAGGAGGAATCACAACAGAAACTCCAAGAGACGGGGTCAGCTCCAGAAGGGGCAAGGCCCGCACAGTGGGAAGACCAGAAGAAGAAAGAGGAAGAACACTGAAGCCACCGTGGCAGATGAGAGAGAGCAGCGAACCCCTGCTGTGCCTCCACACCACGTTCCAACCGCAGAAAACCGAAGACGGAGAGGAAAGAGAGAGAACCTTCACAGTGAGGACCCAAGTCAAGAATTACATCAGATTTCATCTCCAGAGCCAGGCGAGCAAGAAAAGAGTGGAGTGAAATATTCAAAGTGTTGAGAGAAAGCCCACTGACAGAAGTCTGCATCCAGCAAAATCAATCTTCAAAAATGACAAGGAAATAAGGGCTTTCTCAGGTAGAATCCGTTGCCGTAGCCTGGCCTGGCAGGAAGTGTTTGAAAAAGTCATTGTGAGAGAAGGGAAGTGACACAGGTCAGAAAATCAGACCTCCAAAAGAAAGGAAGAATTAAGGAAGAAACCAACCCGAGAATCCTATTATGAATCAGGCATAAAGAGCCAATGACCATGGCAGCGAAGTTGATGACTGCAGCTGGCGAGTATCACGTAGAAGCCAGGGGTGGAGGAGGGCTGGAATGCCGTGTCCTGCCGACGCTGTCCGTGAGCAGGGCAGTGCTCCTCACCAGTGGACCTGGATCTGTCGTTACGACATGCTGCAGACCCAGTGCAACGGTTCCCCTGAAGAGTGAAAAGACAGAAGGGCTAGCGATGTGCTGGAAGAAAAAGAGAATCACACAGTGTCCCACTGCACCAGAGAGCGCAGACGAGAGGACAGGTGCGGGATGAAGAAGCCAAGAAGGGGGCAGTGGGTGGAACCCAGAGCACACCTGTGCCAGCCACCAGGAAGGTCTACATGCTGTCCACGTGGCAAGGAAAGACTCGGGGCAGGAGGTGTCTTCAGAAACCACTCGGAACATAAAGACCCATCGGTACCGAAGGGGACGTTGAGGAAGGTACAACAAGGACAGAGCAGTTACACCAACTTCAGACCAGACAGACTTCCAAGCAGGGCAAGCCATCGGAGCGGAGAGGGGCGCTGTGCGATGATTCACAGCAGACACGACAGTCCTTGTGTGCGTGAGCCGGACAACAGAGCACCAAACGCGGCAGACAGAAGCCGACAGGACTGCAGCGGACACAGAGGGCTCCACGTGTAGCAGGATGCCTGCGCCCTGTATGGGAAATGAACAGCTCCTGAGACACAAGAGCAGCACCAGCAATCAGATACATCTAATTAACACCTGCAGAATACTTCATTCCACAGCAGCAGAATACACATTCCTCTCCATCTCACGTGGGACACATAGACCCCATTAGGGCTATAAAACACACATCCACCAATTTAAAAGAAAGGAAGTCCTACCGTATACACTCTCAGAATTAACTAGAGTATATAACAGAAAGACGATTGGAGCCCTTTAAAACACTAGAGACTCTGCGTCTGATAGAAGAAAAAGTTGGCCCTAATCTCCATCTCGTGGGGTCGGGCTCCAAATTCCTTAATAGGACACCCATAGCCCAAGAGTTAACATCAAGAATCAACAAATGGGACAGATTCAAACTAAAAAGTTTTTTCCTCAGCAAGAGAAATAATAAGTGAGGTAAAGAGGGAGCCTATATCCTGGGAACAAATCTTTACCCCTCACACTTCAGATAGAGCCCTAATATCCAGAGTATACAAAGAACTCAAAAAGTTAAACAACAATAAAACAAATAACCCAATCAACAAATGGGCCAAGGACCTGAACAGACACTTCTCAGAGGAGGACATACAATCAATCAACAAGTACATGAAAAAATGCTCACCATCGCTAGCAGTCAGAGAAATGCAAATCAAAACCACCCTAAGATACCATCTCACTCCAGTAAGATTGGCAGCCATTATGAAGTCAAACAACAACAAGTGCTGGCGAGGATGTGGGGAAAAGGGTACTCTTGTACATTGCTGGTGGGACTGCAAATTAGTGCAGCCGATTTGGAAAGCAGTATGGAGATTCCTTGGAAAGCTGGGAATGGAACCACCATTTGACCCAGCTATTCCCCTTCTTGGACTATACCCAAAACCTAAAAAGAGCATACTACAGGGACACAGCTACATCAATGTTCATAGCAGCACAATTCACAGTAGCTAGACTGTGGAACCAACCCAGATGCCCTTCAACAGACGAATGGATTTAAAAAATGTGGCATTTATACACAATGGAATATTACTCAGCACTAAAAAATAACAAAATCATGGCATTTGCAGGGAAATGGATGGCACTAGAGCAGATTATGCTAAGTGAAGCTAGCCAATCCCTAAAAAAACAAATGCTGAATGTCTTCTCTGATAAAAGGGAGGTGACTCAAAACAGAGTAGGAAGGAAGAGCATGAGAAGAAGATTACCATGAAACAAGGAAAAGAGGTGGGAGGGAAAGGCAGGGAGAAGGGGAAGATGCAAGGAGACCCTCATGGGTTCACAAAATACATATACGATGGTGTGAGGGGGGGAGGGAAAAAGAGAGAGAGAGAGAAGTGTCACAGTAGAATGGGTAGAGAATAGTGATGGGAGGGGATAGGGAGGGCAGCAGAATACCACTGACACCAGGATTGCTGTGTGTACACACATGGATGTATAACCAGTGTGATCCTGCAATCTGTACACGTGGAAAAACGAGAATCATACCCTATTTGAATCAAATGTATGATATGTCAAGATCATTGTGTTGTCTTGAGCAACTAATAAAAAAATAAATAATTAAAAAATAAAAATAAAAATAAAATACTAGACTAGGGGCTGGGGCTGTGGCTCAGTGGCAGAGTCCTTGCCTAGCATGTGTGACATACTGGGTTCCATTCTCAGCACCACATACAAATAAATTTTAAAAAATTCATCAACAACTAATAAAAATATTTTAAAAATATAGAATAAACAACACAATTCTAAATAAAAAATGGTCCAAAGAAAAAGTCTTAAGATAAACTTAAATATTTTTAACTAAAAGAACACAAATATCAAAATATGCAGAACGCAGGGAAAGCAGTGCTAGAGGGAAATCAGTAGCACTGGACACATACATCAGAAAGTAATCAGCCCTCTAATCCTTTGCCTTAGTAAACAGAAAAAGAAGAACAAATTAAATCCAAAGCAGCAAGATAAAGGAAACGTAAAAACAGCAAAAAATGAAAATATCAAAAACAGAAAATTGATGAAACTAAACATGAATGTTTCACAAAAATCCATAAAACTGATAAACCTCTCACCAGACTAAGAACAAGAGAAAACACAAATCACTGATATCCAAGATGCACGGGACCTTCACTACGGTTCCAGGGATGCTGAGAGGGTGACAAAGGAACTTAAGGATCCCCTCGTCTGACAACCCACAAAACATGAACCAATTTTTTGAAAAACACCACCCACCAAACCACTCTAGAGAAAGAGGTGATCCACGCAGGCCATGTCTGTCAGATCAACTGAGTCGATAATCAGTGACCTCCCCGTCCGGAAAGCCCCAGGCACAGACAGGTTCGCTGGTGAGCGCCTCCAAACCTTTAAGGGGGAAACAACGCTGGTTCCATATAATCTCTTCCAGAAAACAGAAGCAGACGGAGTACTTCTTAACTCGTTCTATGAGGTCAGGATCACCCTCATGAAAAATCGAGCAAAAACATCACATAAAATAAAACCATACAATAATATGCCTTGTGAACATAGATGCAAAAATCCTCAACAAAATGGCAAATCAAACCCAACAATATGTTAAAGAAAAATTCACCACCTCCATGTGGGTGTTATACTAGGTACACGCACTGATATTTAAAAATCAACATTTTCCATCGTATCAACAGGCTAAAGAAAACAAATCATATTGTCATACCAAGAGAGACATAAAGAGTCTGACAAAATTCAACACATACTCAAAGTTTTAAAAAAAAAAAAACTCTGAGCAAACTGGGAGATAAAAGGGACTTTCCTTGACTTGCTAAAAAACATGCAAAAGAGATCTACAATCAGTCTCATAACTGATGTGAGAAACTAGATGCTTTCCACTAGAACTGGGACAAAGTGGGGACGTCCCTTGTGCCTGTGCCTATTCAGTTTTGTACTAGAAGCTCTTGACAATCCAAAAAAAAAAATATATGGAAATAAAGATATACAGAATTACAATGGAGAAATAAAATTTGTCTTTGTTTATAGAAGACATGATGGTAGAAAATCTCAAAGAATAAAAATGACTTCTCCACCCAATAGGTGAGTACAGCAAAATTACATGATGTGAGAGTAATACACAAAAGACAAAAGTCAACTGCTTTCTTAAACCTCAGAAAAATTAGAATTTTAATACCATAGGCCATAGTACCAAAAAAATAAGTGCATAGGAAAACATGATGGAAGACATCAAAGAAGATCCACACAATTGGTAGATATTCCATGTTCATGGTCAAGAAAACAAAATTTGTCAAGATGTCAGTTCTTCTCCAAGGGATCTACAGACTCAACACAATCCAAATCAAAATCTCAGCAAGTTATTTTGTGGTCATTAACGAACTCATTCTAAAATTTAAGTAGAAAAACAAGATTCAGAGTAGCCAACATAATATTGAGGAAGACCGAAGCTGAAACACTGTCATTACCTGACTTCAAGGCTTACTTTAAAATTGCAGAGTGGAAACGTGTGACACTGGAAAAGAAACAGAGACGCAGAGACGAGGATGAGCAGGCAGCACAGACACCAAGACAGACACCGTCAGCGCACCCCGGACAAGGAGCAAGGTGATTCAACAGAGCAGTGACAGCCTCCAGCCAGTGACGTTGGCACAGGCTGCAACCCACACCCAGAAAGCACACCCTTCTCAAATCAACTCAAGATGGGTCTGAGACCTCAGTGCACACCGCCAAACTCTAGAACTACCGAAGGAGAAATACAGGTGACCTTGGATTTGTCAGTGACTTTTTAGCTGCACCAAAAGGATGATCAAAGAAAGAAAAAAAAACTGTTAAATTGTACTTCATTAAAATTAAGCTTTTGCTCTGCAAAAGACACTGTAGGAAGTATCAGAAGACCAGCCACAACTGAGAAAATCTTCACACACCATGTGTCTGATAAAGGATCAGTATCCAAATGTACAAAGAAGTCTTAAAACTCAACAGTAAAAAAAAAATGATTTATAAAAGAACTGAACAGATACCTAGAAAGAAGATTTAAAATGTTAAATAAGCATATGAGAAAAAGCTCTGGATCACATGTCCTCAGAGATGCAAGTCAGAACAGCACAGGACACCCCGATCCCCATGGCAAGGCCAGGCTCCAGACACGCCACCCCCACTGCACGGAGGAACTCTCACCTGCAGAAACACTGACACTACCTGACTGGGGGCTGCAGATGCGGCGCTGCTCAGGAAGACGATTTGGAATTGTCTTACAAAACCAAAGTTGCTGTAGGTGCCAACAATCGTGCTCTTGGTATTTACTCACAGGAACTTAAAATCTGTGTCCACACATAAGCCCACACGGCTGTTAACACAGCTGTACTCGTAGTTGCTACAACCTGGAAGCAACCAAGACATCCTTCAGCAGGCAAGTGGATGAGCTGCGGCAGATCAGACAGGGAGACAGCTACAAAGAGCTGAGCTCAAGCCCTGCAGCCACAGAGGGATCCCAAATGCCGGGAGAGAAGCCAGTCTGAAGGGCGCACACTGCAGGATTCCTGGGCACCATGTGGGAAAGGCTGCGAGGGTCACGTTTCCAGGGTTAGGAGGGCGAGCGGAGGAACAGGAAGAGCTGGTGAGAGCATGCTACTAGATGGTGGGTACATGTCCCTGCACATCGGTGCAGACCCACAGAAGGGTCCATACCAGCAGTGGGGCCCCAGGTAAACCAGGAGCAGGGGTCAACAACCCGGGTGGGTGGGAGCCCGCCACCGTGCCCCGGCAGCTGTGGCAGACTGCCGAGAGGCCAGGGGCACCGGGAGCTCTCTGTACTCTGCTCGTTTTCTCTAGAAGCAGCTGCATGGAGTCTATTGAGAGGCAGACTCCCAGCTGGTTCTCACCCACGGCCACCTTGTTCCAGGTGTATCCAAAGGCCTCCGGCCCAGGCTCCCTGCGCATTTCAAGCTGGGCACTGTAGGTGACGCAGAGAGGCGTGTCGGAGTTTCAGCCCACAGGCCAACACAGCTGGACCCTGGACTGCGGAGCCCAGACGGCCCCAAGGGTTCCGTGGGTCAGCCCGTGCTCCCCCAGGGCTGTGACCTCCCAGCCTCCAAGGCCACAGGAGCACTGCTCTCCCTCCCTCACACAGCACTTGGGGGCCAGGCCTTGTCCTCTCCCTGACCGGAGGACCACAGGGGAGAGGCGGCCCCGATGGCAGAGCTGGCAGGAGAGGCACCAGGTGGCGTCTGGACGGTGGAAAGGTGGTGTCTGCAGGGGGAGGGACATCGCTGAGGAGCCTGCCGCGTGTAGGGGCAGGGGAGGCCCGAGGACCCGCGAAGCTCCCTCTGCGTCCTCACGCCATGGCCACCAGGCTGTGCCCTTCCTAGGGCTCCCCAGACCTTCCCTTTCTCTGACTGCAGAGGGCCCCAGTGGAGCAGAGGCGAAGCAGGCAGAAGAGGAACCCCCTCCACCCCATGGCCCGACCCCAGCCCGGCCCCAGCCCGGGGCAGGGCCTGAGGAGGACAGGTCTGGAGAAGAGATCTGTGACACGGAAGGAGGCCAAGCTTCCCCCGCACAGGACGCTCAGCTTCCGGAACCCATCATTCCACCCACCAGCGCAGGACTGCAGGTCTCAGGTTGTGCCCAGTGGGCTGGCCAGTGGCTGGGCAAAGTCACCGGGAAGGGGCGGGGGTGACAAGCAACTTGTGAAGGTTGACACCGCTGCTTTATTACAGGACAGAGAAGTATAGAGACCCAACTAATGACACACAGCTTAACTTAATTAACATAAACTAGATACAGCAGTCAACCAATAAGGAATCCTCATCTTGACGATTACGCACAGCTTGACTTCATTGACGTCACCTAGACACGCCGTCAGTCATTAAGGAATCTCCATCGTCCTAATGGCTCGCTGGCTGACTTCTCAAACCCCTCCTTCTGGCAAAGTGCCAGGCGCCATCTGGACTTGTCCGTGGCTCTCAACAGCCCTGATGAGTGACTCCCTCAGCTGGGGTGAGTGTGGGAGCAGCCTGTCTGTGTCATCGGGTCACCTGAAGGCCTCCCTGGCTGACCTTGGACCTAAGCTTTGGGCCGTCTTGAGCAGTAGGCCAAGCACATGGCAGGAACTGTGCTCCACAGCTGGAGCCCAGACACGCTGGGGGCACAGGACTCCACAGGGTCCCCAACACGGGGAAGCCTGGGGCACCAGGAGCTGAGAATCAGAGCACCAAGCCCATGGTGACTAGCACCACCCAGAAGCTCAACCCAGGCCCCAGGCACCATGGCTGCCCCCCACCAACCGCTCCTGGCCTCCTGCTGGTTTCCACAGGACTCCACCGCTGGGATGGGAAAGGACCGACACGGTTCTCAACAGCCGAGGTTTCTCACGGGTGTTTAGGGGAAGATGTAACTAAAAAAAATAAAGGCTAATATCCAGGCTTTTAAAAGACAAAAATAAAGGCAGAGGGTAAACCTCTTTAAAGTTGCAAGTTGAAGATGGCCTTGGAGGCGTGGGCACCGTGAGGACCCTGTGTCCTGCCAGGAGCCCATGCAGAGTGTGACCTCAGAGTCCACGAAGGTGCATCCTGCCTTGGAGGTGCAGGGGCCCGCACAGCATCCACTCCCAGTGAGCGGAGGACACATCTTCCACTCTGGCGTACCCAGGTGGCCCCAAGGGTTCCCAGGTGAACCCCAGGTCTATGGTTTCCCCTTCCAGGAGCCTCTCAGCAGACTTGATTCTGCTGGCTCAGCACTCAGCCTCAGAAGCCTCCACAGCCGCGGGCCGAGGTGCCAGGAGCCCTGCAGGGGACCTCGTGTCGGGAGGGAAGCCCTGAGCCTCGAGACCCCTGCAGTGGAGACACTGGGGGCAAGTGGTCAGAGCCAACCTGGGGGCAGGGAGGCAGGTCTCTGCTGGCACCAGGCCTGGCAGGGCCAGGGCCCGGGGTCCCACCAGCAAGCACAGGTGGCCACCCCACTGCTGCACCCCAGAGCACTGTGGCTCTGGAGGGGCTCGTGGAGAGGCCTGAGAGTGAAGAAGGGGAGAAGTGGACGGAGCCTCTGCTGGGCGTCCTTCCTGAGGTGTGCCTAGCCTGCTGGCGAGCACCGCTGACCCTGCTCCCCTCCATCAGAGTTCCTGTGCTGTCAGCCTCCCCCTGGGCAGCCACATTCCTACCCTGAGCTCTGGGGGCCCAGGGCTCCCCTGCCCAAGGGGCTCCATCTGTTGGATACCCTTTCTCTGGTCCTTTACCTTGCCCCTTCACTAGTCCCAGAGACAGTCATCTAAGATCCCGGAGGAAAGATGAACCCTCCCTCCCTCCTGTCTGCCTGAGTCTCCTCATCGTGACATTACTTCTCCAGATATACCCACGGCCAGGAGGGACCATCATCCCTCCCACCCACAGCCAGGAGGAACCATCATCCCACCCACCCACAGCCAGGAGGAACCATCATCCCACCCACCCACAGCCAGGAGGGACCATCATCCCACCCACCCACGGCCAGGAGGGACCATCATCCCACCCACCCACGGCCAGGAGGGACCATCATCCCTCCCACCCACAGCCAGGAGGAACCATCATCCCACCCACCCACAGCCAGGAGGAACCATCATCCCACCCACCCACAGCCAGGAGGGACCATCATCCCTCCCACCCACGGCCAGGAGGAACCATCATCCCACCCACCCACGGCCAGGAGGAACCATCATCCCTCCCACCCACAGCCAGGAGGACCCATCATCCCTCCCACCCAGGCAGGCCGCCAGCACTAACCCTTCTGACACTGCAGTGACCCTCTAGGTGGAAGAACAAGGGCTGCTGCCATTTAGAAATGCTCCGACTCCATTGGTCTGCCCAGGAAAGCTGACCGTGGGGCCAGGGTCCAGCTTTCAGACCCCAAGCTACAAGCCTGAGGTCCAGGTCTTGTTTTCTCACATGGGTCCCCACCAGAAAGCCACCGTAGATGGAAGATGGCAGACAGACAAGGGAGAGGGTGGGTGGATTCACTGAGGGGATGGGAGGAGTCAAGTGAAAACGAAGACCTGAATGAGATGAAAAGTTAAGCGCGAACCCAGGTAAAAGGTACCAGAGTGTGTTTCCTACTGTTCTAACTTCTGTGTTTGAAACTGTTTCTGAATAAAATTCAAACAACAACAACAACAAAATCGTTACCTGTTTTATTTCTCAGTGCATTTCCACGCTCAGGGTCCCAGCAGCTAGCGCTTTCCCTGGACTGGCGTCCCGAATGGCCAACAGGTCTTCCAGAGCCTCACACCCACCTGCGCCTCACACCCACCTGCGCCTCACACCCACCTGCGCCTCACACCCACCTGCGGCTGCGGTTTGGAAAGGCGGCTTCCGGGTGGGCTTCACCAGTTGCGCTGGGACGGGCCCAGGTCCACCGCGCTGGGCTCTGCACTGCCCCCTTTCCAGGCTGTCTGCTCCCCACCGAAACGCACTCGAGTTTTCCTCTTCGGTTAACCCCACGCGACTCCATGGCTCCTACAGCAGCTCACCCCCTAAGCGGGCTTCCGGGCCGGTTTCTGGGGCGTCCTCGGGGTGCTAGGAAGGAGGGCACAGGTGGCTGCACAGCGCTCGCGGTTCTCGCGGAGGTGCACCAGGCGCCGCTTCCTCCTGTTCCAGGTTCTCGCTTTTGGAGTCGGACAGGCGCGGGCGTCCTTCCCCCGGGGGAGCATCCCCTTGCCCGCTCCCCACTCGCGAAGGCGGCGGCCGGGGAGGCCCGGAGGGGCGCAGGGGCCCGGCGGGGAGAGGGGAAGGCGGGAGGGGCGCGTGGCGGAGACCGAGGGGCCGCGAGCGGGACGCGGAGGCACCGTGGAGAGGGGCGGTGCGCTCCCGGGAGGGCGGGGGCGCAGGGGCCGGGGCGGGCCCAGGGGCGGGGACGGGGCGTGGGGCGGGGCGCGAGCCAACCCGGGCGGGCGGCGCTGCCCGCGGGGACGGAGGTTCGGCGCCGCGCTCGGAGCAGTCCCGGAGCCCATGTTGGGGCCAGCGCAGCTGCCGGCGCTCGGGACAGAGGCGGCGCACTGAGCCCAGGATGAGGGCGCCCGCGCTGCTGACCTGCTGCTGCTGGCTGCTGGTCCCTGTGAGTGCGCCCTCCATCCCGACCGGGTCCCTCTGGCCGAGGCGGGTCCTGCGGCCGGCTGCGCGCACTTCGGGGTCTGGAGCGCAAGCCGCCGCAGGCCGGTCCGGGGTCCGGTTCCCTGGGGAGCCCCAACATTCCCTGTCCGCGTGTGGAGGTCCGGCCCCGGCTGGGGGAGATGCGCTGGCCCCTTCCCCTCCCCACCACGTCCCAGGTCTGCCCGAAGCGGGGTCCAGGCTCCTCTGTGGCCCCAGCAGACGAGCGGTCTGTGGCCTGGCGGTGCCACGGGGCGCTGGGGTCCCGGTGCGAGGAGCCACTGCGGTCACCTGCGCTGGCCTCGCGTTCAGAGGGAGTTGCCTTGTTGCTTAATCCTCCCGTCCAGCTCCCTGGTCCTTGCTATCGGCGCGTATTTATTTTAGTGTGTGTCAGAAGAGATGTGGCGTGGCTAAGAAAGTTTCCTTTTGGAAATATTATGCTTTTTTTTAAAAGACCGCTGTGCGAAAAGATAAACTGCGGAGAAGTCTGCCAGATGAGTGAAGCACTACGTTATGTGCTTCCCGAGAATTCTTTCCTTTATTTGAAAAACTCCCCCCCCTTGAGGTTTGACCCCTTTTCCTGCTTTCCTCTCCCAGGCGGAGAAGTGCGTGGCACAGTGGAGCTTTTCCTGGGCAGACCCTGTCTGCAGAGCCCCTCCCTCCAAGCTTGTGGCCGCGGGGGCTGGCTTGCCTGGGGAGAGGTGAACCGCTGAGGGTCTTTAGTTCCCTGGGCCAGGAGCTCCACGATCCATGGTCCCCAGAGAAGGCACAGCTGAGGGACCAGAACAAACCCCAACCCCAGCAACCCCAGGGCCAGGCTTGGGCCGAAAGCACCGGGGATTATCGGGGTGAATGCTGCTCTCACCCCCAGACTTCTCCAAACAGTCTTTGCTCTGCCTGCTCCAGGGGTGTTAGATGCTGTGCTGTCAGTGCCTTAAAATTTCTTCTTCTAAGTGGATATAATGCCCTTGATTCTGAAATTTAGACCATTGACTTGTTTACATATGAAAGCCCAGCATGTTTGAAGCCAGGGATTGCTGCGTTTGGCCCCTGGTACTAATCTGGTGAACCTCAGATGCTCAGAAGTTCTCCAAACCAGGTGGACTTGGCAGCCGTGTCCAGCACGAGTTGCTCCTTTTAATTCTGTTAGGAAATCCTGTTCCTGGCTGGAATTCTAGTTGGCCTGCATCAGTAGGAGGATAACTAACCATATAGCTGGATAAGAGTGTTTGATAAGAAAGAGAGAAAAGGAGATTGAGAGAGAGGCAGAAAGACCTCCGTGGCAGCCGGCAGCTCAGCTCAGCCGGCAATATGGGCACCTGCTGAAGTCTGACAGAGAAGAGAAAAAGAAGGTTGACTCTTTGTAAATTAGCCACCAAACATGTTCTGAACTGGGAGCCCTGTATTGTTCTGTCCTTGGCCTCTGGGTGGACAGCAGGAGTGACCACTTATATAGCATCGTGGACCCTGTCATGGGTCCTAGATAAACCTGCTCATGTCTCTGTGGAGCCACACAGCCACGGTAGTGTGATGTTCACCCCTGCCTCTCTTCTTCCAATCTTTCTGAAAGCCTTTTCACACCAAATTATAAAGTCAAAATTATTACAATTTTATCTGTATTCATAGGACTGTTTCAGATGTGACCATATCAGGGGTCTTCACAATGGTCACAGAGACCGCGCACAGTGCTGGGGCAGCAGGTGCATGGCCCCCAAGTGGTCTTATAAACACACACACACTGGCTTGAACCAGCTGCAGGGCTACGAGGTGGAAGACCCTGATGCTGAGAGGTTGGTCTAAACATACCATGTAGTATGCTAATTTATTTTCCTGCTCAGAAAAAAAATATTTTGCTAGGTTTTATGCTTGTTTTTATAAACCATTACAAAGTAAAGATTTTTTTTCTAACAACCATGCCAGGAAAACGAAGGTCACTACTTTTAAATGAATTTTACTTTGGAAGCAGTTTGGAACTGTAAGATTTTGGGTCATTCTTGCAGCGCTTTGCCCAGCTTTCCTCTTGGGCAATTTAAGTTACTTCTCTCTCTTTTCACCTTGAACAGGTGAACAGCATTCACCCAGAATGCCGATTTCATCTGGAAATACAGGAGGAAGAAACAAAATGTGCCGAGCTTCTCAGGACTCCGACAGACAAGCACACAGGTATGTGCAGGCCCGGGAGGAGTCCGCTCCACCCCCTCTGGCTTCCTTGGGTGCTGAAGTCTGCCTGCGTCTGGAAGGCAGGTCCACTGTGCACTTTCTTGTGAGCCTCTGGCAGACTCGGGGACCAAGCGGTGAGGTCTCCCCACACACCTGTCTTCTTAACGGCACAGACTTTCAGGGTCTGAGACGACAGCAATGGTTTCTGACCTCTGGTGGGCTTTGTCGCCCTCTGCCAATGGCTCCATCTTTCCATGGAGTGAGCATTTATCTGACTCCTTGATTTTTAAGATCTTAGTTAGTCACCATGGTTTTGAACCAGTTAAGGATGGTGGAAACTTAGCACAAAGCAAACAGGAAAAGGGGGCTTTGTTTTCCTGCCAACAGACCTATTGCAAATGTCGTGGGCCTGCTAGCCCCCCTGATGGTCAGAAGGCTGCTGGAGTCCGAGGACTCGGCCTGGGTGCCCCACACGGGCCCGCAGCGAGACTCTGTGACGATACCTATTGCCACAGTAGCAAGCCCTTTGTCCTGGCTCTTTCTTGTTCTCCACTCTATGCCAAGACTTTACCTTCCTCAAGGAAGAAAGTCAGAGTAAGATTCTGTTAAAGCAGCCTTGTGTCCCACAGAGGGTCGGAGGTGAGCTCTCTTCTAGACCAGCACTGCCCAGTGGAATGGGGTGCAGCCACGTGGGTAATTTGAATTTTTCAGTAACCACATTAAAATAAGTAAAAAGAAGCACATGAGATTAATTTGAATGGACATTTTATTTGCCTGAAATATCCACTTGTGATTTCGACTCATCCACACAGAACTATCATGTTCACATTCCTCTCTGCCCCGAGTCTTAGACACCCAGGGTCACCATTGGGTCCCGTTTCCAGGTCGGAACCCCAGGCAGCTGGCAGCCCCCACACTGGTCAGTGCCGTTCTGATTGTTAAAACGGGCACCTTGCCCTCCTGCCCTGGGCCTCTGCATCCACACTGGAGACGGCCTCGGCTCCCGACTCTCCAATGTGCATGACCTGTGATTCCCAGGTGCCCTGCACCTCTGCTGGCCACATCTTCTGGGTGTGTGGTTGGACTCTGTCCAGAGAACGGAGAGCACCTCCGCCCCACAGCTCTGCTGAGGTCCAGCTTTGTGAGGAGACACCAGCTGCCCGGGCAGCAGGCTGGACACCATGGCAAGCCGCTGCTGTGAGGCTGCCTGCTCAGTGGGAGCTGCAGGGCTTGGAGGGTTCCAGAAGAGAGTCTGAGGAGGCCCTTGGCATCGTGCGTTATCGGGGTCTGGCTTTCCCCAAAGAAATGTGTCTCCAATTTGTCCAGCTTTCTGTTTTCAAAAGGTTTTCAGAAATGTAAACTTTACGTAAAATATTTCATTTTTTAAAAGTCTGGAAACAGGACATTAAATAAAAGTGTGGGAGCAGAGCAGACCTCTGTAGTCAGTCCAGAGGCAGCTCCCGGCTTGGTGCCGGCATCCCCTGTGAAAGCCGAGTCAGCACCCTGGAGAATACTCACAGGGCGCCTCCTCAGAGAGCCATGTGTGTCCTGGGCTCGCCGTGGCAGCATCTGGGCAGAGGGACAGGGCAGGTCCCACCAGGGCCTGGTGGGGAAGCCGCTCTGGGCTTTCCTGAAGTGACAGGCGTCTGCTTGAGCATCTGCCTGTCCCGAAGCCTCAGCGTCTCATTCCACCTTTCTGACTCACAAGTACTCTGCCAGCCGCCCTTGGGAGCAAAGCAGAGCTGACCACAGGCCCGGCCGCCCTGCAGCTCTGCAGAGACGGCCTGTGTCACAGAGCTTCACTTTACTCTTAGAAATATGCATGGCTCAAATGCCAGGGATATAAATAGTAGTGAGTTACCAAGATGAAGATACCGCAGGTGATGGGAACCAGAGCCGCGGGCAGCCAGAGCTGGGCAGGCGTTCTCAAGGGGCCGGGCCACAGGACAAGAGCACACTCAGGGTCAAAGGTGACCTTGAGGTTCCCGGGGACTGCGGGAGCAACTGTTAGAGCCTGAGGATTGAGGAATTGGTGCAAGAACAGCAGAGTGAGGGGAAGAGCGTTTCTAATGCTGGTGAGAGAATTCTGGGGTTCTGATGTGGCCGTCTCCCTCTTTATGACATGAAAAAGCGTGTACCATAGAGAGGCAAAGCCCAGTTTCAGTTCTGAGCTCTTTAAAAGTACTCTGAGCACAAGAGCTGGGTGACCTCATCCCGATTCCTCACCGAGTCCAACTTGATCTTGCCACTGGAGGACCAGGCCATCCAGGCCACAGAGGCGAGCCCTGTGACAGGGAGTGCAGCCCCAGCAGGCGGGCAGGTGTCCTACCTGCAAGGCCGCTGGGGGCCCTCCTGCCCGCTCCTTGCACCTGGGCCAGCTGGTGTAGGCAGAGCAGGTGCCTGCACTTTGGGGCCATCCCTCCCTGTGGCCATCCCTCCTGGGCCATGAGTGGAGACCACAGCTGAGCCATGGTGGTCAGTATCCACTTAGGACCCGTGAGGAAGATGGTTCAAAACAAAAGGCACAAAACCAACGTTGACCTGTCCATCAGGAACCGTGCGGGGCTCGAGATTGCTCCCTACTGCAGACTGACCAGGTTGCAGCCACACTTCCATAGACAGGCCAGAGGAGACATGGCCCCAGGGCTCCACACGCATGCCATGCATCTGTGTCACAGCCAAGGAGCCCAAGCCCAGGAAAGTCCAATGTCCACAGGAGGCTGCTGGCCAGCCCGCCAGCTGTGGCCAGAGACAGAGAGCCTTGGCCACTGGGGAGACCAGAGGGAGACTGTCTTCCAAGGGTGCTGGCTACAGGTCATCCTCAGAGGACGGCTGGGAACACAGGATGGTGCCTCTCCTCAGGACACCATGAAGGACTGTCCACAAGCCAGAGCTGCCAATTCCCTGTTGGCTTTGACTCTCCAGGGATGCTGGGTGGTTACCTCAGTGACCATGGCTCACTGTGGTTTCCGGTCCTTCCACTACCTGGTCATTGAGGAAGAGATGGTGTCTTGTTTCCTGTTGTAGCTTCAAAATCTGATACCGCCTTTAAAGACGATTCAAAAGCTTTTGCCGAGGGATTAGTGAAAATTGTCACATTAGAAATCAAGTGTGCAGCGGGGGTGTAGCTCAGTGGTAAAGCAATTGCCTCATGTGCATGAGGTTCTAGATTTGATCCCCAGCATCACGAAGTAAGAAAGAGCAGGGAAACGTGAGAAAGGAGGAGGAGAAGGAAGAGGAGAAAATAAAGCAATTAAGTGACACAGGCACATAGAAGAAAACCGCTAAAATATACACACAGTGCCGGAGCTCACGCCTGCAGACCTGTCCCGGGGCCATTCAGTCCTGTGGAAGTGCATTTCCTTTAGTCAGCCTCCTGCTCTCCTCTTCTGTTTTAGTTTTTCATCTGAACAGTGCAATTTGCAGACTGACCAGCCTTCGTCCCTGAGCTCTGCTTGAGAGCTGGGTAATATTCTATGGCACTCATTGGCCTCCACCAGCCTTCGTCCCTGAGCTCTGCTTGAGAGCTGGGTAATATTCTATGGCACTCACTGGCCTCCACCAGCCTTCGTCCCTGAGCTCTGCTTGAGAGCTGGGTAATATTCTATGGCACTCACTGGCCTCCACCAGCCTTCGTCCCTGAGCTCTGCTTGAGAGCTGGGTAATATTCTATGGCACTCACTGGCCTCCACCAGCCTTCGTCCCTGAGCTCTGCTTGAGAGCTGGGTAATATTCTATGGCACTCATTGGCCTCCACCAGCCTTCGTCCCTGAGCTCTGCTTGAGAGCTGGGTAATATTCTATGGCACTCACTGGCCTCCACCAGCCTTCGTCCCTGAGCTCTGCTTGAGAGCTGGGTAATATTCTATGGCACTCACTGGCCTCCACCAGCCTTCGTCCCTGAGCTCTGCTTGAGAGCTGGGTAATATTCTATGGCACTCGTTGGCCTCCACCAGCCTTCGTCCCTGAGCTCTTAGGCAGCTGACGCTATTTTGCTCCTACAAACAATGTTTCAGGATTGGTTTTTCATTGGAAAACAATATCCCAGCCCTGGGGGGGGGGCGTGATTCCAAGCCATGGTTGAAGCTGCCACTGCTGCTTGTGGCCCTGTGTCCTCACCTGAAGCCCCATGTTCACGTCTGTGATGGTGGTACCCAGGTTATACCCTCAATGACACCCGCTCTTCTCTGGCCCTTCCTTATATCTCACCGTCACAGTGAATGCTCATCAGTATCCATGAATGGCTTCTCTTTCTAAAGTCCTGACAAGTGTGCCTCCCTGGCGTGCTTCCTGCGCCCTGCCCAACTGCGTGATCCGCTGCAGGGGTTGCTCTGGATCTTGGCTGTGGTGTGGTCTGGCCCTTCCTGGTCCTTGGAGACATCAGGGTCTGACTGGTGTGAACCAGTAGTGGGTGGGGATCGCGTCTGTGCCTGTGAGGGGTGGAGCTGGTGGAATGAGGACGGAGCTGCTGCCTCCTGGAGACATGGCGGCATGGCCTGCCACTGTGGGTCTCTCTCCCCCGTGTTTCATCTGGCACAGGCTCCTGGGCGGGTCTGCAGAGGTGCACAGCTGGTCTGCGTTCTCTGTGTTCTTTTCTGTACTTTTGCAGATCCGTGCCTAGACTTGTATGTTTAAATAATCGATGACTCTTTAATGATTTGGATTTCTCAACATGCCTTTAAATGTACTTCTCTTAGGAAAAAGAAAATTGCCTGAAATAAATTCTACCCTGAATCAGGTTTTATATGGGCTCACCCCAGGAGTCTGTGGGGAGCTAGTCGGAGGTGGGGCCTGGAGGACAAAGCTGTGGATCTCAGGAGCTCCAGGAGAGGGCCTGGGTGACCCTGGGGCTGACTGGTCCAGGCAGCCTCCTCTTTGGCCCTCTCTCCCAGCCGATGCCCGCCCTCCATGCCTCAGCGTCCTTGCTCCTGGCTTCTCCAGCCTCCTCCGGTCCTTGGGTCTGGGCTTTCCTGGCTCTTCTCACAGCAGCCTGGCCTCCATCCTCAGAAGCTGATCCTTCCCCTGTTGCAGGCGGGGTGCCCAGTGCCTTGGCTAGGTGACCAGTGAGATTCCAGCCAGCCAACTTCAAGGCTGCTTTGTGTGTGCCACCTCACATCCTGGCTTCCCAGCCACAACTGTGTGGCCCTGGTCTGGGGCCCCTCCTCTTCCCAGGGAGCAAGTGGAGGGGGCTCTGGGGCTCGCGGGCCTGCATGGCCTCTGGAGTAGCGTGCTCCACACCAGGCACAGCAGTGCACAGCTCTGCTCTCCATGGCCAGGTGACGACAGCTGCCTCCTGGCAGCAGAGGCCGTGGGGCCACGGTCACTGCCTTGGTGGACAGCAGCTTGTGCCTCCGTGGGGGCTCTTGCAGGTTTTCTGTGGCCTCTGGCTTTGCACAGTTCTTATTGTAGGGCCAAATGCCGCTTCTCCCAGAGGACAGGCATCTGAGTCTCTCTGTTTGCAAGCTTCAGAGGCTGCCTCAAAGCTCTCGCACCCAGGGGCTGTGGTCCACCGGCCACCTTGTGCCCCGGACCCAGCGAAGCGAGCCCCACTGTCATGGTTGCCAGAGCCTCAGCTGACGCTCTTGCTCTTTGAGGTTTTCATTGCGCATATGCCAGGTGGGAGGGGTGATGGGAAGTGAGCAGGATGCGTCACCCAGGGAACCCCAAGTGGATGCTTGGGCAATACACTGGGGTCCATAGTGCTAAAGGCAAATGTCCTTCCATTGTCAGGAAACGGGGCCTGGACCAAGGACCAAGGAGCATGGGATTTCTGGGGGAGACCTGAGAGCGAACCACAGTGGCATCAGCCTATCAGGAGTGGCCAGGGCCACTCCATCCTCCCTCAGAGACCAGGCAGAAAGAAGGTGGGAAAGCTGCCGATAGGACCAGGAAACATTTTCATCACAGCTGGCCTCTGCGTCACTGGCCGTGAACCCTCTGGACTGCCGTGGGCCCTGGTCATTCACTCTCAACCTTTTGTGCATGCTGAGTGCCTAGTGCCCGGGTCTTGGTTTTAGTTTTGCATGTCTTGCGACTGCTCCCTCCAGCCCACCCTGTGCTGGAGTGGACAGGGAACCAACTGCCCGCTGCTGCCCTCCCCCGCCCCCAGTGGGGCTCGAGCTGCTTCTGTGCAGATGGTGAGCACCTCCTTGGCGTTCCAAGCCGCCAGGCAGCGTCTCCTCTGGTGGGTCCCAGCTCCCTTGCGGTCAGGGCCCTGTTTGGCATTCCTGACCTCTGGCTCTGAGGCTCCCTGGAGGGGCTCTCCTCTGGTGGGGGTTAGACCAGGATGAGGATGCGTTGCACACACCTCGCCCAGCACCTACTCAGGGAAGGCCACGGGCAGGCAGCGTAGGGGACAGCGTGGCCTGGTGAGAACAGGGGCACTGACCGTGGCAGAGGTGCTCCCGGCCCTGGGCTGGGGCAGAGTGGGGATCCCCAGCCCCCTGCCCATCATACCACCAGATGAGGAAGCCAGGCCCAGAAGGCGGGCAGCTGCCGGGTCCAAGGACCCTCGCCACGTGCCGCCTCTGTGGCCATCACTGTGGTGGGGGGACAGAGCAGCGTGCTCCAGAAGGGCTCACCTGCCTCAAAGGTGGCAGCAGGCCCCGCATGCCCCACGTCTGAGCTGGCAGGTCCTGTCCATATCCGCCTCGTGTTGGGCGTATCCACCTCGAGACGCGGCCTCTGCTAGTTTCCACCCTCCTGGTGAAGTGGCTTCTCCCGCCAGCCTGCCTGGATCTGAGGTCATTCATTTCTCCCGGGGCCTCCCTCATCACACCTGGCAGAGACTCTGTCACCTCCTTCCCGGGGAAGAACAGGGACCCCTGGGAGCAGCTGTGGCTTTGCTGGATGGGGGACTGTCTGGAGGGGACATCAGGTGCCTCGCGACCCAGAGCAGCCTGGAGGTCTGTGGCCACTGCAGGTGGGAAATGGCTGTGCTGCCCACCCACCTCACCTGAGCTCCTCCCCTCCCGTGCAGAGTGGAAGGCCAAGGCCACTTGGAAAGGACCATGCACATGAGCCCAGGAGCTCTGGAAAGGAGGGAGCACGCTGCCCTGCCCCCAGCACCCTACAGCACCCTCCACACAGCGGAGGCCCTGAGCTCAGGCCCTGCACCCAGCACCCTACAGCACCCTCCACACAGCGGAGGCCCTGAGCTCAGGCCCTGCCCCCAGCCCCCTACAGCACCCTCCACACAGCGGAGGCCCTGAGCTCAGGCCCTGCACCCAGCACCCTACAGCACCCTCCACACAGCGGAGGCCCTGAGCTCAGGGCCTGCCCCCAGCACCCTACAGCACCCTCCACACAGCGGAGGCCCTGAGCTCAGGCCCTGCCCCCAGCACCCTACAGCACCCTCCACACAGCGGAGGCCCTGAGCTCAGGCCCTGTCCCCAGCACCCTACAGCACCCTCCACACAGCGGAGGCCCTGAGCTCAGGCCCTGTCCCCAGCCCCCTACAGCACCCTCCACACAGCGGAGGCCCTGAGCTCAGGCCCTGCCCCCAGCCCCCTACAGCACCCTCCACACAGCGGAGGCCCTGAGCTCAGGCCCTGCCCCCAGCCCCCTACAGCACCCTCCACACAGCGGAGGCCCTGAGCTCAGGCCCTGCCCCCAGCACCCTACAGCACCCTCCACACAGCGGAGGCCCTGAGCTCAGGCCCTGCCCCCAGCACCCTACAGCACCCTCCACACAGCGGAGGCCCTGAGCTCAGGCCCTGTCCCCAGCACCCTACAGCACCCTCCACACAGCGGAGGCCCTGAGCTCAGGCCCTGCACCCAGCACCCTACAGCACCCTCCACACAGCGGAGGCCCTGAGCTCAGGCCCTGCCCCCAGCACCCTACAGCACCCTCCACACAGCGGAGGCCCTGAGCTCAGGGCCTGCCCCCAGCACCCTACAGCACCCTCCACACAGCGGAGGCCCTGAGCTCAGGCCCTGCACCCAGCACCCTACAGCACCCTCCACACAGCGGAGGCCCTGAGCTCAGGCCCTGCACCCAGCACCATCCCCAGCACCAGCCTCGTCTGGGGGCTCGGGGAATCTCCACCTGGGGCTCTGATGCTGGCACTTTGCTGGAGCTTCAAGGAGGGTGGGCTTAGGATCACCTCCAGGTGACCAGGCCAGAGCGCAGCCACAGGGCAGGAGGAGGCAAGCCCTCAACTCAGTGAGGAGGACCACGTGGGCGTGGGGAGGCTGCAGGCTGGACTGCAGAGGTCCTGGTGTTCAAGGCGGGGTCTCGGGAGAGGCAGGGCTCTCTGAGAGGGGAGTCTCGGTGTGAGTCTGGGTCTCAGTGGGAGGTCTCCATGAGCTGTTCCCAGGAGTTCATGAAGCAGTGGGAGGAGTCGGGTGCCCTGGGATAGAGAAATGTGCCCAGGGAGAGGCCCCTGAAGACGATGCTCCTGTGGACAAGCAAAGCCCAGGAGCCATTTCCACAGACCAGGGCCAGGCGCCAAACCAGAGGGAGATGTGGAGGAAGGAGGCCCGGTGCCGGGTGGCAGCAGGCCAGCCGCTCTGGAGGGGCTGCTGGGTGGAGGGAGGGCAAGGCCTCCACCTGGGGCAGGAGACGGGTGGCCTTTCTCAGAGAAAAGAGGGAGACAGCAGAGCTCGTGGGAAAGGCACCCATCAGGGACCCAGGCCAGTGCTCTGTGATGAGGACCTGGGCATGAGGGGACCATGGCAGCTCCCAGCAGTTCCTGGGGACCGGGCATTTCTGTGAGGTCAGGTGTGACTGATGAGCTGGGGCCACGGTGCTGCACAGTCCTCTGCCCCCCTCCCACGGTGGCCTAGCTCTGCCCCTGCTGGGCCTACGTGGCAGCTCCACACTGCTTCCTCAGGAGCCTGGAGCCGGGGGAGCCAGGGTCCCCTCAAGTCCTGGCACAGTCCTGGGAAGTGTCACCCAAGCCTTAGTCATAAACCTGGGGGAGACTCTCCCAGGACCAGCCTGCACTCCCAAGTCCTGTCCAGAAGGTGCCACAAAGGGCTTCTCATGCCCTGCACAGCCCTCCCCAGCCCTGCCTCCCTCTGCACCCACCCCCCTGCACAGCCCTCCTCCAGCCCTGCCTCCCTCTACACCCACCCCCCTGCACAGCCCTCCCCAGCCCTGCCTCCCTCTACACCCACCCCCCTGCACAGCCCTCCCCAGCCCTGCCTCCCTCTACACCCACCCCCCTGCACAGCCCTCCTCCAGCCCTGCCTCCCTCTGCACCCACCCCCCTGCACAGCCCTCCCCAGCCCTGCCTCCCTCTGCACCCACCCCCCTGCACAGCCCTCCCCAGCCCTGCCTCCCTCTGCACCCACCCCCCTGCACAGCCCTCCTCCAGCCCTGCCTCCCTCTACACCCACCCCCCTGCACAGCCCTCCCCAGCCCTGCCTCCCTCTACACCCACCCCCCTGCACAGCCCTCCCCAGCCCTGCCTCCCTCTACACCCACCCCCCTGCACAGCCCTCCTCCAGCCCTGCCTCCCTCTGCACCCACCCCCCTGCACAGCCCTCCCCAGCCCTGCCTCCCTCTGCACCCACCCCCCTGCACAGCCCTCCCCAGCCCTGCCTCCCTCTGCACCCACCCCCCTGCACAGCCCTCCCCAGCCCTGCCTCCCTCTGCACCCACCATGCCCTGCACAGCCCTCCCCAGCCCTGCCTCCCTCTGCACCCACCACACGCCGCAGCGAGCAGCTGCAGGTGGAGGCACAGCAGGCAACTCCTGGGTGAGGCTCTTGTTTGTGCACTTCCCCCTGTACTCAGTCCTCTTGATGCCCGCTGCCCCTGCAGGCTCCTGTCCAGAGCTGGGTATCAGCCTGTGCTGGCAGGCAGTGATGAGCAGGGCCCAGGGAGGAACGACTCGGCTCAGTTTGGA
This sequence comes from Ictidomys tridecemlineatus, assembly GCF_052094955.1. NCBI lineage: Eukaryota > Metazoa > Chordata > Mammalia > Rodentia > Sciuridae > Ictidomys > Ictidomys tridecemlineatus. The sequence continues at coordinate 232,203,353 of NC_135478.1, read as the reverse complement.
GCAAGGTGCTGTTTGGGTTCCGCTGGATTCAACGTTTCTAAATACATATGTTCTGCCTGTATCTCTGCAAGTGGCTTGAAAGTCCTCTTGTGCACTTACCAGCTTTGGTGATTTCTGTTTCTGGGTCTGGGTGTGATGTTAGCTGAAGTCCCAGAATAAAGCTGCCACTTCTGAGATTCTCATCAGGCATAGCCATCCCCATGGACAGCGTTCAGGGTGTCCTGGAGGAACTGAGTCTGAGGCAGCCTGGCAGGGTGACCAGCATCTCTGAAGCTCCAGGTGCCAGCAGATCTGTCTGTCCAAGTCACATCCACCTTCTGTGGGGCTGCGAAAGCTGGACCTGATTCCTGCATATTCTGTCAGCCAGCCACTCTCTGGAGCCTCTTTTGCAGTAAACTCCAAGACAAGAAAGTCCTGAGACCAAGCTGCTAGGACAGGGCTGTCCTGGTAGGGCAGCTGCTCAGAGCACACTGTCCGTGTCTGCACATGCCCCCAAGCTCAGGAAACAGACTCCAGGGGTCCTTCTTGCTCTGTTCGGTCAACTAGGTAGCCCCTGAGTGCCCAGGTGACAGCAGGTCTCCAAGAATACTGGTTTTTAAAATACTTACTTATTTATTTTTATGTGGTGCTGAGGATAGAACCCAGCACCTCACACTTGCTGGGCTAGCACTCTACCGCTGAGCCACAACCCCAGCCCCAAATACTGTTATTTTGAGGGATCAGTGAGCAGAAAGTCAAAGCAAGGCAGAGGTGGAAAACTGCTGAGTTGCTGCAGGCACAGCTCAGCTCCGGCAAGGTTCCAGGGAACAAGGGTTGAAAGTGGAAGGTTTCTGCCCCAGGATACGAGGGAGGATCTTCTGGCGAACAGGCACTGGGTGGGAGGGCTGTGCGCTCTCTGAGCAAGAGGACCAGCCTGCTGTGGGCCAGCTTGCAGTGTCAAGCCCAGGGCAGTCTAACTTGGGGAAGAGCCTGGTCATCTGCATCCTCCTCACTTGGTCCCTGCAGGCCAGCTCCTATTTTCTCTTGTGTCCCTTGCTGTGAACTCAGTGCGGAGAAGACAGCATCCTGTGAGCATGAGGGACACAGTGCTTTTTGAGGCCAGCACTTTGCTTATCTGGGACAATTCAGGTCAGAACTGAGGGTTGCAGATCAGAAGAGAACAAAGCACTTGAAAAAATAATTTCCTCCCAAGTCAGCTCCCAACACCATCCAGGCTTTAAGTTAATGGCAAGCACACAGGGTCGATGGCTTTGAGGGCAGCAGCTTACAGAGAGAAGGTGACCAGCTTCTCTAACAGGTGTTACTTTAGAATTGTAGAGCTTAGAGGAATAAGAATCTCCTTGCTCAGTAGTCACTTTACAGAGAAGAGACACAGGGTTGAGCAGGTGCCTTCCTGCACAGGCGAGCCCTGCACAGGTGAGCCCTCACACGTGAACCTACACAGGTGCATCCCTGCACAGGTGAACCTACACAGGTTCGTCCCTGCACAGGCGAGCCCTACACAGGTGCATCCCTGCACAGGTGAACCTTCACAGGCGAGCCCTACACAGGTGCATCCCTGCACAGGTGAGCCCTCACAGGCGAGCCCTGCACAGGTGCATCCCTGCACAGGTGAACCTACACAGGTGCGTCTCTGCACAGGTGAACCTACACAGGCAAGCCCTGCACAGGTGCATTCCTGCACAGGTGAGCCCTGCACAGGTGAGCCCTCACAGGTGAGCCCTCACAGGTGAACCTACACAGTTGCATCCTTGCACAGGCGAGCCCTACACAGGTGCATCCCTGCACAGGTGAACCTACACAGGTGCATCCCTGCACAGGTGAGCCCTCACAGGTGAGCCCTCACAGGCGAGCCCTGCACAGGTGAGCCCTCACAGGTGAACCTACACAGTTGCATCCTTGCACAGGCGAGCCCTACACAGGTGCATCCCTGCCCAGGTGAACCTACACAGGTGCATCCCTGCACAGGTGAACCTACACAGGTGCATCCCTGCACAGGTGAGCCCTCACAGGTGAACCTGCACAGGTGAGCCCTCACAGGTGAACCTACACAGGCGAGCCCTGGGCAGGTGAGCAAACCCCACAGTTGATGGCTGTAGGGCCACAGTTAAGCTCCTGCTGATCCTGCGCCTGCCTGTGACTCCCTGGTTTTCATCATAATAGCAGGAACTCAGTACCTTGCAGGTCTTATTACGTGCTGATGACTTGTACTGAATCAGTTGTGTTTGGAGCTTAAATATGTTGAATTCCCACTTTTAATCATTCTTCACACTTTTTGAGTTTTCTCATCAATGGGAGAGGAACTAGGATTCCTTCCAAGAGACAAGATGGATTCCAGCATTTCTGGTCCAGTCAGTACTTCGTACCTAGACTTCCTGTCAGGGAATCTCTCATCCTGCTTCTCCATGGACCTGTGGCTGTTGGGGACTTACAGTTGGGACTTGTGATGTGGTCAGTCTGTGGAGTATGGCATGGCTGTGGGAAAATGGCTCCGTGTGAACCAGAGGGGGTGGTGGGAGACGTGAAAGGGGGGACAGGAGGACGTCAACACATGCAGCGTCCCCTGTGTTGAGCTGTGGAGTGACAGGTGGCTCCTGTCAGACGCTGCCCAGCGGATGACCTGAAGGGCCCTGCAGCAGGGCTGGGCTGTAGTGAGGGAGCAGCCCAGCAGCTAGAATCCCTCCGGGCCCTCATCAAGGCCTCTGCAGAGGGACCTGGTGGCTCAGATGGGGCAGGAGTGACGGACAGCAGAGGATGCACACCACCACCCCTGTAACTGGAGTGTCAGAGTCCACATAGGGTGGCCGGTCCTGGGGGCCAGGGCATGCTGGCAGCTGGTCCTGGAGGCCAGGGCATGCTGGGAGCTGGTCCTGGGGGCCAGGGAGTGCTGGGGGATGGTCCTGGGGGTGACAGTGAGTGGGACAGTGGTCATCCCTCAAGGGCCAGCCCCCTCAGGTGAGGGCGCCCAGAGCCACGTGGGAGCCTTGTGGAATAAAGGCTTCTCGTCCTCTGGCCTCCACTGCTGAGTGCACTGAGGATGACCCCAGCCGACCTGGGCAGTGCCAGGCACAGCAGGCACAGCAGGCCTCACTCCTGGAAGCCACAGAGTGCAGTCTGCTGTCAGAGGCTGGGGGCACTGGCCATGCTGTTGGACAGGAGTGTGTCTTGGTGCCCTATCATGCAGCAAGTGAACATGCCTCATAGTAATGAATTGCATTTTTAAAATGCCAAAAGAATGAATTAAGTTGTTGTCACCATACAGAAGGAAGTCTCTGAGGCAATGTACGTGCCGATTAGCCTGATTTGAACCCTCGATGTGCAGGGTTCGACAACACTTTCATCCCATAAACATACTCACTACTTGCCAATTAAAAATGAAATAAAACTTGAAAATTACACAGTACAACGTTATCCAAATGCTTGATACTGCATTCCTCATGGTTTCTCCAAAGCTAATCAGAGTGGACACAGCAGTGTCTAACTCATGGCCTCCCTGCCACCTCCTGGGGCTGGCCCCCTGACTCTCTGCCTCTCCTTCCAGCCTGCCCTGGTGTCTGGGACAACATCACCTGCTGGCGCCCTGCAGAGGTGGGGGAGACGGTCACCGTGCCCTGTCCCCAGGTGTTCAGCCATTTCTACAGCAAACCAGGTGGGCTGTGTGTGCTCCTTCCTGTGCTCCCCACAGTGTTTGTGTCTGAGAACTCGTGTCTCCACTTCCTTTGGTGACTTCTGGCTCCTCCTGCTGCCAGGGAACAACAAGACACAGAGGTCCCACCCCACCTACGTGGGCAGCAGGGCAGGTAGCAGGGAGAGGCCAGGCCTGGCAGACACAGGAGAGCCACAGCCTGGGCACTGTGCAGGGGTGGGAGCCAGGGGTGGAGAGTAAGAGGCTCAGTGGGTCCCTGTGAGCCTACGGGCTGGGTTCCCACAGTCCCCAGAGAGCATCTTGGTCCAGAGGGCGGAGACAGCCCTGTGGAGCTGGGATTCTGGCAGGAGGAGACATCTGAAGGCTCAGCCCCGGGCCCCACTGTGCTGACCAGTCTGACATCCCCTGAGGTCTGCAGTTCTCTGCAGGGCCTTGGAAGCTGCCCTGGGCCCTGTCCTGGGGCTTGCTGTGCACCTGGAGACGCTGCTCAGTGGGTGCTTAAAGGAGCGCTTGCTTTGCTTTCATAAGTGGTCAGATCTTCGTAACCTGGAGAAACCCACCTGGAAAGCCAGCGTGGAAGACGCACCTGCAGACAGGGAGGTGGGGTCTGCTCTGATCTGGCAGATGCTGGGGCCTAAGCCTGGAGAAGAGACTGTTGGGCGTGGTTGGAGGAGGAGAGCGAGCAGGAAGGAGCCTCACAGGCAGCAGTCGGGCTGAGCTCGCCCCGCAGGGCCCCTCCAATTCAGGACCTGAACAGTCTAGATAAGCTGGCCTTTTAAACTTTCCATCCGGTCAGTTACTTCTCTCCTGAATGTTGTCCTGGAAATCCAAGTCCATGCACAGAGCCAGCAAGCAGCCGAGGCCTGGCCAGCCCCTGGGCCCAGGGAGGCCCTGAGAGAGAGAGAGAGAGAGAGACCTCAGGACCCAGCAGGTCCCAGAGGCCACACTCTCCCAAACCCACAGTCGGGCAGGCAGGCTGGGCCGCTGTGCCACCCCGCCTGGCAGCAGCTGCTCGGCAGGTGGCACCAAGAAGGAGGGAACTTGCCTGTGGCTGTCTGACTCCTCTCGGCCACTGAGCAGGTGGATGCAGCAGTCGGGGCTCCTGAAGCACTGAGCCTGTGTCCCCTCAGTGTCGTCTGACCGCTGGGACCTGGCCTTCCCACCTGCCCCCAAGTTCCCTGGAAACGAATGAGGCAGTGCCCAAAGGCCCTGGGCCCTGGGCTCCCTCAGCCCAGGAGGGCAGCAGCTCTACAGAGTGAGGGGTGCACATGGCTGACACCGGCTCTGCCCGAGGACTGGGGGTGCTCAGTTTTCCACCCCACCCTGGCAGGGGCCACCCACTCTTCTGTGTGGTCTTCTCCAAGGTCACCAGCTTGTCATCGGGGAACACTGCGATTCTGGGCTGCCGAGAACCAGTGGTGGACTGTCTGGGTGGAGAGGTGGGATTTTACCATCACAGCTGCCTTTGTCCTTGCAGTTTAACCACGTCCATCCAGCCGCGGGATTTTCATTCTGCTCCAAGGTGGCAGCACTTGGAGCAACTGCAATGTTACTTCTGTTTTTCCCACTTTATGACCCGAGTGTCCACTCGCATCTCTTGGGCCCCCTAGTCTAGGCAGGTTGTGAAAGGCGGCCTCCGTGGAGTCTGCTGAAGCACACGGGGACGTCTTTGTGGACCTGTGGCAAAACGTCTGAACTTCACTTTCCAGGAAACATCAGCAAAAACTGCACCAGTGACGGGTGGTCGGAGGCATTTCCTGACTTCGTCGAGGCCTGCGGCTACAGTGACCCCGAGGACGAGGGCAAGGTAGGCCCCTCCTCCTAGCCGCACAGAGCGGCCCCTTGTCCAGACCCGGCCATGGCACCGAGGCCTGGCGGGCAGGAGGCTGGGCCTGGCGGGTGGGCTCAGCTCTCCTCCACCTGGACCAGCGCAGCTCCTCCTGTGTCCCCTCGCCATCCCGGGTCTGGTCTGCCGCCCACAGCTTAGCCCCAAGCCTGCCAGGTGTGACCAGACCAGCCCTTCCCCAGCCCCAGGCTGCCTCCGACCTTGGCTGGTTCATCCTGGTCTCGCTGGGCCTGGGCCGGGTGGCAGTGACCCTCCGGTTGGCGGTGCGCGTTCGTGGCTGCGTTCCCAAGGGGGCCAGGGGCCCTCTGTTCCAGAGTAGCTGACAACATTCTTGTGTGGAGTGAGTCCACCCGACCCCAACATCTGCCCAGCCCAGTTGTGCCCAGGCCCACCGCTGTGGCCACTTCACCCCCAGGCCACTCGCTGTCCCTGCCCTCTGTCCCCTCCTGGCTGCCGCGGTAGGCGAGCACCTGGTAAACCTGCAGGCCCCTATTCAGACCCCCAGCTGCACACAGAGGTGCTGGCCTGAGAACTGGCAGGGGGCAGGCTGCTGGCCCTCCCTCGTGGGGGCCTCTCCAAGGCCCAGCAGTGTGCTTCCCCACCTCCGGCTCCTCGGGCTGTCCTTCTTCTTCTCTAGGGTTCCGGTTCAAAGCCAGTTCTCTTCCCACTGAAGAAAGGAAGTCTCTCTGGGTCAGCACGGTCCTGCCTGAGGGGTGGAGGGGTGGTGGGTGAGCTCAAGGACCACTGTGGCCTCTCTGGGTCTTAGAGGAAAAGCCGGGTCAGAGAAGGCACAGAGAACTCTGTGCTGCACCCCCTCAGGGGCCCTGCCGGAGACTGGAGGCCAGGCTCCCTAGTGCCCGCACTGGCTTTCCTGTAGGACCGGGTCACCCCCCCCCGCCCTCTGTGCTGTGTGGGTTGACATCCCCACCTGGGCTGGACGCTCCTGCTAGTCGTCCTACTGCGTGGGTCCAGGGTCGGTGTCCTGGGTTCCTCACTCAGAGGGAGCCTCCCGGGCGCCTGGGCTACCCCAGCTCAGCCCCTGCCGGTCATGGCTGGACCTGGGCTGTGTCCTGTGCTCCAGGGAAGACAGGAAGGGGATCCAGGGGAGGGAGGGAAGGGGTTTCTTTGCCTGCCCCTCTGATCCTGTGAGGGCCCTGCTCCGTTATGCTAATCGCCACCCTTAGCTTTTCTGCACTGTCCCCAGAGCCTGTGGCCTCTGGTGGCACTGGTCTCTCAGATGTAGAGAGCTGTCGGGTGTACGGGCCGTCGTATGTTCTGAACTCAGTGACGACAGACACCTGCAGTTAATGTCACTGACTCCCCGCCGCGGCCAGGTCCCGGGGCCAGGTCCCAGGGCTAGGGTGCAGCCAGCACCTGCAGTGCCACCCCTAGGTGCACCAGTGTTGGTTCCTTTTGTGCTTCTGGACCCCATATTCGCTGCACTGGTCCCGCACAGGAGGCCGAGCGTGAGCCTCTGTGTGTGCTCCTGGGAGGAGCAGACACCAGAGCCAGGCCTCGGGCCTCAGCGCCTCACCTCAGCAGCTGATGGACTCACTGCAGTGGTCCCAACAGAGACTCCAGCTCAGAGCCAGGGTGGCCCTGCACATGCTGCCTGTGAGTTCACGTTTCCACGGGGGTTAGAGTGGACTCAGGGTCTCTCCAGAGAACAAGGCTTCCACCCCAGCCGAGGGGCTGTTCTGTGGAGAGAAGGTTCTTTGCTGAGGCCCTGAATTCTGACCAGAGCAGGGGCAAGGGCTATGGAGTGGGGTGACTTTGGCAGTGACCTTCCTGCCTGGGTCCAAACCCTGAGATTCAGCCAGATGTTGGGGCTGCAGACCAGGAGTGACCAGGAGTCCCAGGTTTCTGAAGGCAGAGGGGTGGTGGATCACCCGCCATGCACAGCCCCAAAACTGAGCCTCACCACGCAGCGACCCCTCGCGGCTGAGCTCTGAGTACAGCAGGACACTTGCTGGGGCCAAGCCCTATCCTGAGACCTTACCAGCAATGTCCATCCAGCACTGGGCGCAGGTCCCGGGGTCATGGCCCAAGCCTCAGGGATGCACTCCACAGGGCATGAAGGTGCCCTGGGAGCCTCCGAGCTCGTCCCCAGGTCATGAAGAATGACCGAGACCAGGGAGGGCACCCGCCGTGGTAGTCACAGCTCAGGGCAAGACAGCCCCTGGTTTCCTAGCCCTCTGGGTGGCACCGGGGGTCATTTCTGGGGACACCGTCTGGAAGACCCCTCCCGGTCCCTTGGTCCTGCTCGCAGGCTCGAAGCTGAAGCCGCCTGCGTGTGGCCCGGCGTCTGCTCCCGTGCGTCTGCCTAGCTGAGCAACTCGCTCTCCACTGACACTTCAGAGACTCCGCAAGTGCCCTAAATGCCCATTTCCTGGTAAGGGATTAGAGAGTCAAAACACTTCAATGTGAGAAAGCAGTAAAGATGCCGGCCCAAGACCAGCCACGGCGTCCTCCCTGGGGCAGTTGATGCTCTTTGGACACTTTGGATACTTGGAGCATTAGGGGATAACAATGGCTCAGACCCGGAGCGCAAGGCCAGGGGCCATGCAGGGTGTGCCACCGGAGTCCGGTCCCCCGCAGGTGAGCACAAGGCAGCGTCCCCAGGTGGCCACCCCCTGGGTCCCCCAGCTCCTGCTCCTCTCTTCAGTCTTCCGCTCTCTTCCCAGATTGGTATCTTCCTTGGATTCCCACTCACACAGTCAGGATCAGCCGTGTCTCTGTGCGGTCATCACGGGTTTCAAAACAACTAAACTCAAGAGAAGATCAACCTCTGTAGAAACCACAGGCTTCACTGTGTGCCAAAGATCCAGAAAACCAAGTGGGGTCACACTGGACGTCCCCACAGGAGCCCGGTGTGGGCCCAGGGCCTCTGGCACAAGAACCAACAGGAGCCTCCCCGCTGGGCCTCATCTGGCCAAGGGGACACAGCAGAGTGTGCAGCCTGGGCCCTGGGCCTCAGCCGCCTCCGTCGGCTCTGAGGAGCTCTGCAGAGGCTGCTCAGGGTGCTCCAGGTCTGCACACGGGGGAGCCCTGCTGGGGGTGTGCGGTGGGGCTGAGCCCTGCCCCCACCCCGGGACAGCAGCCCTCCTTTGTCTGGGAGAGGGGGTGCGGCAGCTGATCCTGAGGCCACTGGGCACTCCCGCTGCTTCCCCCCTCACGACCGGGCCACGCGCAGGGCCAGGCCACGCGGATGCAGCACGCCGGCCTGCCAGGGGTCTGCCCGCAGCCTCCTCTGTGCCTTGCCTGTGCAGTTCTGAAACAAAGACCACATCGGCTAAATTTAGCCACGCACTGTTTGGCACTCCAGGCCTCCATGTATCAAGTGGATGCATTTCTTCCAGATTATGCCATATTCCTAAAAATATGAGTGCCCTCTCCTCCCAGCTCCTGCCCGGGAGCTCTCCCTCCGGCGCCGACTGCACTCCCCCGAGGCTCTTGGTCACTGAGGCTCGGCTCAGCACTGATGCTGCCTGTGCAGACACCCACCTGGAGCAGCGCTGGGGGCACACCGTGGTCCCAGCTTGACAGGAGGCACGCAGCAGAGGCCTGTGAGCCACCTGCCAGGGCTCGGCTGCCCAGCTCATGCGCACAGGCCAGGAGCCCTGAAGTGGCCAAGAAGCCCCAGGGGACTCACCCGGAGCCCTGTGTGCTGCTGGTTCCCACAGCGATTCCGGCTCCCAGGGCCCCAGCAGCAGCGTCTGTCTTTCTCCTCGAGGTGCAAGCCGTGTTCCAGGTGCCAGTGGCAGGAGATCAAGGGGATCCCGGATGCTACACCAGCCAGGGACAAGAGGGGCATGGAGATCTGGGCCAGGGACCTGGGTGGGTGGGCAGAGTGGGACCCAGAGCTGCCCACAGGAGCCCTGAGACTGGCCTGTGTTCATAAGCAGAAAGGGCCCAGGACCAGAAAAACTAGGGGCCAGGTGGTGCTGGTGTTGAGTGGCCCTGTGCCTCTGGCGCTTAACAGTTGCACGCAGTGAGTGAGACACCTCAAGGCCAGAGGACAGGGTGGCAGGGAAGCTAGGTAAACCGCAGACACCACATGCTAGGGACAGGCGAGGGTACAGCTGTAGGGTGACAGTCAGCCTGGAGGTGCAGGCAGCCATGGGTGCAGAGGGAAAGGGGCCTGCAGGAGACAGAGGCCAGGGAGCTTCTGGGCTGGTGTGACCGTCCAGGGCAGTGTGGGTGAGGTCCTGCCTGGCTCTGCACGGACAGGGTGCGGCTGTGCTTGGCTGGGGCTGTGTTCCCGGGTGCTGGCCCCTTGTGTGTGAGTGGCCTCTCATAGAACTGCCAGCAGCTGGCTCTGTGGCCAGCCCCTGGGACAGTGTGGAACAGCAGCCACCTCCCAGGACCCTCAGGTGTGCAGTGGGCGCCATGATGGGGGGAGGAGGCTTGGCAGGAGCAGGCAGGGAGCCAACCTGAGCAACAGCGGCTGCCCCTGGGCCATCGGGGGCTCTCACTCAGCCTCAGACAGGCTTCAGGGTCCCCAGAAGGAATGAGGACAGTGCAGAGACGCATCCTGTCCTCTAGGGGCTGGGTGGTCTGCGGAGGCCTAGGACAGAGAAGAAGGAAGGGCTCTGAGGGTCTCTCCCTGTGTCACATCCTGGGATCTGGGACCAGAGGGCATGGACAGGATGCCAGCAAGTGACAAGGACATGGGGAAAACTGCGGGTGAAGGCAGAAACACCAGCCACTTTAACACCGTGTCCCCTTTTAAAAGCCCTTCTGCTGTATTTTCTATATTTAAAAGTGAGCACATACTACTTTTGTATTTAAATAAAACAAAATTTTAAGATCTCAAAAACTAGTACATCTACGTCAAGTTGGACCTTCAGCTCTGGGCGTGGACAGGTTGGTGGGGAACTTGTCACTTTGAGTCTCACAGATCTTCTTTTTTCTTTGTTGATAATTTTTATTTATAGATGGACACACGATTCTCTCTGTTTATTTTATGTAGTGCTGACCATGGAGCCCAGGGCTCACACATGCTGGTGAGAAATCTGCCCGGAGCACAGCCCTCTCAGGGTCCTCTTAGAGCACGTTTGGAATGTAGTCGGCAGAGCACGGCAGGGGCACAGGGTGTGGGCTGGAGTCAGGGCTCCTGTGGCCATGCAGGTCCACTCCAGGTGGGAGGCCCCTCAGGGGTCAGGGCTTCTGTGGCCATGCAGGTCCACTCCACGTGGGAGGCCCCTCAGGGGTCAGGGCTCCTGTGGCCATGCAGGTCCACCCCAGGTGGGAGGTCCCTCAGGGGTCAGGGCTCCTGTGGCCATGCAGGTCCACTCCAGGTGGGAGGCCCCTCAGGGGTCAGGGCTCCTGTGGCCATGCAGGTCCACTCCAGGTGGGAGGCCCCTCAGGGGTCAGGGCTCCTGTGGACATGCAGGTCCACTCCAGGTGGGAGGCCCCTCAGGGGTCAGGGCTCCTGTGGACATGCAGGTCCACTCCAGGTGGGAGGCCCCTCAGGGGTCAGGGCTCCTGTGGACATGCAGGTCCACTCCAGGTGGGAGGCCCCTCAGGGGTCAGGGCTCCTGTGGACATGCAGGTCCACTCCAGGTGGGAGGTCCTCAGGGGTCAGGGCTCCTGTGGCCATGCAGGTCCACTCCAGGTGGGAGGCCCCTCAGGGGTCAGGGCTCCTGTGGCCATGCAGGTCCACTCCAGGTGGGAGGCCCCTCAGGGGTCAGGGCTCCTGTGGCCATGCAGGTCCACTCCAGGTGGGAGGCCCCTCAGGGGTCAGGGCTCCTGTGGCCATGCAGGTCCACTCCAGGTGGGAGGTCCCTCAGGGGTCAGGGCTCCTGTGGCCATGCAGGTCCACTCCAGGTGGGAGGCCCCTCAGGGGTCAGGGCTCCTGTGGACATGCAGGTCCACTCCAGGTGGGAGGTCCTCAGGGGTCAGGGCTCCTGTGGTCATGCAGGTCCACTCCAGGTGGGAGGTCCCTCAGGGGTCAGGGCTCCTGTGGCCATGCAGGTCCACTCCAGGTGGGAGGCCCCTCAGGGGTCAGGACTCCTGTGGCCATGCAGGTCCACTCCAGGTGGGAGGCCCCTCAGGGGTCAGGGCTCCTGTGGCCATGCAGGTCCACTCCAGGTGGGAGGCCCCTCAGGGGTCAGGGCTCCTGTGGCCATGCAGGTCCACGCCAGGTGGGAGGTCCCTCAGGGGTCAGGGCTCCTGTGGCCATGCAGGTCCACTCCAGGTGGGAGGCCCCTCAGGGGTCAGGGCTCCTGTGGCCATGCAGGTCCACTCCAGGTGGGAGGCCCCTCAGGGGTCAGGGCTCCTGTGGCCATGCAGGTCCACTCCAGGTGGGAGGCCCCTCAGGGGTCAGGGCTCCTGTGGCCATGCAGGTCCACTCCAGATGGGAGGCCCCTCAGGGGTCAGGGCTCCTGTGGCCATGCAGGTCCACTCCAGGTGGGAGGTCCCTCAGGGGTCAGGGCTCCTGTGGCCATGCAGGTCCACTCCAGGTGGGAGGCCCCTCAGGGGTCAGGGCTCCTGTGGCCATGCAGGTCCACTCCAGGTGGGAGGTCCCTCAGGGGTCAGGGCTCCTGTGGCCATGCAGGTCCACTCCAGGTGGGAGGCCCCTCAGGGGTCAGGGCTCCTGTGGCCATGCAGGTCCACTCCAGGTGGGAGGCCCCTCAGAGGTCAGGGCTCCTGTGGCCATGCAGGTCCACTCCAGGTGGGAGGCCCCTCAGGGGTCAAGGCTCCTGTGGCCATGCAGGTCCACTCCAGGTGGGAGGTCCCTCAGGGGTCAGGGCTCCTGTGGCCATGCAGGTCCACTCCAGGTGGGAGGTCCCTCAGGGGTCAGGGCTCCTGTGGCCATGCAGGTCCACTCCAGGTGGCAGGACCCTCAGGGGTCAGGGCTCCTGTGGTCATGCAGGTCCACTCCAGGTGGGAGGTCCCTCAGGGTTCAGGGCTCCTGTGGCCATGCAGGTCCACTCCAGGTGGGAGGCCCCTCAGGGGTCAGGGCTCCTGTGGCCATGCAGGTCCACTCCAGGTGGGAGGCCCCTCAGGGGTCAGGGCTCCTGTGGCCATGCAGGTCCACTCCAGGTGGGAGGTCCCTCAGGGGTCAAGGCTCCTGTGGCCATGCAGGTCCACTCCAGGTGGGAGGCCCCTCAGGGGTCAGGGCTCCTGTGGCCATGCAGGTCCACTCCAGGTGGGAGGCCCCTCAGGAGTCAGGGCTCCTGTGGCCATGCAGGTCCACTCCAGGTGGGAGGCCCCTCAGGGGTCAGGGCTCCTGTGGACATGCAGGTCCACTCCAGGTGGGAGGCCCCTCAGGGGTCAGGGTTCCTGTGGCCATGCAGGTCCACGCCAGGTGGGAGGCCCCTCAGGGGTCAGGGCTCCTGTGGCCATGCAGGTCCACTCCAGGTGGGAGGCCCCTCAGGGGTCAGGGCTCCTGTGGCCATGCAGGTCCACTCCAGGTGGGAGGCCCCTCAGGGGTCAGGGCTCCTGTGGCCATGCAGGTCCACTCCAGGTGGGAGGTCCCTCAGGGGTCAGGGCTCCTGTGGCCATGCAGGTCCACCCCAGGTGGGAGGTCCCTCAGGGGTCAGGGCTCCTGTGGCCATGCAGGTCCACCCCAGGTCGGAGGTCCCTCAGGGGTCAGGGCTCCTGTGGCCATGCAGCTCCACTCCAGGTGGCAGGACCCTCAGGGGTCAGGGCTCCTGTGGTCATGCAGGTCCACTCCAGGTGGGAGGTCCCTCAGGGGTCAGGGCTCCTGTGGCCATGCAGGTCCACTCCAGATGAGAGTCTGGTCCCTCAGGGGTCAGGGCTCCTGTGGCCTTGCAGGTTCACTGCAGGTGGGAGGCCGGTCCCTCGGGTCAGGGTGAGTGAGAACAAGACTGGGCTCTGCACCCTCGGTGCAGCTCATGTGCCACTGTCCTGGGCTCTGTGCTCTCTCCCAGGTGTCTCTACAACAAGTCCCTATATGCCACTGCACCATGGTGGCTCCTCAGGCCCCAGCCAGGAGCACCCTGTCACCCCTTCCTGATTCGGACGCTCCACAGTGTCAGCCAGTGATGGTGCTAAATGAGCGTCTGGTTCGTCTGGGTTAGGTCCAGGTGATCTGCCAGGTACAGTTTTTTAAAGCAAAGATCAGAGTACTTCGTAGTAATGTAAAAGTCCCCGGTTCCAGTCAGCTAATTTCTCCTTTTTTTTTAATCATAAACTCTATACACAAATGTAGGTCTCCGTGGGATAACGTTCTACAGAATTTCTGTGGCTGTTTCTTTACCTCAGAAATGTCACGCGTAGGTTTAAAAATAAGATCCCCTCTGCCCTCAGCCACCACCAGAAAGGAACACTCAGCGTAGCTGCTTAAAATCAGGTGCAGAGGCAGGAACGTGGTGATTATGCGCTCACGGGCCTGGCAGCCCTGATGGCACGCCGTGCCGCTCTGAGACCTGCAGCGCTGCGGGTCCCACTACAGCTCCCCGCAGGCAAGGTGCTCCAGAGCTCCGTCCTGGGGCAGGATCAGCACTGCCCGGGGAGTCAGCCTCGTCCACAGCAGGATATCTGCTTCTCCAGGAGAGGCCCGGCCCTAACAGCCGGACTGGCTCCCTCACCTCCCGTGGCAGCAGCTCCAGGCTCACGGAGCTGAGCTTTGCCTGTGGCTGTGTCTTGGGCCTCCTCCGACCTGCTTAGTGCCCCAGGGGGCCCACACTCCCCTGGATTCAGCCACAGGCCACTTCCACAGTGGGGGAGAGAGAGCTGAGGAGAGCACCCTGGTGCTGGGAGGCAGACAGGGAGAGGTGGAGGGCCAGCACCCTTGGGCTGGGCAGCAGGGCTCCACATTGGAGACAGGGCCAGGCAGACAGCTGGCTGGCAGCTGGGCTGTGTCCTGGCATCGCCTGCGCAGATGGGGCAGATCTGTACAGGGCCTGCTCTCTGTCCGCAGGCCCCTTGCCTGCACTGTCCATACCCCTGCCAGTGGGGGAGACCCCACCAGGCTCCAAGGCACGTGCAAAGTGCAGGCCCCGGGCTCCTGGTGAAGTGGCTTGTGCAAAGGGAGCTGAGACGGTTTCACCCAGGAGGGGGGGCTTTGTCAGGCTGGACAGGCTTCAGCCTCCACGTCATCAAGAGCATGCCCTTCCTGTCAGCCTGGAGTCAGCCACCAAGGTCAGCCTGTGTCGACTAGCTCATCTAACCCCAAGCCCAAGGTCAAGTGCAGCCACCATCAGGGACAGGCCAGGGGACAGACGGGTCTCGACCACTAGGAGGACGATACATGGCCAGACGATCATCATCAAGACTAGTTCTCATGTTCCGACTCTCGGCGAGTGTTGGGGGAAACTGCAGCAGGGCTCCGAGGCTCTGTGTCCTCCGCTGACTTGCAAGGAGCCCTGGCGTGCATGTGCCTCCCCTCCTGGGGCACACACTGCTGCCTCCACGCTGTACACAGTGACCCATGAGACTGGACAGGAGCACCCAGCATTCCCCACACAGAGGCACTGTCACCAACAGGAATCGCTGCAGGGAAGGAGAGAGGCTGGGGGCGTTAGCTGGAGCTCTCTGGCACACCCAGGGAGAGGGATGCCCAGGGTGAGGGACACCACGGCTCCCCGCCAGTGGTCCCAGAAAAACAGCACATGCTCATGCGGTCTGCCTGCAGGAGCCAGGCCACTACCCTTGTCTGCCCCCAGCCCTGCGCCTCTGCACTCCCACCAGGACACCTCTGGGATCGCAGCCTGGCCCTGTCGCAGGAGGCAGACGCGGGTGCACTCTGGGCGGCGTTGGTCTCCTTTGTTTGGGAGTCTGTCCTGCAGTCAGGACTGACAGAGCGATCTTCCTCCACCTGAGATGCACGCCTGACCTCCTGACCACCTGAGACCGGAGCCGGGGACAGCGCCTGGAGGCCTCACCTACCTAACCTTGCTGGCCATCCCAGACCCCTGGTGACTTCTGCCTTTGTGACTTGCTGCCCGGCACAGCCAGGTCCCATGGTGGATCTGAAGGAGGAGGAAGGAGGGTCTGAGTCCTGCTGGGAGCGCACAGCCAGGTCAGGGCCTGCACGGGACTGAGGGGCCTGGGCACCTGCGTCAGAGAATCAGTGGACAGCCGGCCCATGGAGGGACAGCCTCCCAGGAAACAAGCTTCTCAGAGCTGTGCGCTGACCAAGCCGCACCAGAGACCACAGCCCTGTGGGCAGAACACCGGTGAGGGGTGGAGTTGGGTCTGTCCACACCCCTGCTTCCCACTGGCTGACCGGAGCACCTTGGCTTCTCACTGGCCCCAGGGTAAAACATCTCCTCCCCACAAGGTCTGCCAATTTGTGCTGGAAAAGCTCTTTGAGGGCACCCACCAACACAAGCTCAACCCCAAACTGCCGGAGCCCCAGCTTCTCCCCCAGCCTGCCTGGCTCCTGCATCCTCACGTGGGTTGGTGAGGTTCGGAGTGGTTTTACACGGGCCTCAGCCCAAGCTCGGGACGGCGGCCCCCTCCCATGGCAGCTCCCTGTCCTTCAGAGGGTGTGCATGGTCTCCCTGGAGATCTTTGGACCTGATGACACGCTGCCCACCGGAGCCTGGGTCCGCCTGGGGCTTGCTCCTGGTGGTCACGCTCGGACATGTGCGTGAGTAGGGTGTTCCCAGGCAGCGCCAAAGGGACCTGCGCTGTTGGAAACCCTCTGGACCTCCCCCTCTCCCCAGCCCTGGCAGCAGCTCATCTTGACTGCCCACGGCCACCTCTCCAGGGACCTGTGTGTGGGATCACCTAGACCAGGTCACCAGCTCCTCCCTGGAGGGGAATCTCGGCACCCAGGAGGGATGAGGGAGCGTCCTGGGGCGGTGTGGCACCCTGGGCCCCTCCTGGACCCGCCTGTAGCCCAGCGGCCCTCGTCCTTGAGCCCAGGGCTACCCTCGCAGTGCTGTGCATCTCAGCTGTGTGGTGTGGTGCCCTCCTTCACGAGGTGCGGGAAACGGAGGAACTCGTCTCTGTTCCAGAGTCACAGAACCCTGCGTCCATTCGGCCCGTCTCCTGAGCAGGTGCGGGGGAGCAGGCACTCGTAAAAGGCGCTTGGCTGAGAACTCTCCAGAACCATGGCTTCTTCCATGTCACCAGCTTGTGATTAGGTCCTCCCGAGTCCCAGTAAGGCCCCCGAGCCTCAGGAGGGTCTGACAGACCCAGGCACCCTGAGGAGATAATGGAACATGGACGTCCCGTGAGGGGGCCGTCCCTGAGGTCTGAGATGTCCGGGGGTCTGAAGGAAGCCACGGCCCTGCCCTCGAGGACCTCCCTGCCCCTGGGGCCAGCACCATGCAGGGCCACTGGACAGGCCAGGATGCCCCGAGGCCCCAGGAAGGCAGACCTGAGAGGCGATCGCAGAGGGCCCAGGAGCAGGACCAGGCGTGGCCAGCCCACACAGCCCCTCCACCTTCCCTGCGGGAGCTGAGGACCTGAACCGAGCACTGTGCTGCTCGGGGAGCGGGGGGCCGTGGCTGGGCAGACAGAGCCCCTGCTCTCCTGCACCCAGGACCTGGCTGTCCCTGCCCAGCGCCACCCTCCGGGCTTCCCTGCCGCCCGCCTGCCACGTCCTCACCGCCCCTGAGGTTCCTGCCTTGAGTTCGCCTCTTGGGCTCTGGCACTTGGCCTCCTCTGCTCTGCACCTTTGCTGCTGCAGAATTCAGTCCCCGTCACAGGAGTCCTCGGGGCTACCTCGGGGTGGACAGACACCATCTGAGGATCAGGAGGTTGTTCTTTTGCACCCACAGCACCCCGTGAGGTGTGTTGGTAGGTGGATAAGTGGATCAGTTCTAGAAGGTTCTGGAAGAAAGCATCTTCCCAAACAGGGTCGCAGGTGGCAGATGGCAGGTGGAACATCCACCCCTCCAGCTGCCAGCAGCTCAAGTGTCCAGCGAGAAGGCAGAGCCAGGCTTCCTTTCTTTAAATGTTGTGGTTACCCACTGAAGAGGCGTCAAAGCCACTGCTGGGTTGTGGACAGGGCACGCCACATAGCTGGCCCACAGGGGACCAGGGGCTGTTGGCAGTCCCAGGACCGTGGCCTGTACCAGCCCACCGCCCTGGGTGAGACTCTGGGTGGGCTGGTGTGGCCCAGCGTCCTGGCACGTGAGCCCCTGCTGCAGCACTGGGAGGTCCTGGAGAGACAGGGCTGGGCCCCTGGGCGGCCCTTGTCTGCAGCTGGCCTCAGAGGTCAGGGAGCAGCCCGAGGGGAGCTGCCCGGCTCATAGTTGGGGGTGCTCTCCTGGGGCCTGGAGTCAGTTCAGCACTGGCCAGCCGAGTTCCCCTGCCCACCCCACACCCCACCAGCTCTCAGGGAGCATGGACAGGGCCTGTCCTTGGACATGGCTACTTCGTGATGGGGGGTGCCGAATACATGCACATTCCACGTAACGTCCCCCGTGGGCTGTGACATGCATCTCGACCCGTCCAGCCATGAGTCCACAGGAACCCTGCTGGTGGTGTCCTGGTGTTAGTGCCCCTTAGAGCCTGAGGACACGGCCCTGGGTCCCTCTGCCCCCTCCAGGAGTGGGTGGACGGCACTGAGCCACAGGGGGCAGCTCTGGCACGGTTCAGTGGGCCACCGTTGCCTGGTGGTGAAGATGGGTGTGAAGGGTCACCTCATGTCCAGGCCGCCAGCTCCCTCCCTGGAGGCCGCAGTGCCGCTGGAGGATCATCCTGAGAGGCTACACACTCAGGGAGGCCACCGTTCACTTAAATACCAAGGTGAGCACTCGGGTGGGAAATGACGCCCCAGTCCCTGAAGCAGGAGACCTCCTCCCAGAACCGCTGGTGTTCGACGGCCTGCTCCTGGTCGCCGCCTCCAGCCGTGGCGTGGCTGTGGCGTGGCAGCAGAACCCCGCATCTTCACCTCAACCGCTAGGTGGTGGGCCTCCTCCGACGGTCCCCACGACCCCAGGCAGAGCGATGGGAAGCCAGGCTGATGGGGGAGCCTGCCCGGGCCTGGCCTGGGCCCTCTTCGCAGGTCCACCTGCAGTGGAGTTCCAGAAAGACCTTCTCCACCAGAATCAGGCTGACTCACAAGCAGGAAAGCTCAGAGCTGCGACTCCCGCAGCCTGTGGTCCTCCAGGGCGTGCTTCCTGGGAGACGGAGCCCCGACAGCAGGCAGCGAGGACGGCCTGTGGGGAGGTGGCAGGAGGCTGGAGAGAGGAAGGCCTGCTCATCACCAAGCCTGGCTCCAGGCCAGCAGGGGGGGCTGAGGGTCACCCCTCTGCCCTGCGGACCACCTGGAGCCTTGTGCCCTGGCACACGAGGGCCTGTAGACAGCAGGCAGCTGGCCCACCCCACCCCGTCTCTGGCACAGCAGCACTAGGGGCTGAGGGCCAGTTTCTGGCAAGTTCCCAGGAGCAGCTAGTGCTGGTCTGGATCCCACAGTGAGAACCACAGGTGCCGTCACACCTCCTGGTCCCACAGGTGCCACCCGCTCACCTGGAACCTTCAACCCACCAGGGCCCAAGCCCCAACCAAGACCCATGCCCTGCAGCCTGCAGGCTCCTGGGCCCAGCCATTGTGAAGCTTGGAGACCGGAGGTCAAGGGCCAAGTGCTGCAGGTCAGGGGTCATGTGCTGCAGAGACAGCCGCTGGCATGTTTGGTTGGGGACTTGCTGGCACCAGCTCCTGAGAACCACAGGTAGATGTGGAGAGGCCGGGGCCAGGGTCTGGAGGTGCCAGAGGGGCTGGAGTTCCTGCCTGAGTGTCAGCGTCCTGTGGCCATGGAAACCCAGGGGACAGCAGGTCCTGCAGGGAGCACCAGAGGGAAGAGCAGAGCCCAGGAGAACAGGAAGGGGGCAGCAGGCTGAGGGGGCGGGCCCAGGGAGCCTCCACCCCAGGGGCAGGCCTGGAGCGGGGCCTGAGGACCGCTGAGGTGGCTGAGAAGGGGCAGGAGGGACAGGTAACGGACGCCCTGGCCTCCACGCGCCCCTATCTCCAGGGCCAGCGGGGGTCTCAGGCAGAGTCCCGTGGGCTGTGGGGAAGTCGTGTTCACGGAGTTTTGGTGGCTGACCGCCAGGTCATGGACACTCGGGGGTCCAGCACAGAAAGGACACTGAGTTGCCTCGGGAGCATCATGCGTCGTCTGCAGGAGGCGCGAGCCAGGCCAGGACCCTCTGCCAGGGCCTCTCCCAGTGGCCATTCGTCAGAGTGAAGGTCTGCAGTGTCCAGGACACTTGTACGTCACCCCCTTTCAGCACTCACCCACTTTTTCAGAATTGATCAGTGTGTTTGTTTTACAGTGGATGCACTGACACGTGGTGCCCAAGTGGAGCACACGGTGAGAGTCACCCAGCAGTGCAGGCAGACGTGTATGTGGGGTGATGACGTCCGTCTCATTCCACTGTCCTTCCATCTCCACAACCCCGACTTCCTCTCACTGCCCTCCACACAATCCAGAATTCCTTCATTCTCCCCATCTCCCTACCCCACTATGGATCAGCATCCACTTACCAGAGAAAACATTCAGCCTTTGGTTTGGCGGGATTGGCTTATTTCACTGAGCATGATATTCTCTAGTTTCATCCGTTTACCTGCAAATGCCATGATTTTATCCTTTTCTAAGGTTGAGTGATATTCCACTGTGTATCTGCACCACATTTTCTTTATCCATTCCTCTGTTGAGGGCACCTAGGTGGGTTCCATAGTCTAGCTATGGTGAGCTGCTGTAAACATTGATGTGGCTGTGTCACTGTAGTGTGCTGATTTTAAGTCCTTTGGGTATAAACCAAGGAGTGGGATAGCTGGGTCAAATGGTGAATCCATTCCAAGTTTTCTGAGGACTCTCCATCCAGGTTTCGATAGTAGTTGCACCTGTTTGCAGTCCCACAACAATCTAGGAGAGTACCTTTCCCCCACATCCTCACCAACACTGAATATTACTTGTATTCTTGATAATTGCCCTTCTGACTGGAGTGAGAGAAAATCTTTGAGTCGTTTTGATTTGCATTTCTCTAATTACTAGAGATGTTGAACATTTTCCCTTATGTTTGTTGATTGATTGTATTTCTTCTTCTGAAAAGTGTTCAGTTCCTTAATCCATTTATCGATTGGGTGTTTTTTTGGTGTTAAGTTTTTTTAGTTCTTTATAAAGACTTATATATTCTAGAGATTAATACTCTATCTGCGGTGTGTGTGGTGAAGATTTTCTCCCATTCTGTAGGCTCTTTTCACACTATTGATTGTTTCCTTTGCTGATAAGAAGCTTTTTAGTTTGAATCCATCCCATTTATTGATTATTGATTTTACTTCTTGTGCTTTAGGAGTCTTGTTAAGGAAGTCAGATCCTGGGCTGACGTGGTAAGGATTTGAGCCTATATTTTCTTCTATTAGGCATAGGGTCTCTGCTCTACTGCCTAAGTCTTTGATCTACTTTGAGTTGATTTTTGTGCAGGGTGAGAGATAGATGTTCACTTTCATCCTGCTACATATGGATTTCCAGTTTTCCCAGCACCATTTGTTGAATAGGCTATCTGTTCTCCAATTTGGGCACCTAGTATGTCTAGTATGAGATAACTGTATCTATGTGGGTGGTTCTCTGTGTCTTCTATTCTGTACCATTGGTCTACATGTCTATGTTGGTGTCAATACCATGCCATTTTAGTTATTATTGCTCTACGGTATAGTTCACGGCTTGTATTGTGATGCCTCCTGCCTTGGCTATTCTGGGTCTCTTATTTTTCCAAATGAATTTCATGATTGCTTTTTCTAGTTCTATGAAGAATGTCATTGGGATTTTTATAGGAATTGCATGAAATCTATATAACAGTTTTGGTAGAATAGCCTTTTTGACTATATTAATTCTGCCTGTCCAGGAGCATGGGAGATCTTGCCATCTTCTGAGGTTTTCTTCAATTTCTTTCTTTAGTGTTCTGTAGTTTTCATTGTAGAGGTCTTTCACTCTTATGTTAGAGTGATTTTCAGGTATTTTTTTTTTTGAGGCTATTGAGAATGGCGTAGTTTTTCTAATTTCTCTTGCAGTGGATTCATAGCTTATGTATAGAAAGGTATTTGATTTATGGGTATTGATTTTTATATCATGCTACTTTGCTGAATTCATTTATGAGTTCTAGAAGTTTTCTAGAGGAATTTTTTTGATCTTCTAAATTTAGTATCATGTCATCAGCAAATAGGGGTAGTTTGAGTTGTTCTTTTCCTATTCATATCCCTTTAATTCCTTTCTACTAATTGCTCTGGCTAGAGTTTCAAGGACGATGTTGAATAGAAGTGGTGAAACAGGGCATCCCTGTCTTGTTCCAGTTTTTAGAGAGAATGCTTCCCATTTTTCTCCACTTAGAATGATGTTGGACTTGGGCTTAGCATAGATAGCCTTTACAATGTTGAGGTATGTTCCTACTGTCCCTAGTGTGTCTAGTGTTTTGAACATGAAGAGGTGCTGGATTTTGTCAAATGCTTTCTCTGCATCTATTGAGATAATTATATGATTCTTGTCTATAAGTCTATTGATGTGATGAAATATGTTTATGTTTATTGTTTTCTGTATGTTGAACCAACCTTGCATCCCTGGGATGAATCCCACTTGATCATGCTGCAGTATCTTTTTAATATGTTTTTGTATGCAATTTGACAAATTTTTATTGAGAAATTTTGTGTCTATTCTCATCAGGAATATTGATCTGAAGTTTTCATTCTTTGATATGTCTTTGTCTGGTTTTGGAATCAGGATGATACTGGCTTCGTGGAATGAGTTTGGTAGGGTTCCCTCCTTTTCTATTTCATGGAATAATTTGAGGAGTATTGGTGTTAATGGTGTTAATTCTTCTTTGTAAGTCTTGTAGAACCCGGTTGAGAATCCGTATGGTCTCAGGCTTTTCTTGGTTGGTAAACTTTTGATGTGTCTTCTATTTCCTTGCTTGAAATTGATCTGTTTAATTGTGTATGTCCTGATTCAGTTAGGCAGATCATATGCCTCTAGAAATTCATCAGTGTCTTCTGGATTTTCTGTTTTACTGGAATATAAATTTTCAAAATAGTTTCTAATTATCTTCTCTATTTCAATAGTGTCTGCCATGATATATCCTTTTTCGTCACAAAACTTAGAAATTTGAGTTTTCTCTCCTTTTTTTCACATATCTTATTTTTTTGTTATAGATGGACACAATATCTTTATTTTATTTTTATGTGGTGCTGAGGATTGAACCCAGGGCCTGGTGCATGCTGGGCATGCGATCTACTACTGAGCCACAACCCCAGCCCTCTCTCCTTCTTTTTGTTAGAATGGCTAAGGGTTTATCAATTTTATTTATTTTTTCAAAGAACCAGCTTTTTTGTTTTGTTAATTTTTCAATTATTTCTTTTGTTTCAATGTCATTGAATTTCAGCCCTGATATTAATTATTTCCTGTCTTCTGTTACTTTTGGTGTTGGTTTATCCTTCTTTTTCTAGAGCTTTGAGCTGCAGTGTCAGGTCGTTTATTTGTTGACTTTTTATTCTTTTAATGAATGAAGTCAATGCAATGAACTTCCCTCTTAGCGCAGCCTTGATGTCCCAGAGGTTTTGATAAGTGGTATCAGAGTTCTCATTTACCTCTAAGAATTGTTCTCATCTCCTCCCTGATGGCTGCTGTACCCATGCGTCATTCAGTAGCGAATTGTTAGTCTCCTGGTGTTGGAGTAGCTTCTCTTTTTTATTTTGTCATTGATCTCTACTGTCATCCCACTATGGTCTGATAGAATGCAGGGTAGTATCTCTATATTTTTATTTGCTTAGACTTGCTTTGTGGCATAACGTATGGTCTGTTTTGGAGAAGGATCCATGTGCTGCTGAGAAGAAAGTGTATTCACTTGGTGACGGATGGAATATTCTGTAGATGTCTGTTAAGTCTAAATTATTCATTGTACCATTGAGTTCTGTAGTTTCTTTCTTTAGTTTTTGGTTGGAAGATCTGTCCAGTGGTGAGAGAGGGTGTTGAAGTCACCCAGTACTATTGTGATGTGGCCTGTTTGGTTCTTGAAACTGAGAAGGGTTTATTGGTATACATTGTCTGGGGCATAGGTATTGATGGTGGTTTTGTCTGGTTGATGTATGGGTCCCTTAAGCAGTACGAAATGACCTTCTTTATCCCTTCTGACTATATTTGGTTTGACGTCCACTTTACCTGATATGAGGATGGAGACCCCTGTTGGCTTCTGCAGTCCATGGAGTGGTATGATTTTTCCCAACCTTTCACCTTCCGTCTGTGGATGTCTTTTCCTAGGAGATGAGTCTCTTGGAGGCAGCATATTGTTGGGTCTTTTTTTTTTAATCCAATCTGCCAGTCTCTGTATTTTAATCGATGAGGTTCGGCCATTGACATTCAGGGTTATTACTGAAATATGGTGGGTATTCCCCGTCATTTTGGTTTACTTTGGGTTTTCACCTTGACTTGGTTTCTCCTTTGATCGGCTTTTTCTTTAGTGCAGTTCCTCCCTTTGCTGATTTTCGTTTTTTTTTTTTTTTTTTAATTTCTTCTCATGGAATATTTTGCCAAGAATGCTCTGTAGTGCAGGCTTCCTGTTGTAACTTGTTTATCATGGAAGGTTTTTATTTCATCTTCAAATCTGAAGCTTAATTTTGCTGGATCTAAGATTCTTGGTTGGCACCCACTGTCTTTGAGAGCCTGGTGGACGTCCTCCTGCGTCTCCTTCCCTGGCGCCTCCTCCACGTTGGCACATGGCCTCCAGCACTCTGGAAGGGCCCGCCTGACCTCAGTGTTTGACTCTCTGATTCTGGGGAATGCATTTGCAGTAACTGGCAAACACGGAGGAATTTCCTCACCAAGAAATGGATCTTCCTCCCTGAATCCTAGGGACTGCTCTGTCCTCCCCACTCCCCAGCCTGCCCTGACGCCGCGCGGTCACAGCTGGCCTTTCACAGGCTGTTCACCAGCTTCGAAGGCATCCTCTGTCGTTGCCAGTCGGCTGGGCGACGCTCACGGCCCACGACACTCCCGCTTCTTGGCTTTGTTCCGTCTGCACAGAGCTGAGCTTCTTTAGGTGGAACATGAGAATGTGTACGATCTCCTCGTTCCTCATTATTCCTACTTTTCTAGTCTTGGTAGCAGAGTCCCAGAACCAAAACAGAGTCACTGATGTCTAGGGACCTCGCCGGTAGATCTGTCCTGCAGACCACCAAGCTGTCCCCATCACCGTGCCCTCAGCCTTCCCACCCTGCCTGGGGGCCTGCCCTGCAGCTCCCTCCTGCTCCCTCCAGCGGTCCTGGAGAGGGAAGGAGGGCATTTCAGGCAGCAGGTGGGGAGCTTACTGTTTTCTTCAGTTTTCAAAAAAAATTGCTGCTTTTCAGCTTTGCTTTTATTTTTTAGTTTATTTAGGAAATAAGTTGACTTCACAAATTGCCTCTTCCTTCACATTTTATAATTGCATGAATCGAGTTCAATGCACCAGGGACTTGGGCATTCCCTGCGCTCGCTGTAGTGTTCACGCCAGTTTCCTGGCAATCAGTCGCTCACCCAGCAGATACTTAGTGGCTCCCACCTCTGGTCTCAGGGTGTGCTGTTTGGATCAGAATGTCCCCAAGAGGCTCCTGTGTCGAGGCCTGGTCCCTGGAGCAGGTTCAGAGGTGGAGTTTTTAGGCAGTGACAGGATCATGACAGCAGTGACCTATCCAGGTGAGGCACTGATCATCTGAATGGATGACCAGGTGGTGCCCACAGGTGGGGCATGGCGGGGAGAGGGGGTCACTGGAGCTGCCCTTGGGGACCGCCTCTTGTTGCTGGCTCTTCTCTGACCCTCTGCTTCCTGGCTGCTCTGCTCTGAGCTGCTTTCCTCCCGGTGCCCTTCAGCCACAGCTGGGCATCAGCACACCTTGAGCCAATGTAATCCTTCCTCCCCTGAGTCGCGCTCCTCGGGGGCTGGGTCACCGCGAGGCAGCGCTGAGCCCAGGAAGCTGCTCTGTGGCTGTCCTGCAAACTGTTGACGCTGGTGGGCAGAAGGCCTGCTCTCTTCCAACAGGATTTCCTAACTGCTGAGGTCCCTGTGGACCAGTGGCCAGGCCTCGGTGGAGGTGGGGCCGGGAGGAGGGCAGGGCCCGTGAGTTGGAATAGTGAGCAGGGTGCCCAGGAAAGGGACAGGCGCCCTCAAGGCAGACCCCTGGTGTCCTGAGGAGTCCTGGAACAGCAGGCTGTGGACAAGGGGGTGCCCCAGATTTCTGGAGTCCCAGGGCCAGCCTCATGTGCCGCAAGGCATGTCCCTCTAGGGAAGTCGGCCTGACCCATTCCCAGAGCGGCCGCTTCTCAGCCAGATTCTTGTCCCCGGAGACCAGGTTCACGTCCCCACAGCCCAGAGAACCCGGAGGCTGCTCACTTCCTCTCCCTGAAAGAGCTCCCGGCTACTAGTGCTCTGCCTGGGGCTTTGAAAGTCAGCCCTGGACACTGCGTGGCCGACCACACACACTCAGTTTGCACCTCAGCAGCTCAGTCAGTGGACTGCTTCAAAAGGGCCTGTGGTCTGCAGTTTCTGCCTCAGCTCTGCCCCAGGTGTGCTCTTGCATCATTCCTCGAAGAATCAGACAGGATGTGCAGCGGCTGGTGTCACCCTGCTGACCTATGCTCCACAGCAGGCAGTGTGGCCCTGAGAGCTGACCTGCACTCCACAGCAGGCAGTGTGGCCCTGAGAGCTGACCTGCACTCCACAGCAGGCAGTGTGGCCCTGAGAGCTCACGTACACTCCATAGCAGGCAGTGTGGCCCTGAGAGCTCATCTACACTCCACAGCAGGCAGTGTGGCCCTGAGAGCTCATCTACACTCGATAGCAGGCAGTGTGGTCCTGAGAGCTCACCTACACTCCATAGCAGGCAGTGTGGCCCTGAGAGCTGACCTACAATCCATAGCAGGCAGTGTGGCCCTGAGAGCTGACCTGCACTCCATAGCAGGCAGTGTGGCCCTGAGAGCTGACCTAAACTCCATAGCAGGCAGTGTGGCCCTGAGAGCTCACCTACACTCCACAGCAGGCAGTGTGGCCCTGAGAGCTCACCTACATTCCATAGCAGGCAGTGTGGCCCTGAGAGCTCACCTACACTCCATAGCAGGCAGTGTGGCCCTGAGAGCTCACCTACACTCCACAGCAGGCAGTGTGGCCCTGAGAGCTCATCTACACTCGATAGCAGGCAGTGTGGTCCTGAGAGCTCACCTACACTCCATAGCAGGCAGTGTGGCCCTGAGAGCTGACCTACACTCCATAGCAGGCAGTGTGGCCCTGAGAGCTCACGTACACTCCTTAGCAGGCAGTGTGGCCCTGATAGCTGACCTACACTCCACAGCAGAGACAGTGTCCCTGAGAGCTGACCTGCACTCCATAGCAGGCAGTGTGGCCATGAGAGCTGACCTGCACTCCATAGCAGGCAGTGTGGCCCTGAGAACTCACCTACACTCCATAGCAGAGACAGTGGCCCTGAGAGCTGACCTGCACTCCATAGCAGGCAGTGTGGCCCTGAGAGCTGACCTACACTCCATAGCAGGCAGTGTGGCCCTGAGAGCTGACCTGTACTCCATAGCAGGTAGTGTGGCCCTGAGAGCTGATCGACACTCCATAGCAGGCAGTGTGGCCCTGAGAGTTGACCTACACTCCATAGCAGGCACTGTGGCCCTGAGAGCTCACCTACACTCCATAGCAGGAAGTGTGGCCTTGAGAGCTGACCTACACTCCATAGCAGGCAGTGTAGCCCTGAGTGCTGACCTGTACTGCATAGCAGGCAGTGTGGCCCTGAGAGCTGTCCTACACTCCATAGCAGGCAGTGTGGCCCTGAGAGCTGACCTACACTCCACAGCAGACAGTGTGGCCCTGAGAGCTCAACTACACTCCACAGAACGCAGTGTGACCCTGAGAGCTGACCTACACCCTACAGCAGGCAGTGTGGCCTTTAGAGCTGACCTATACTCCATAGCAGGCAGTGTGGCCCTGAGAGCTGACCTACACTCCATAGCAGGCAGTGTGGCCCTGAGAGCTGACCTATACTCCACAGCAGGCAGTGTGGCCCTGAGAGCTGACCTACACTCCACAGGAGGCAGTGTGGCCCTGACAGCTCACCTACACTCCACAGAACGCAGTGTGACCCTGAGAGCTGACCTACACCCTACAGCAGGCAGTGTGGCCTTTAGAGCTGACCTATACTCCATAGCAGGCAGTGTGGCCCTGAGAGCTGACCTACACTCCATAGCAGGCAGTGTGGCCCTGAGAGCTGACCTACACTCCATAGCAGGCAGTGTGGCCCTGAGAGCTGACCTATACTCCATAGCAGGCAGTGTGGCCCTGAGAGCTGACCTTCACTCCATAGCAGGCAGTGTGGCCCTGAGAGATCACCTATACTTCATAGCAGGCAGTTTGGCCCTGAGAGCTGACTTACACTCCATAGCAGACAGTGTGGTCCTGAGAGCTCACCTACACTCCACAGCAGGCAGTGTGGCCCTGAGAGCTGATCTACACTCCATAGCAGGCAGTGTGGGCCTGAGAGCTGACCTACACTCCATAGGAGGCAGTGTGGCCCTGAGAGCTGACCTACACTCCGTAGCAGGCAGTGTGGCCCTGAGAGCTGACGTGCACTCCATAGCAGTCAGTGTGGCCCTGAGAGCTGACCTACACTCCATAGCAGGCAGTGTGGCCCTGAGAGCTCACCTGTACTCCATAGCAGGCAGTGTGGCCCTGAGAGCTGTCCTATACTCCATAGCAGGCAGTTCGGCCCTGAGAGCTGACCTACACTCCATAGCAGGCAATGAGGCCCTGAGAGCTGACCTACACTCCATAGCAGGCAGTGTGGCCCTGAGAGCTGATCTACACTCCATAGCAGGCAGTGTGGCCCTAAGAGCTCACCTACACTCCATAGCAGGCAGTGTGGCCCTGAGAGCTGACCTACACTCCACAGCAGGCAGTGTGGCCCTGACAGCTGACCTGCACGCCATAGCAGGCAGTGTGGCCCTGAGAGCTGACCTACACTCCATAGCAGGCAGTGTGGCCCTGAGAGCTCACCTACACTCCATAGCAGGCAGTATGCCCTGAGAGCTGACCTACACTCCACAGCAGGCAGTGTGGCCCTGAGAGCTCACCTATACTCCATAGCAGGCAGTGTGGCCCTGAGAGCTGACCTACACTCCATAGCAGGCAGTGTGGCCCTGAGAGCTCACCTACACTCCATAGCAGGCAGTGTGGCCCTGAGAGCTGACCTACACTCCATAGCAGGCAGTGTGGCCCTGAGAGCTGACCTACACTCCATAGCAGGCAGTGTGGCCCTGAGAGCTCACCTATACTCCATAGCAGGCAGTGTGGCCCTGAGAGCTGACCTACACTCCACAGCAGGCAGTGTGGCCCTGAGAGCTCACCTATACTCCATAGCAGGCAGTGTGGCCCTGAGAGCTGACCTACACTCCATAGCAGGCAGTGTGGCCCTGAGAGCTGACCTACACTCCATAGCAGGCAGTGTGGCCCTGAGAGCTCACCTACACTCCACAGCAGGCAGTGTGGTCCTGAGAGCTGACCTGCACTCCATAGAAGGCAGTGTGGCCCTGAGAGCTGACCTACACTCCACTGCAGGCAGTGTGGTCCTGAGAGCTGACCTACACTCCACAGCAGGCAGGGTGGCCCTGAGAGCTGACCTATTCTCCATAGCAGGCAGTGTGTCCCTGAGAGCTGACCTACACTACATAGCAGGCAGTGTGGCCCTGAGAGCTCACCTATACTCCATAGCAGGCAGTGTGGCCCTGAGAGCTGACCTACACTCCATAGCAGGCAGTGTGTCCCTGAGAGCTCACCTACACTCCACAGCAGGCAGTGTGGCCGTGAGAGCTCACGTACACTCCATAGCAGGCAGTGTGGCCCTGAGAACTGACCTGCACTCCATAGCAGGCAGTGTGGCCCTGATAGCTGACCTACACTCCACAGCAGGCAGTGTGGCCCTGAGAGCTGACCTACACTCCACATCAGGCAGTGTGTCCCTGAGAGCTCACCTACACTCCACAGCAGGCAGTGTGGCCCTGAGAGCTCACCTATACTCCATAGCAGGCAGTGTGGCCCTGAGAGCTGACCTACACTCCATAGCAGGCAGTGTGGCCCTGAGAGCTGACCTACACTCCATAGCAGGCAGTGTGGCCCTGAGAGCTCACCTACACTCCATAGCAGGCAGTGTGGCCCTGAGAGCTGACCTACACTCCATAGCAGGCAGTGTGGCCCTGAGAGCTGACCTACACTCCATAGCAGGCAGTGTGGCCCTGAGAGCTCACCTATACTCCATAGCAGGCAGTGTGGCCCTGAGAGCTGACCTACACTCCACAGCAGGCAGTGTGGCCCTGAGAGCTCACCTATACTCCATAGCAGGCAGTGTGGCCCTGAGAGCTGACCTACACTCCATAGCAGGCAGTGTGGCCCTGAGAGCTGACCTACACTCCATAGCAGGCAGTGTGGCCCTGAGAGCTCACCTACACTCCACAGCAGGCAGTGTGGTCCTGAGAGCTGACCTGCACTCCATAGAAGGCAGTGTGGCCCTGAGAGCTGACCTACACTCCACTGCAGGCAGTGTGGTCCTGAGAGCTGACCTACACTCCACAGCAGGCAGGGTGGCCCTGAGAGCTGACCTATTCTCCATAGCAGGCAGTGTGTCCCTGAGAGCTGACCTACACTACATAGCAGGCAGTGTGGCCCTGAGAGCTCACCTATACTCCATAGCAGGCAGTGTGGCCCTGAGAGCTGACCTACACTCCATAGCAGGCAGTGTGTCCCTGAGAGCTCACCTACACTCCACAGCAGGCAGTGTGGCCGTGAGAGCTCACGTACACTCCATAGCAGGCAGTGTGGCCCTGAGAACTGACCTGCACTCCATAGCAGGCAGTGTGGCCCTGATAGCTGACCTACACTCCACAGCAGGCAGTGTGGCCCTGAGAGCTGACCTACACTCCACATCAGGCAGTGTGTCCCTGAGAGCTGACCTACACTCCATAGCAGGCAGTGTGTCCCTGAGAGCTCACCTACACTCCACAGCAGGCAGTGTGGCCCTGAGAGCTCACCTACACTCCACAGCAGGCAGTGTGGCCCTGAGAGCTCAGGAACACTCCATAGCAGGCAGTGTGGCCCTGATAGCTGACCTACACTCCACAGCAGGCAGTGTGGCCCTGATAGCTGACCTACACTCCACAGCACGCAGTGTGACCCTGAGAGCTGACCTATACTCCATAGCAGGCAGTGTGGTCCTGAGAGCTGACCTACACTCCACAGCAGGCAGGGTGGCCCTGAGAGCTGACCTATTCTCATTAGCAGGCAGTGTGGCCCTGAGAGCTGACCTACACTACATAGCAGGCAGTGTGGCCCTGGAGCTCACCTACACTTTATAGCAGGCAGTGTGGCCCTGAGAGCTCACCTGCACTCCATAGCAGGCAGTGTGGCCCTGATAGCTGACCTACACTCCACAGCAGGCACTGTGGCCCTGAGAGCTGACCTATTCTCCATAGCAGGCAGTGTGTCCCTGAGAGCTGACCTACACTCCATAGCAGGCAGTGTGTCCCTGAGAGCTGACCTACACTCCATAGCAGGCAGTGTGGCCCTGAGAGCTGACCTATTCTCCATAGCAGGCAGTGTGTCCCTGAGAGCTGACCTACACTCCACAGCAGGCAGTGTGGCCCTGAGAGCTGACCTACACTCCACAGCAGGCAGTGTGGCCCTGAGAGCTGACCTACACTCCATAGCAGGCAGTGTGGCCCTGAGAGCTCACCTACACTCCATAGCAGGCAGTGTGGCCCTGAGAGCTGACTTATACTCCAGAGCAGGCAGTGTGGCCCTGAAAGCTTACCTACACTCCATAGCAGGCAGTGTGGCCCTGATAGCTGACCTACAGTCCACAGCAGGCAGTGTGGCCCTGATAGTTGACCTACACTCCCCACAGGCAGTGTGGTCCTGAGAGCTGACCTACACTCCATAGCAGGCAGTGTGGCCCTGAGAGATCACCTACACTCCACAGCAGGCAGTGTGGCCCTGAGAGCTCACCTACACTCCATAGCAGACAGTGTGTCCCTGAGAGCTGACCTACACTCCATAGCAGGCAGTGTGTCCCTGAGAGCTGACCTACACTCCATAGCAGGCAGTGTGGCCCTGAGAGCTGACCTACACTCCACAGCAGGCAGTGTGGCCCTGAGAGCTCAACTACACTCCACAGCAGGCTTGTGGCCCTGATAGCTGACCTATACTCCATAGCAGGCAGTGTAGCCCTGAGAGCTCACCTACACTCCATAGCAGGCTGTGTGGCCCTGAGAGCTCACCTGTACTCCATAGCAGGCAGTGTGGCCCTGAGAGCTGACCTATACTCCATAGTAGGCAGTGTGTCCCTGAGAGCAGACCTACACTTCATAGCAGGCAGTGAGGTTCTGAGAGCTGACCTAGACTCCATAGCCGGCAGTGTGGCCCGGAGAGGTCACCTACACTCCATAGCAGGCAGTATGGCCCTCAGAGCTGACCTACACTCCACATCAGGCAGTGTGTCCCTGAGAGCTGACCTACACTCCATAGCAGGCAGTGTGGCCCTGAGAGCTCACCTACACTCCATAGCAGGAAGTGTGGTCCTGAGAGCTCACCTACACTCCACTGCAGGCAGTGTGGCCCTGAGAGCTGACCTGTACTCCATAGCAGGCAGTGTGGCCCTGAGAGCTCACCTACACTTCATAGCAGGCAGTGTGGCCCTGAGAGCTGACTTACACTCCATAGCAGGCAGTGTGGCCCTGAGAGCTGACCTACAATCCATACCAGGAAGTGTGGCCCTGAGAGCTCACCTACACTCCATTGCAGGCAGTGTGACCCTGAGAGCTCACCTACACTGCATAGCAGGCAGTGTGGCCCTGAGAGCTCACCTACACTCCATAGCAGGCAGTGTGGCCCTGAGAGCTCACCTACACTCCATAGCAGGAAGTGTGGTCCTGAGAGCTCACCTACACTCCACTGCAGGCAGTGTGGCCCTGAGAGCTGACCTGTACTCCATAGCAGGCAGTGTGGCCCTGAGAGCTCACCTACACTTCATAGCAGGCAGTGTGGCCCTGAGAGCTGACTTACACTCCATAGCAGGCAGTGTGGCCCTGAGAGCTGACCTACACTCCACAGCAGGCAGTGTGGCCCTGATAGCTGACCTACACTCCACAGCAGGCAGTGTGGCCCTGAGAGCTCACCTACACTCCACAGCAGGCAGTGTGGCCCTGAGAGCTCACCTACACTCCATAGCAGGCAGTGTGGCCCTGAGAGCTGACCTACACTCCATAGCAGGCAGTGTGGCCCTGAGAGCTCACGTACACTCCATAGTAGGCAGTGTGGCCCTGAGAGCTCACCTACACTCCACAGCAGGCAGTGTGGCCCTGAGAGCTCACGTACACTCCTTAGCAGGCAGTGTGGCCCTGATAGCTGACCTACACTCCACAGCAGGCAGTGTGGCCCTGAGAGCTCACGTACACTCCATAGCAGGCAGTGTGGCCCTGAGAGCTCACCTACACTCCATAGCAGGCAGTGTGGCCCTGAGAGCAGACCTACACTCCATAGCAGGCAGTGTGGTCCTGAGAGCTGACCTACACTCCATAGCAGGCAGTGTGGTCCTGAGAGCTGACCTACACTCCACAGCAGGCAGTGTGGCCCTGAGAGCTCACCTACACTCCACTGCAGGCAGTGTGGCCCTGAGCTCTGACCTGTACTCCATAGCAGGCAGTGTGGCCCTGAGAGCTGACCTACACTCCACAGCAGACAGTGTGGCCCTGAGAGCTCAACTACACTCCACAGAAGGCAGTGTGACCCTGAGAGCTCACCTATACTCCACAACAGGCAGTGTGGCCCTGAGAGCTCACCTACACTCCATAGCAGGCAGTGTGGCCCTGAGAGCTGACCTACACTCCATAGCAGGCAGTGTGGCCCTGAGAGCTGACATACACTCCACAGCAGGCAGGGTGGCCCTGAGAGCTGACCTATTCTCCATAGCAGGCAGTGTGTCCCTGAGAGCTGACCTGCACTCCATAGCAGGCAGTGTGGCCCGGAGAGGTCAACTACACTCCACAGCACGCAGTGTGACCCTGAGAGCTGACCTATTCTCATTAGCAGGCAGTGTGTCCCTGATAGCTGACCTACACTACATAGTAGGCAGTGTGGCCCTGGAGCTCACCTACACTTTATAGCAGGCAGTGTGGCCCTGAGAGCTCACCTGCACTCCATAGCAGGCAGTGTGGCCCTGATAGCTGACCTACACTCCACAGCAGGCAGTGTGGCCCTGAGAGCTGACTTACACTCCACAGCAGGCAGTGTGGCCCTGAAAGCTGACTTGCACTCCACAGCAGGCAGTGTGGCCCTGAGAGCTGACCTATTCTCCATAGCAGGCAGTGTGTCCCTGAGAGCTGACCTACACTCCATAGCAGGCAGTGTGGCCCTGAGAGCTGACCTACACTCCATAGCAGGCAGTGTGGCCCTGAGAGCTCACCTACACTCCATCGCGCAGTGTGGTCCTGAGAGCTGACCTGTACTCCACAGCAGGCAGTGTGGTCCTGAGAGCTGACCTGCACTCCATAGCAGGCAGTGTGGCCCTGAGAGCTGACCTACACTCCATAGCAGGCAGTGTCGCCCTGAGAGCTGACCTACACTCCACAGCAGGCAGTGTGGCCCTGAGAGCTTACCTGCACTCCATAGCAGGTAGTTTGGTCCTGAGAGCTGTCCTACACTCCATAGCAGGCAGTGTGGCCCTGAGAGCTGACCTACACTCCATAGCAGGCAGTGTGGTCCTGAGAGCTGACCTACAGTCCATAGCAGGCAGTGTGGCCCTGAGAGCTGACCTACACTCCATAGCAGGCAGTGTGGCCCTGAGAGCTCACCTACACTCCACAGCAGACAGTGTGGCCCTGAGAGCTCACCTACACTCCATAGCAGGCAGTGTGGCCCTGAGAAGTGACCTACTCTCCATAGCACGCAGTGTGGCCCTGAGAGCTGACCTACACTCCATCGCCGGCAGTGTGGCCCTGAGATCTCACCTACACTCCACAGCAGGCAGTGTGGCCCTGAGAGCTGACCTACACTCCATACCAGGCAGTGTGGCCCTGGGAGCTCACCTACACTCCACAGCAGGCAGTGTGGTCCTGAGAGCTCACCTACACTCCATAGCAGGGACAGTGGCCCTGAGATCTGACCTGCACTCCATAGTAGGCAGTGTGGCCCTGAGAGCTGACCTGCACTCCACAGCAGGCAGTGTGGTCCTGAGAGCTGACCTGCACTCCATACCAGGCAGTGTGGCCCTGAGAGCTGACCTACACTCCACTGCAGGCAGTGTGGTCCTGAGAGCTGACCTACACTCCATAGCAGGCAGTGTGGTCCTGAGAGCTCACCTACACTCCATAGCAGGCAGTGTAGACCTGAGAGCTGACCTACACTCCATAGCAGGCAGTGTGGCCCTGAGAGCTGACCTACACTCCACTGCAGGCAGTGTGGTCCTGAGAGCTGACCTACACTCCATAGCAGGCAGTGTTGCCCTGAGAGCTCACCTACACTGCATAGCAGGCAGTGTGGCCCTGAGAGCTGACCTACACTCCATAGCAGGCAGTGTGGACCTGATTGCTTTCCTGCACTCCATAGCAGGCAGTGTGGCCCTGAGAGCTCACGTACACTCCATAGCAGGCAATGTGGCCCTGAGAGCTGACCTACACTCCATAGCAGGCAGTGTGGCCCTGAGAGCTGACCTACACTCCATAGCAGGCAGTGTGGCCCTGAGAGCTCACCTACACTCCATAGCAGGCAGTGTGGCCCTGAGAGCTGACCTACACTCCATAGCAGGCAGTGTGGCCCTGAGAGCTCACCTACACTCCATAGCAGGCAGTGTGGCCCTGAGAGCTCACCTACACTCCATAGCAGGCAGTGTGGCCCTGAAAGCTCACCTACACTCCATAGCAGGAAGTGTGGCCCTGAGAGCTGACCTACACTCCATAGCAGAGACAGTGTCCCTGAGAGCTGACCTGCACTCCATAGCAGGCAGTGTGGCCATGAGAGCTGACCTGCACTCCATAGCAGGCAGTGTGTCCCTGAGAACTCACCTACACTCCATAGCAGAGACAGTGGCCCTGAGAGCTGACCTGCACTCCATAGCAGGTAGTGTGGCCCTGAGAGCTGATCGACACTCCATAGCAGGCAGTGTGGCCCTGAGAGTTGACCTACACTCCATAGCAGGCACTGTGGCCCTGAGAGCTCACCTACACTCCATAGCAGGAAGTGTGGCCTTGAGAGCTGACCTACACTCCATAGCAGGCAGTGTAGCCCTGAGTGCTGACCTGTACTGCATAGCAGGCAGTGTGGCCCTGAGAGCTGTCCTACACTCCATAGCAGGCAGTGTGGCCCTGAGAGCTGACCTACACTCCACAGCAGACAGTGTGGCCCTGAGAGCTCAACTACACTCCACAGAACGCAGTGTGACCCTGAGAGCTGACCTACACCCTACAGCAGGCAGTGTGGCCTTTAGAGCTGACCTATACTCCATAGCAGGCAGTGTGGCCCTGAGAGCTGACCTACACTCCATAGCAGGCAGTGTGGCCCTGAGAGCTGACCTATACTCCACAGCAGGCAGTGTGGCCCTGAGAGCTGACCTTCACTCCATAGCAGGCAGTGTGGCCCTGAGAGATCACCTATACTTCATAGCAGGCAGTTTGGCCCTGAGAGCTGACTTACACTCCATAGCAGACAGTGTGGTCCTGAGAGCTCACCTACACTTTATAGCAGGCAGTGAGGCCCTGAGAGCTGACCTACACTCCATAGCAGGCAGTGTGGTCCTGAGAGCTGACCTACACTCCATAGCAGGCAGTGTGGCCCTGAGAGCTGATCTACACTCCATAGCAGGCAGTGTGGCCCTGAGAGCTGACCTACACTCCATAGCAGGCAGTGTGGTCCTGAGAGCTCACCTACACTCCATAGCAGGCTTTGTGGCCCTGAGAGCTCACCTACACTCCATAGCAGTCAGTGTGGCCCTGAGAGCTGACCTACACTCCATAGCAGGCAGTGTGGCCCTGAGAGCTCACCTGTACTCCATAGCAGTCAGTGTGGCCCTGAGAGCTGACCTACACTCCATAGCAGGCAATGAGGCCCTGAGAGCTGACCTACACTCCATAGCAGGCAGTGTGGCCCTGAGAGCTGATCTACACTCCATAGCAGGCAGTGTGGCCCTAAGAGCTCACCTACACTCCATAGCAGGCAGTGTGGCCCTGAGAGCTGACCTGCAATCCATAGCAGGCAGTATGGCCCTGAGAGCTGACCTACACTCCATAGCAGCCAGTGTGGCCCTGAGAGCTGACCTGCAATCCATAGCAGGCAGTATGGCCCTGAGAGCTGACCTACACTCCACAGCAGGCAGTGTGGCCCTGACAGCTGACCTGCACGCCATAGCAGGCAGTGTGGCCCTGAGAGCTGACCTACACTCCATAGCAGGCAGTGTGGCCCTGAGAGCTGACCTACACTCCACAGCAGGCAGTGTGGCCCTGAGAGCTCACCTACACTCCACAGCAGGCAGTGTGGCCCTGAGAGCTCACCTGCACTCCATAGCAGGCAGTGTGGTCCTGAGAGCTGACCTACACTCCACAGCAGGCAGGGTGGCCCTGAGAGCTGACCTATTCTCCATAGCAGGCAGTGTGTCCCTGAGAGCTGACCTACACTACATAGCAGGCAGTGTGGCCCTGAGAGCTCACCTATACTCCATAGCAGGCAGTGTGGCCCTGAGAGCTGACCTGCACGCCATAGCAGGCAGTGTGGCCCTGAGAGCTGACCTACACTCCATAGCAGGCAGTGTGGCCCTGAGAGCTGACCTACACTCCACAGCAGGCAGTGTGGCCCTGAGAGCTCACCTACACTCCACAGCAGGCAGTGTGGCCCTGAGAGCTCACCTACACTCCACAGCAGGCAGTGTGGCCCTGAGAGCTCACCTACACTCCACAGCAGGCAGTGTGGCCCTGAGAACTGACCTGCACTCCATAGCAGGCAGTGTGGCCCTGATAGCTGACCTACACTCCACAGCAGGCAGTGTGGCCCTGAGAGCTGACCTACACTCCACATCAGGCAGTGTGTCCCTGAGAGCTGACCTACACTCCATAGCAGGCAGTGTGTCCCTGAAAGCTCACCTACACTCCACAGCAGGCAGTGTGGCCCTGAGAGCTCACCTACACTCCACAGCAGGCAGTGTGGCCCTGAGAGCTCAGGAACACTCCATAGCAGGCAGTGTGGCCCTGATAGCTGACCTACACTCCACAGCAGGCAGTGTGGCCCTGATAGCTGACCTACACTCCACAGCACGCAGTGTGACCCTGAGAGCTGACCTATACTCCATAGCAGGCAGTGTGGTCCTGAGAGCTGACCTACACTCCACAGCAGGCAGGGTGGCCCTGAGAGCTGACCTATTCTCATTAGCAGGCAGTGTGGCCCTGAGAGCTGACCTACACTACATAGCAGGCAGTGTGGCCCTGGAGCTCACCTACACTTTATAGCAGGCAGTGTGGCCCTGAGAGCTCACCTGCACTCCATAGCAGGCAGTGTGGCCCTGATAGCTGACCTACACTCCACAGCAGGCAGTGTGTCCCTGAGAGCTGACCTACACTCCATAGCAGGCAGTGTGGCCCTGAGAGCTGACCTATTCTCCATAGCAGGCAGTGTGTCCCTGAGAGCTGACCTACACTCCATAGCAGGCAGTGTGGCCCTGAGAGCTGACCTACACTCCACAGCAGGCAGTGTGGCCCTGAGAGCTGACCTACACTCCATAGCAGGCAGTGTGTCCCTGAGAGCTGACCTACACTCCATAGCAGGCAGTGTGGCCCTGAGAGCTCACCTACACTCCATAGCAGGCAGTGTGGCCCTGAGAGCTGACTTATACTCCAGAGCAGGCAGTGTGGCCCTGAAAGCTTACCTACACTCCATAGCAGGCAGTGTGGCCCTGATAGCTGACCTACAGTCCACAGCAGGCAGTGTGGCCCTGATAGTTGACCTACACTCCCCACAGGCAGTGTGGTCCTGAGAGCTGACCTACACTCCATAGCAGGCAGTGTGGCCCTGAGAGATCACCTACACTCCACAGCAGGCAGTGTGGCCCTGAGAGCTCACCTACACTCCATAGCAGACAGTGTGTCCCTGAGAGCTGACCTACACTCCATAGCAGGCAGTGTGTCCCTGAGAGCTGACCTACACTCCATAGCAGGCAGTGTGTCCCTGAGAGCTGACCTACACTCCATAGCAGGCAGTGTGGCCCTGAGAGCTGACCTACACTCCACAGCAGGCAGTGTGGTCCTGAAAGCTCACCTACACTCCACAGCAGGCTTGTGGCCCTGATAGCTGACCTATACTCCATAGCAGGCAGTGTAGCCCTGAGAGCTCACCTACACTCCATAGCAGGCTGTGTGGCCCTGAGAGATGACCTATACTGCATAACAGGCAGTGTGGCCCTGAGAGCTGACCTACACTCCATAGCAGGCTGTGTGGCCCTGAGAGCTGACCTATACTCCATAGTAGGCAGTGTGTCCCTGAGAGCAGACCTACACTTCATAGCAGGCAGTGAGGTTCTGAGAGCTGACCTGTACTCCATAGCAGGCACTGTGGCCCTGAGTGCTGACCTACACTCCATAGCAGGCAGTGTGGCCCTGAGAGCTCACCTACACTCCATAGCAGGCAGTGTGGCCCTGAGAGCTGACCTACACTCCACAGCAGGCAGTGTGGTCCTGAGAGCTGACCTGCACTCCACAGCAGGCAGTGTGGCCCTGAGAGCTGACCTACATTACTCCATAGCAGGCAGTGTGGCCCTGAGAGCTGACCTGTACTCCATAGCAGGCAGTGTGTCCCTGAGAGCTGACCTACACTCCACAGCAGGCAGTGTGGCCGTGAGAGCTGACCTATACTCCATAGCAGGCAGTGTGGTCCTGAGAGCTGACCTACACTCCATAGCAGGCAGTGTGGCCCTGAGAGCTTACCTGTACTCCATAGCCGGCAGTGTGTCCCTGAGAGCTGACCTATACTCCATAGCAGCCAGTGTGGCCCTGAGAGCTCACCTACACTCCATAGCAGGCTGTGTGGCCCTGAGAGCTTACCTACACTCCATAGCAGGCAGTGTGGCCCTGAGAGCTCACCTACACTCCATAGCAGGTAGTTTGGTCCTGAGAGCTGACCTGCACTCCATAGCAGGCAGTGTGGCCCTGAGAGCTCACCTACACTCCAAAGCAGGCAGTGTGGCCCTGAGAGCTCACCTACACTCCAAAGCAGGCAGTGTGGCCCTGAGAGCTGACCTATTCTCCATAGCAGGCAGTGTGGCCCTGAGAGGTCACCTACACTGCATAGCAAGGACTGTGGCCTTGAGAACTGACCTACACTCCACAGCAGGCAGTGTGGCCCTGAGGGCTCACGTACACTCCATAGCAGGCAGTGTGGCCCTGAGAGCTCACCTACACTCCACAGCAGGCAGTGTGGTCCTGAGAGCTGACCTATACTCCACAGCAGGCAGTGTGGCCCTGAGAGCTCACCTACACTCCATAGCTGGCAGTGTGGCCCTGAGAGCTCACCTACACTCCATAGCAGGCAGTGTGGCCCTGAGAGCTGACCTAAACTCCACAGCAGGCAGTGTGGCCCTGACAGCTCACCTACACTCCACAGCAGGCAGTGTGGCCCTGATAGCTGACCTACACTCCACAGCAGGCAGTGTGGCCCTGAGAGCTGACCTACACTCCACAGCAGGCAGTGTGGCCCTGAGAGCTCACCTACACTCCACATCAGGCAGTGTGGTCCTGAGAGCTGACCTACACTCCATAGCAGGCAGTGTGGCCCTGAGACCTGACCTACACTCCATAGCAGGCATTTTGGCCCTGAGTGCTAACCTGCACTCCACATCAGGCAGTGTGTCCCTGAGAGCTGACCTGCACTCCACAGCAGGCAGTGTGGCCCTGAAAGCTGACCTACACTCCACAGCAGGCAGTGTGGCCCTGAGAGCTGACCTACACTCCATAGCAGGCAGTGTGGCCCTGAGAGCTCACCTACACTCCACATCAGGCAGTGTGGCCCTGAGAGCTGACCTACACTCCACAGCAGGCAGTGTGGCCCTGAGAGCTGACCTACACTCCATAGCAGGCAGTGTGGCCCTGAGAGCTCACCTACACTCCACATCAGGCAGTGTGGCCCTGAGAGCTGACCTACACTCCACAGCAGGCAGTGTGGCCCTGAGAGCTGACCTACACTCCACAGCAGGCAGTGTGGCCCTGAGTGCTGACCAATTATCCATAGCAGACAGTGTGTCCCTGAGAGCTGACCTACACTCCATAGCAGGCAGTGTGTCCCTGAGAGCTGACCTACACTCCACAGCAGGCAGTGTGGCCCTGATAGCTGACCTACACTCCACAGCAGGCAGTGTGGCCCTGAGAGCTGACCTACACTCCACAGCAGGCAGTGTGGTCCTGAGAGCTGACCTACACTCCATAGCAGGCAGTGTGGCCCTGAGAGCTCAACTACACTCCACAGCAGGCTTGTGGCCCTGATAGCTCACCTACACTCCATAGCAGGCAGTGTGGCCCTGAGAGCAGACCTACACTTCATAGCAGGCAGTGAGGTTCTGAGAGCTGACCTACACTCCATAGCAGGCAGTGTGGCCCTGAGAGCTGACCTACACTCCACAGCAGGCAGTGTGGCCCTGAGAGCTCACCTACACTCCACAGCAGGCAGTGTGGCCCTGAGAGCTCACCTGCACTCCATAGCAGGCAGTGTGGCCCTGAGAGCTGACCTACACTTTATAGCAGGCAGTGTGGCCCTGAGAGCTGACCTGTACTCCACAGCAGGCAGTGTGGCCCTGAGTGCTGACCTACAATCCATACCAGGAAGTGTGGCCCTGAGAGCTCACCTACACTCCACAGCAGGCAGTGTGGCCCTGAGAGCTCACCTACACTCCATAGCAGGCAGTGTGGCCCTGAGAGCTCACCTGCACTCCATAGCAGGCAGTGTGGCCCTGAGAGCTGACCTACACTTTATAGCAGGCAGTGTGGCCCTGAGAGCTGACCTGTACTCCACAGCAGGCAGTGTGGCCCTGAGTGCTGACCTACAATCCATACCAGGAAGTGTGGCCCTGAGAGCTCACCTACACTCCACTGCAGGCAGTGTGGCCCTGAGAGCTGACCTGTACTCCATAGCAGGCACTGTGGCCCTGAGTGCTGACCTACAATCCATACCAGGAAGTGTGGCCCTGAGAGTTCACCTACACTCCATAGCAGGGACAGTGGCCCTGAGATCTGACCTGCACTCCACAGCAGGCAGTGTGTCCCTGAGAGCTGTCCTACACTCCACAGCAGGCAGTGTGGCCCTGAGAGCTGACCTACACTCCATAGCAGGCAGTGTGGCCCTGAGAGCTCACCTACACTCCACATCAGGCAGTGTGGCCCTGAGAGCTGACCTACACTCCACAGCAGGCAGTGTGGCCCTGAGAGCTGACCTACACTCCATAGCAGGCAGTGTGGCCCTGAGAGCTCACCTACACTCCACATCAGGCAGTGTGGCCCTGAGAGCTGACCTACACTCCACAGCAGGCAGTGTGGCCCTGAGAGCTGACCTACACTCCACAGCAGGCAGTGTGGCCCTGAGTGCTGACCAATTATCCATAGCAGACAGTGTGTCCCTGAGAGCTGACCTACACTCCATAGCAGGCAGTGTGTCCCTGAGAGCTGACCTACACTCCACAGCAGGCAGTGTGGCCCTGATAGCTGACCTACACTCCACAGCAGGCAGTGTGGCCCTGAGAGCTGACCTACACTCCACAGCAGGCAGTGTGGTCCTGAGAGCTGACCTACACTCCATAGCAGGCAGTGTGGCCCTGAGAGCTCAACTACACTCCACAGCAGGCTTGTGGCCCTGATAGCTCACCTACACTCCATAGCAGGCAGTGTGGCCCTGAGAGCAGACCTACACTTCATAGCAGGCAGTGAGGTTCTGAGAGCTGACCTACACTCCATAGCAGGCAGTGTGGCCCTGAGAGCTGACCTACACTCCACAGCAGGCAGTGTGGCCCTGAGAGCTCACCTACACTCCACAGCAGGCAGTGTGGCCCTGAGAGCTCACCTGCACTCCATAGCAGGCAGTGTGGCCCTGAGAGCTGACCTACACTTTATAGCAGGCAGTGTGGCCCTGAGAGCTGACCTGTACTCCACAGCAGGCAGTGTGGCCCTGAGTGCTGACCTACAATCCATACCAGGAAGTGTGGCCCTGAGAGCTCACCTACACTCCACAGCAGGCAGTGTGGCCCTGAGAGCTCACCTAC
Source organism: Ictidomys tridecemlineatus (assembly GCF_052094955.1). Taxonomy (NCBI): domain Eukaryota; kingdom Metazoa; phylum Chordata; class Mammalia; order Rodentia; family Sciuridae; genus Ictidomys; species Ictidomys tridecemlineatus. The sequence goes on along the minus strand of NC_135478.1, from coordinate 232,160,655 downwards.
ACTCCATAGCAGGCAGTGTGGCCCTGAGAGCTCACCTGCACTCCATAGCAGGCAGTGTGGCCCTGAGAGCTGACCTACACTTTATAGCAGGCAGTGTGGCCCTGAGAGCTGACCTGTACTCCACAGCAGGCAGTGTGGCCCTGAGTGCTGACCTACAATCCATACCAGGAAGTGTGGCCCTGAGAGCTCACCTACACTCCACTGCAGGCAGTGTGGCCCTGAGAGCTGACCTGTACTCCATAGCAGGCACTGTGGCCCTGAGTGCTGACCTACAATCCATACCAGGAAGTGTGGCCCTGAGAGTTCACCTACACTCCATAGCAGGGACAGTGGCCCTGAGATCTGACCTGCACTCCACAGCAGGCAGTGTGGTCCTGAGAGCTGACCTGCACTCCATAGCAGGCAGTGTAGCCCTGAGAGCTGACCTACACTCCACTGCAGGCAGTGTGGCCCTGAGAGCTGACCTGTACTCCATAGCAGGCAGTGTGTCCCTGAGAGCTCACCTACACTCCATAGCAGGCAGTGTGACCCTGAGAGCTCACCTACACTCCACATCAGGCAGTGTGTCCCTGAGAGCTGACCTACACTCCATAGCAGGCAGTGTGGCCCTGAGAGCTGACCTACACTCCATAGCAGGCGGTGTGGCCCTGATAGCTGACCTACACTCCATAGCAGGCAGTGTGACCCTGAGAGCTGACCTACACTCCATAGCAGGCAGTGTGGCCCTGAGAGCTGACCTACGCTCCATAGCAGGCGGTGTGGCCCTGATAGCTGACCTACACTCCATAGCAGGCAGTGTGGCCCTGAGAGCTGACCTACACTCCATAGCAGGCAGTGTGACCCTGAGAGCTCACCTACACTCCACATCAGGCAGTGTGGCCCTGAGAGCTGACCTACACTCCATAGCAGGCAGTGTGGCCCTGAGAGCTCACCTACACTCCATAGCAGGCAGTGTGGCCCTGAGAGCTCACCTACACTCCATAGCAGGCAGTGTGGCCCTGAGAGCTGACCTACACTTTATAGCAGGCAGTGTGGCCCTGAGAGCTGACCTGTACTCCACAGCAGGCAGTGTGGTCCTGAGAGCTGACCTGCACTCCATAGAAGGCAGTGTGTCCCTGGAGAGGTGACCACACTCCATAGCCGGCATTGTGGCCCTCAGAGCTGACCTGCACTTGTTCCCAGCAGTGTGGCCCTGGAGAGCAACCCTGGGCAAACAGGGCCATGGGTGCATGTGAGGTGTTCTCTGGACCTTCTGGGAGCGTACCCCAGGCTGGAAGCAGTCGCACCTGTCCCCTGTCTTTCCTATGGCTTCCCGGTGTCTTCTATGGGTTTGGACACCTGTGAGTCCCATGGTTTCATGTGGATTGAGTCCAGGATCCTTGCTGATTCCAGACAGCACAGAGTTAGCACCTACACACGTGAGCTGAGAGGCACAGGGTGGGGTGTCCAGAGCCCTGGGCAGGGAGTGAGCCTTCAGAACCAAGCGGCACCAAGAGAAGGGGACTCATAGGGCAGAGAGATGCAGCGGGCACCCAGGAGTAGCCATCCAGCTTCTGAAGGGAGGCCGAGGCCCTGGGCTCCCGGAGACAGGAGCGTCAACTGAGTGCCTCCTCTCCAGAAGTCCACCTCAGAGTGCCCAGGGTGTCCTCCAGGAAGGGCTTGGGGGATCCTGACATTCCCAGCCTGTAGCTCCCGCTCAGGCTTCCCTGCACCCTTGGCCCTGGGGCACATGCTCAGCTGTGCCCACTGCCCCTGCCTCGCTGGCAGATGGGGACAGAGTCTGCTGGGTGCACCTCCGGGCTTTACACCCAGCAGAACCGCCTCCCTCAGAATGCCCCTAAGCGCCCAGGGACTGCCGCAGGCCCGGGATGCGGACAGCAGCCAGCCTTTGGCCTCAGCCCTGCTCCTCCCCTGGAGCTGCCTGACGGCCTGCAGCCACCCAGGAGCAGCCACCCTCCTCGTGGTCCGCCCGTCCTTCACACCCTCCTCTGCCCACCCCTGTGCTGGGGTGGACAGAGGTGGAGGCCAGAGGAGGCCCCAGGGTGAGGTCGCTGTGGCCAGGCTCTGTCGTGATTCTGCTCCTGTGACCTGCGGACAGATGGTGTGGGGTGGGCCTCCCTTCCCGGGCTCAGCTCGTGGCTCCCTGGACCAGGGACATCACTGACTTGCTGCCCTCCCCCACCCTGAGCACTGTCCTCCACCATGACGTGGCCCACACACGAAGACCCAGGCTGGTGGCTCTGAGCTGTCTGTGGCCACCCCTTTTCCTGCCCCTTCCCAATCTGTGCCTGGTGGTCCCCGTGCTCAGCCAGTGCCTCTGGGGACCCCTGCTGTTTCCCCTCACCTCAGTCACAGGTGGTGAGGTGTCCAAGGGTGACGTTTCCTTTTGGTGTCACAGGGAGTGGCACTGTGGCAGGGCCCCTCCTGCCTCCCAGCAGGAGCAGTGGGACCTGGGGTCCAGGGGACGCCCTGGCACCTAGGACGTTCCGCGTCTCAGGGCCACAGATGTGCACCTGTCACAGTGTCACAGTGGGACCCGTGGTCCAGGGGACGCCCTGGCACTAGGACGTTCCCGCGTCACAGGGCCACAGATGTGCACCTGTCACAGTGTCACAGTGGGACCCGGGGTCCAGGGGACGCCCTGCCACCTAGGACGTTCCCGTGTCGCAGGAGCACAGATGTGCACCTGTCACAGTGTCACAGTGGGACCCGGGGTCCAGGGGACGCCCTGACACCTAGGACGTTCCCGTGTCACAGGGCCACAGAGGTGCACCTGTCACAGTGTCACAGTGGGACCCGGGGTCCAGGGGACGCCCTGGCACCTAGGACGTTCCCGCGTCGCAGGGCCACAGATGTGCACCTGTCACAGTGTCACAGTGGGACCCGTGGTCCAGGGGACGCCCTGGCACCTAGGACGTTCCCGTGTCGCAGGAGCACAGATGTGCACCTGTCACAGTGTCACAGTGGGACCCGGGGTCCAGGGGACGCCCTGCCACCTAGGACGTTCCCGCGTCGCAGGGGCACAGAGGTGCACCTGTCACAGTGTCACAGTGGGACCCAAGGTCCAGGGGACGCCCTGCCACGTAGGACATTCCCGCGTCGCAGGGCCACAGTGGGACCCGTGGTCCAGGGGACGCCCTGGCACCTAGGACGTTCCCGCGTCGCAGGGCCACAGAGGTGCACCTGTCACAGTGTCACAGTGGGACCCGGGGTCCAGGGGACGCCCTGGCACCTAGGACGTTCCCGCGTCGCAGGGGCACAGATGTGCACCTGTCACAGTGTCACAGTGGGACCCGGGGTCCAGGGGACGCCCTGGCACCTAGGACGTTCCCGCGACGCAGGGCCACAGTGGGACCCGTGGTCCAGGGGACGCCCTGGCACTAGGACGTTCCCGCGTCACAGGGCCACAGATGTGCACCTGTCACAGTGTCACAGTGGGACCCGTGGTCCAGGGGACGCCCTGGCACCTAGGACGTTCCCGCGTCGCAGGGGCACAGATGTGCACCTGTCACAGTGTCACAGTGGGACCCGGGGTCCAGGGGATGCCCTGGCACCTAGGACGTTCCCGCGTCGCAGGGCCACAGTGGGACCCTTGGTCCAGGGGACGCCCTGGCACCTAGGACGTTCCCGCGTCGCAGGGCCACAGAGGTGCACCTGTCACAGTGTCACAGTGGGACCCGGGGTCCAGGGTACGCCCTGGCACCTAGGACATTCCCGCATCGCAGGGCCACAAAGGTTCACCTGTCACAGTGTCACAGTGGGACCTGGGGTCCAGGAGACGCCCTGCCACCTAGGACGTTCCCGTGTCGCAGGGCCACAGAGGTGCACCTGTCACAGTGTCACAGTGGGACCCGGGGTCCAGGGGACGCCCTGACACCTAGGACGTTCCCGTGTCGCAGGGCCACAGCGGTGCACCTGTCACAGTGTCACAGTGGGACCCGGGGCCCAGGGGACGCCCTGGCACCTAGGACGTTCCCGCGTCGCAGGGCCACAGTGGGACCCGTGGTCCAGGGGACGCCCTGGCACTAGGACGTTCCCGCGTCACAGGGCCACAGATGTGCACCTGTCACAGTGTCACAGTGGGACCCGGGGTCCAGGGGACGCCCTGCCACCTAGGACGTTCCCGTGTCGCAGGAGCACAGATGTGCACCTGTCACAGTGTCACAGTGGGACCCGGGGTCCAGGGGACGCCCTGACACCTAGGACGTTCCCGTGTCACAGGGCCACAGAGGTGCACCTGTCACAGTGTCACAGTGGGACCCGTGGTCCAGGGGACGCCCTGGCACCTAGGACGTTCCCGCGTCGCAGGGCCACAGATGTGCACCTGTCACAGTGTCACAGTGGGACCCGTGGTCCAGGGGACGCCCTGGCACCTAGGACGTTCCCGTGTCGCAGGAGCACAGATGTGCACCTGTCACAGTGTCACAGTGGGACCCGGGGTCCAGGGGACGCCCTGCCACCTAGGACGTTCCCGCGTCGCAGGGGCACAGAGGTGCACCTGTCACAGTGTCACAGTGGGACCCAAGGTCCAGGGGACGCCCTGCCACGTAGGACATTCCCGCGTTGCAGGGCCACAGTGGGACCCGTGGTCCAGGGGACGCCCTGGCACCTAGGACGTTCCCGCGTCGCAGGGCCACAGAGGTGCACCTGTCACAGTGTCACAGTGGGACCCGGGGTCCAGGGGACGCCCTGGCACCTAGGACGTTCCCGCGTCGCAGGGGCACAGATGTGCACCTGTCACAGTGTCACAGTGGGACCCGGGGTCCAGGGGACGCCCTGGCACCTAGGACGTTCCCGCGACGCAGGGCCACAGTGGGACCCGTGGTCCAGGGGACGCCCTGGCACTAGGACGTTCCCGCGTCACAGGGCCACAGATGTGCACCTGTCACAGTGTCACAGTGGGACCCGGGGTCCAGGGGACGCCCTGGCACCTAGGACGTTCCCGCGTCGCAGGGCCACAGTGGGACCCTTGGTCCAGGGGACGCCCTGGCACCTAGGACGTTCCCGCGTCGCAGGGCCACAGAGGTGCACCTGTCACAGTGTCACAGTGGGACCCGGGGTCCAGGGTACGCCCTGGCACCTAGGACATTCCCGCATCGCAGGGCCACAAAGGTTCACCTGTCACAGTGTCACAGTGGGACCTGGGGTCCAGGAGACGCCCTGCCACCTAGGACGTTCCCGTGTCGCAGGGCCACAGAGGTGCACCTGTCACAGTGTCACAGTGGGACCCGGGGTCCAGGGGACGCCCTGACACCTAGGACGTTCCCGTGTCGCAGGGCCACAGCGGTGCACCTGTCACAGTGTCACAGTGGGACCCGGGGTCCAGGGGACGCCCTGGCACCTAGGACGTTCCCGCGTCGCAGGGCCACAGTGGGACCCGTGGTCCAGGGGACGCCCTGGCACTAGGACGTTCCCGCGTCACAGGGCCACAGATGTGCACCTGTCACAGTGTCACAGTGGGACCCGTGGTCCAGGGGACGCCCTGGCACTAGGACGTTCCCGCGTCACAGGGCCACAGATGTGCACCTGTCACAGTGTCACAGTGGGACCCGGGGTCCAGGGGACGCCCTGACACCTAGGACGTTCCCGCGTCGCAGGGCCACAGATGTGCACCTGTCACTGTGTCACAGTGGGACCCGGGGTCCAGGGGATCGCCCTGGCACCTAGGACGTTCCCGCGTCACAGGGGCACAGATGTGCACCTGTCACAGTGTCACAGTGGGACCTGGGGTCCAGGGGATGCCCTGCCACGTAGGACGTTCCCGCGTCGCAGGGCCACAGAGGTGCACCTGTCACAGTGTCACAGTGGGACCCGGGGTCCAGGGTACGCCCTGGCACCTAGGACATTCCCGCATCGCAGGGCCACAAAGGTTCACCTGTCACAGTGTCACAGTGGGACCTGGGGTCCAGGAGACGCCCTGCCACCTAGGACGTTCCCATGTCGCAGGGCCACAGAGGTGCACCTGTCACAGTGTCACAGTGGGACCCGGGGTCCAGGGGACGCCCTGGCACCTAGGACGTTCCCGTGTCGCAGGGCCACAGCGGTGCACCTGTCACAGTGTCACAGTGGGACCCGGGATCCAGGGGACGCCCTGGCACCTAGGACGTTCCCGCGTCGCAGGGGCACAGATGTGCACCTGTCACAGTGTCACAGTGGGACCCGGGGTCCAGGGGACGCCCTGGCACCTAGGACGTTCCCGCGTCGCAGGGCCACAGTGGGACCCGTGGTCCAGGGGACGCCCTGGCACTAGGACGTTCCCGCGTCACAGGGCCACAGATGTGCACCTGTCACAGTGTCACAGTGGGACCCGTGGTCCAGGGGACGCCCTGGCACTAGGACGTTCCCGCGTCACAGGGCCACAGATGTGCACCTGTCACAGTGTCACAGTGGGACCCGGGGTCCAGGGGACGCCCTGACACCTAGGACGTTCCCGCGTCGCAGGGCCACAGATGTGCACCTGTCACAGTGTCACAGTGGGACCCGGGGTCCAGGGGATCGCCCTGGCACCTAGGACGTTCCCGCGTCACAGGGGCACAGATGTGCACCTGTCACAGTGTCACAGTGGGACCTGGGGTCCAGGGGATGCCCTGCCACGTAGGACGTTCCCGCGTCGCAGGGCCACAGAGGTGCACCTGTCACAGTGTCACAGTGGGACCCGGGGTCCAGGGGACGCCCTGCCACCTAGGACGTTCCCGCGTCGCAGGGCCACAGTGGGACCCGTGGTCCAGGGGACGCCCTGGCACTAGGACGTTCCCGCGTCACAGGGCCACAGATGTGCACCTGTCACAGTGTCACAGTGGGACCCGGGGTCCAGGGGACGCCCTGGCACCTAGCACGTTCCTGCGTCGCAGGGCCACAGAGGTGCACCTGTCACAGTGTCACAGTGGGACCCGGGGTCCAGGGTACGCCCTGCCACCTAGGACGTTCCCGTGTCGCAGGGCCACAGCGGTGCACCTGTCACAGTGTCACAGTGGGACCTGGGGTTCAGGGGACGCCCTGGCACCTAACACGTTCCCGAGTCGCAGGGCCACAGATGTGCTTCTCCTCCCCTGCAGATCGCGTTCTACGTGCTGGTGAAGGCCGTCTACACCCTGGGCTACAGCGTCTCTCTGGTCTCTCTGGCCACGGGAAGCTTGATCCTCTGCCTCTTCAGGTAAGCAGTGGACATCAGCAGCTCTGCCCAGGAGCGAGGCTGCCAGCCTCTCCAGGTGGGTGGCGCCTCTGAGGGCAGGAGGGTAGGCAGCCTGGCGCCCTCTGCCTGCCAGCCATGAGGTGCCTGGGGAGGGGCTCACTGGTGTGATCTAGCACTCGGGTGTGACCCAGATACCTGGTCTCTGACCTGGGTGGGCAGTTCAGCGACCAGGCATTGAACCCTTAGGCGTGACGCCGTGTGGAACCCCAGGCTAGGTGGCCTCGCCCTCGCCTTTGGGCTGCCGAGAGATGCTGTGTGACCCTGGTCAGGTTACTCAAGCCCTCTGAGCAACTGCACCATGAGGCCCATGGAGGACCTCGATGGCCATGAGGGTCATGTTGGTAGGTCGGAAGGCCTGCAGCAGGAGCCTCAGGGACACGCCTAGAATGAGCTGGCGGGTGCCCTCACGCTGCACCCTCTGCAGGCCTCTGCTGGCTGGTGGACACTTGCAGCCAGCGCTGGGCTTGAATTCCAGTCTTCACCCCACCGCCCTGAGGCACCTGCAGCCCCCAGGCCCTTGGCCTCCTCAGGGTGGACAGCTTGGGAACGTGGAGGGGAAAGGAGGCCTCCGTGGGCCGTGCCTGGAATTCTGCCGGCTTCCTCGACTCCTCCTGCCTCCACACACCTGGACCAGGGAGACAGAGGGGCTGGCTCCAGGCCGCCCACTCCTGTGCCGGGAAGTGCTGGCCTCAGGGGAGGTCCGGCCACGTGCACCTCTGTGTGTCATGTGTCCTGTCGGATGACCCAGGAAGAGCGTTGGTGAGGCGGCTTGTTCTAACGTCCCTGACAAAAGTGGCTGTGTCCTGGGAATGTGGACTCCGTACCTGTTGGGTCAGTGCACACCTCAAAATACCTGTAGAACTCTGCTGTCAGAAGGACTGCCACCGAGATGTAAAAGGACGACCTGGAAACTTTTTTAGTCATGGGCAGGAAAAGACATCAGGCTCATGATGAGCACCTACGGTTCCAGGTCCCTGAGATGAACTGGCGTGACAGTGGGTATGGCTGTTACAGGCACTCTGTGCCCTCCTGGTCAAAGGGAGCACCCAGTTAGGTCTTCCCCAGGCAGAACCCAAGAGACCAAGGAAGCAGTCATCAAAGGCCAAGCTCCACGCAGCGCTCAAACCAACTTGGTGGGTCTTGCAGACCCCAGAGGTGGGCATAATAGCAGCACCCACCAGGCAGGCCAGCGTGGACACGGAGCCCACACACCACCTGAGCAGGTGCAGGAAAGGATATGGGTGTGGGTGAAAAACACTAACAGGCCAGGAGCTTCTGACACCCGAGCTGGGGGACCTCAGGGGACAGGGCAGTGGAGGCTTTGAGTGCAAGAGGAGGATCATCAGTGCCCTGCCAGGTGGACCTGGCACGCCTTGCAGGGGAGCAAAGAAAGCTGTCAGAGCCTCAGGGAGTCCTGAGGGGCTACACAGAGCGGGCAGCGGCTGCTGGGGCAGAGGAGCTGTGGCCTCCAGTGGCCAGGCAGGCGGGCAGCATCCGACAGAAGACCACGAAGCCGCACGTGTAATTTTAATGTCCTAGTAGCTCCATTTCTAAATAAAAAGAAGTCAGTGAAATTTATTTTAATAAAACCTTTTATTTAAGTCATTAGATACAAAATACTGTGGTTTCAACACGTCACCAAGGAAGAGCACTCCAGGAGTGTGGGACACACCCGTGCCCACGGGTCTTGGTCCAGTTTGCTTGTGCAGCAGAGCTCAGTGTGGCCGCTGCCTGCTCCTGGGACCCCCAGTCTGCAGGTAGGCCCCGTAAAGCACACAGCCAAACGTCATCGGAACACTAAAGCCTTTTAGCAAGGGAATCTGGTACAAAACGTCATTTTCCTGCAGTATTCCGCTTGACATTGACAAAATCAGCTCATCTTTTTTGGAATCAATTTTTTTTTTTTTGGAGCAAAAACATACTGTTTAAAAGCTTTCTGTCCAAATTAAGTGAACTTGCTGACTCCTGCTGTTAACTTAATCTTATTAATGTTGCGTTTAATGGAGCAATGAGTGAATTGGTATTGAACTCTAAATTCATTGTATGAAGAGAGTGTTCCTCACATTTCCATGACATTTTCCAGGTGTATGAGCTGCTGTTGTAATTAAAGCTCTCTCCTAGGGACTGATGCAGAATGGCATATCAGGCCATCAGCGGTGAAGACTTCATGTCCACCCAGTGCCCAGCTCACCACAAAGGGCTCCCGACTCAGCCAGCACACTGTCCGGCTTTGGTCTGCAGGCCTGGAAAGCCTCCTGTTGCCCCAGGAAGGGAATCTGGCCACAGCCCAGGAGTCTGGAAGGACAGTGCCCACAGGCACTGGCCAAGGACAGGCGCTCGAGGCCTCTCCTGGTGCTGGGCTGGGCACGAACCCCCTGACTCCTAGCTTTTGTGGGTGCCCTGAAAGAGCCTGACAGGAGCACACCTTCCATTGTGTCCTCCAGGGTCCACTCTGACGACTAAGAGGAGACTTACCAAATTCAATATGCACTTACTGAAAACACCTCACCTGACCACCTACCACCCCAGAACCTCAGTGTGAAGAGCTCTGTCCTCACCACGGTGTATCCCATCTCCAGCCCGCAGGGAGCTGCAGGGTCCTCCCAGCCTCCACACTGCCCTGCTCTGGGTGATACCAGTGTCCCTGTGACTCTGGATCAGTAGCCACCATCATTTCAAATCATAAAACTCACCCACACTTATTTTTTAAATAACAAAAATAATAATAATTAACAGATATTTCCATTTAATACCCAAACGTGATTTACACAAATATTACTAAAACTCATTCTGTCACCAAAAAAAATTCATATACTACAATCTTCCATTCATGCATAGAAAAAAAAACATGCCAACCAAGTCCATCAGTCAACATCAGCTAGGTCTGCGGCAGCTAAAATGGGACGCCAGGACACTGGTGCCCGACACCCTGCAGAGTCTCATGCCAAGCACACCCAGCAGAACTCCCGCCACGCACCCCACAGAGCTGCACACACACACACCCTGCAGAACTCCCTGCACACACCCCACAGAGCTGCACACACACACACCCTGCAGAACTCCCTGCACACACACACCCTGAAGAGCTCCCCCCACACACCCCACAGAGCTGCACACACACACACCCTGCAGAACTCCCTGCACACACCCCACAGAGCTGCACACACACACACCCTGCAGAACTCCCTGCACACACACACCCTGAAGAGCTCCCCCTACACACCCCACAGAGCTGCACACACACACCCTGCAGAGCTCCCCACACACACACCTGCAGAGCTCCCCCCACACACACCCTGCAGAGCTCCACACACACACACCCTGCAGAGCTCCACACACACACCCTGCAGAGCTCCCCACACACACACCCTGCAGAGCTCCCCACACACACCCTGCAGAGCTCCCCACACACACCCTGCAGAGCTCCCCACACACACACCCTGCAGAGCTCCACACACACACACCCTGCAGAGCTCCCCCCACACACACCCAGCAGAACTTCACACACACACCCTGCAGAGCTCCCCACACACACACCCTGCAGAACTCCCTGCACACACAACCTGCAGAGCTCCCCACACACACCATGCAGAACTCCCCCCACACACACACCCTGCAGAGCTACCCACACACACACACACCCTGCAGAGCTACACACACACACACACCCTGCAGAGTCTCGTGCCAAGCACACCCAGCAGAACTCCCCCCACGCATCCCACAGAGCTGCACACACACACACCCTGCAGAGCTCCCCACACACACACCCTGCAGAACTCCCTGCACACACAACCTGCAGAGCTCCCCACACACACCATGCAGAGCTCCCCCCACACACACCCAGCAGAACTTCACACACACACCCCATAGAGCTCCCCCCACACACACCCTGCAGAACTCCCTGCACACACAACCTGCAGAGCTCCCCACACACACACCCTGCAGAGCTCGCCACACACACACCCTAAAGAGCTCCCCACACACACACCCTGAAGAACTCCCCCCACACACACCCCACAGAGCTCCCCCCACACACACACCCTAAAGAGCTCCCCACACACACACCCTGAAGAACTCCCCCCCCACACACCCCACAGAGCTCCCCACACACACACACCCTGCAGAGCTCCCCACACACACCCTGCAGAGCTCCCCACACACACCCTGCAGAGCTCCCCACACACACACCCTGCAGAGCTCCACACACACACCCTGCAGAACTCCACACACACACCCTGCAGAGCTCCCCCCACACACACCCTGCAGAGCTCCCCACACACACCCTGCAGAGCTCCCCACACACACCCTGCAGAGCTCCCCACACACACCCTGCAGAGCTCCCCACACACACACCCTAAAGAGCTCCCCACACACACACCCTGCAGAACTTCACACACACACACCCTGCAGAGCTCCCCACACACACACCCTGCAGAGCTCCACACACACACACCCTGCAGAGCTCCACACACACACCCTGCAGAGCTCCCCACACACACACCCTGCAGAGCTCCCCACACACACACCCTGCAGAGCTCCCCACACACACCCTGCAGAGCTCCCCACACAACACACCCCGCAGAGCTCCCCCCCACACACACACCCCCTGCAGAGCTCCCCACACACACACCCTGCAGAACTCCCCACACACACCCTGCAGAACTCCACACACACACCCTGCAGAGCTCCCCCCACACACACACCCTGCAGAGCTCCCCACACACACACACCCTGCAGAGCTCCACACACACACACCCTGCAGAGCTCCACACACACACACCATGCAGAGCTACCCACACACACACAACCTGCAGAGCTCCCCACACACACACCATGCAGAGCTCCACACACACACACCCTGCAGAGCTACACACACACACACCCTGCAGAGGTCCACACACACACCCTGCAGAGCTCCCCACACACACACCCTGCAGAACTCCCCACACACACACCCTGCAGAGCTCCACACACACACACACCCTGCAGAGCTCCCCACACACACCCTGCAGAGCTCCCCACACACACCCTGCAGAGCTCCACACACACACCCTGCAGAGCTCCACACACACACACCCTGCAGAGCTCCCCACACACACACCCTGCAGAACTCCACACACACACCCTGCAGAGCTACACACACACACACCCTGCAGAGAGCTCCTCACACACACCCTGCAGAACTCCACACACACACACCCTGCAGAACTCCCCACACACACACCCTGCAGAACTCCCCACACACACAACCTGCAGAGCTCCACACACACACACCCTGCAGAGCTCCACACACACACCCTGCAGTGCTCCACACACACACCCTGCAGAGCTCCCCACACACACACACCCTGCAGAGCTCCCCACACACACCCTGCAGAGCTCCCCACACACACCCTGCAGAGCTCCCCACACACACACCCTGCAGAGCTCCACACACACACCCTGCAGAACTCCACACACACACCCTGCAGAGCTCCCCCCACACACACCCTGCAGAGCTCCCCACACACACCCTGCAGAGCTCCCCACACACACACCCTAAAGAGCTCCCCACACACACACCCTGCAGAACTTCACACACACACACCCTGCAGAGCTCCCCACACACACACCCTGCAGAGCTCCACACACACACACCCTGCAGAGCTCCACACACACACCCTGCAGAGCTCCCCACACACACACCCTGCAGAGCTCCCCACACACACACCCTGCAGAGCTCCCCACACACACCCTGCAGAGCTCCCCACACAACACACCCCGCAGAGCTCCCCCCCACACACACACACCCTGCAGAGCTCCCCACACACACACCCTGCAGAACTCCCCACACACACCCTGCAGAACTCCACACACACACCCTGCAGAGCTCCCCCCACACACACACCCTGCAGAGCTCCCCACACACACACACCCTGCAGAGCTCCACACACACACACCCTGCAGAGCTACACACACACACACCATGCAGAGCTCCACACACACACAACCTGCAGAGCTCCCCACACACACACCATGCAGAGCTCCACACACACACACCCTGCAGAGCTACACACACACACACCCTGCAGAGGTCCACACACACACCCTGCAGAGCTCCCCACACACACACCCTGCAGAACTCCCCACACACACACCCTGCAGAGCTCCACACACACACACACCCTGCAGAGCTCCCCACACACACCCTGCAGAGCTCTCCACACACACCCTGCAGAGCTCCACACACACACCCTGCAGAGCTCCACACACACACACCCTGCAGAGCTCCCCACACACACACCCTGCAGAACTCCACACACACACCCTGCAGAGCTACACACACACACACCCTGCAGAGAGCTCCTCACACACACCCTGCAGAACTCCACACACACACACCCTGCAGAACTCCCCACACACACACCCTGCAGAACTCCCCACACACACAACCTGCAGAGCTCCACACACACACACCCTGCAGAGCTCCACACACACACCCTGCAGAGCTACCCACACACACCCTGCAGAACTCCCCCCACACACACCCTGCAGAGCTACCCCCACACACACACCATGCAGAGCTACCCACACACACACACACCCTACAGAGCTACCCACACACACACACACCCTGCAGAGTCTCGTGCCAAGCACACCCAGCAGAACTCCCCCCACGCACTTCACAGAGCTACACACACACACACCCTGCAGAGCTCCCCACACACACCCTGCAGAGGTCCACACACACACACCCTGAAGAGCTCCACACACACACCCTGCAGAGCTCCACACATACACACCCTGCAGAGCTACACACATACACACCCTGCAGAGCTCCCCACACACACCCTGCAGAGCTCCCCACACACACCCTGCAGAGCTCCACACACACACCCTGCAGAGCTCCACTCACACACACACCCTGCAGAGCTCCACACACACACACCCTGCAGAGCTCCACACACACACCCTGCAGAGCTCCACTCACACACCCTGCAGAACTCCACACACACACACACACCCTGCAGAGCTACACACACACACACCCTGCAGAGCTCCACACACACACCCTGCAGAGCTCCACACACACACACACCCTGCAGAACTCTCCCCACACACACACACCCTGCAGAGCTCCACACACACACCCTGCAGAGCTCCCCACACACACACCCTGCAGAACTCCCCACACACACACCCTGCAGAGCTCCACACACACACACCCTGCAGAGCTCCCCACACACACACCCTGCAGTGCTCCACACACACACACACCCTGCAGAGCTCCACACACACACCCTGCAGAGCTCCCCACACACACACACCCTGCAGAGCTCCACACACACAACCTGCAGAGCTCCCCCCACACACACCCTGCAGTGCTCCACACACACACCCTGCAGAACTCCCCACACACACACACCCTGCAGAGCTCCACACACACACCCTGCAGAGCTCCACTCACACACCCTGCAGAACTCCACACACACACACACCCTGCAGAGCTACACACACACACACCCTGCAGAGCTCCACACACACACCCTGCAGAGCTCCACACACACACACACCCTGCAGAACTCTCCCCACACACACACACCCTGCAGAGCTCCACACACACACCCTGCAGAGCTCCACACACACACCCTGCAGAACTCCCCATACACACACACCCTGCAGAACTCCACACACACACACCCTGCAGAACTCCCCACACACACACCCTGCAGAGCTACCCACACACACACCCTGCAGAGCTCCCCACACACACCCTGCAGAACTCCCCACACACACACCCTGCAGAGCTCCCCACACACACCCTGCAGAGCTCCCCACACAACACACCCCGCAGAGCTCCACACACACACACCCTGCAGAGCTACCCACACACACACCCTGCAGAGCTCCCCACACACACCCTGCAGAACTCCCCACACACACACCCTGCAGAGCTCCCCACACACACCCGCAGAGCTCCCCACACACACCCTGCAGAACTCCCCACACACACACCATGCAGAGCTCCCAACACAAACCCTGCAGAACTCCCCCCACACACACCCTGCAGAACTCCCCACACACACACCCTGCAGAGCTACACACACACACACACACACCATGCAGAGCTACCCACACACATACACACCCTGCAGAGTCTCGTGCCAAGCACACCCAGCAGAACTCCCCCCACGCACCCCACAGAGCTACACACACACACACCCTGCAGAGCTCCCCACACACACCCTGCAGAGCTCCACACACACACCCTGCAGATCTCCATACACACACACCCTGCAGAGCTCCCCACACACACCCTGCAGAGCTCCACACACACACCCTGCAGAGCTCCCCCCCCACACACACACCCCCTGCAGAGCTCCCACACACACCCTGCACCCCAGAGTGACTAGGAGAGAGGAGTGCAGTTGAAGTGGGGGCCACCCTTCAGGAGGGGTCAGGAGGGAGATGCCTGGGGGTCTGTGGAGTGTGGTGCTGGGCAGACCATCCTCAGTACTGGTGTTCCTGGAGGAAGTCGGTGTTGGCAGAGGGCGACCTTCCCACCTGACATGGGAACCCAGATGTCGCGGGGTCAGAGCTTTTGAGACCAGTGAGGATCAAGAGGCTGAGGGAAGGGGAGCCTGGGGCTGCCGCCCCCTCTCAAAGCAGAAGAATGTGGGTGTGCATGAGACTCCAAGGAGAGGACCTCGTCAGCCTGAACCCTGGGGCTGAGCCCAAGAGGCCAGGGGAGGAGCAGCCCCCGTCCAGGCTCCGCCTGCCCCCCTGCACTCTGTGAGGCCAGCCCACCTGTGGCTTCGCTCTGGACGTTTACCTTGAGTCTGACCTCACTGAACAGTCTGAAATAAGGGGAAAGACTTTGTGCAAAAAATGTTTATCATAACGCAAACCGGAACCAACCTAGATATACAATGCTGGGGAAATAGTTAAATAAATTAACTTCATAAGAAGAAAGCACTCAGGAGATTGCTTGAGAGTCCACAAAACCAGAGTCTGACTGTCCCTCCCTCCCACAGGAAGCTACACTGCACCAGGAACTACATCCACCTGAACCTGTTCCTATCCTTCATCCTGAGAGCCGTCTCAGTTTTGGTCAAGGATAACGTCCTCTACTCCAGCTCGGGCACCCTGCACTGCCCGGACCAGCCATCCTCCTGGGTAAGGCTGTCCCCAAGGGCAGGGCTTTCCAGGGAGGGCAAACTCCTGAGACCTGGCCGGGCTGAGAGACTGGGATCCTAGCCCAGGTGCAGGTCAGCAGCGGGGGTGGCGGGGGGTGGGGACCAGGCCTGACTCCACAGACTGAGCTCAGATGGAGACGGGCAGCGCGGCAGCTCCAGGGTGGGAATACAGCACAGTGGGTGCCTACTCCTGAGTCTCTGAGCAGCAGGTGCTTCCCTCCAGACTGCCAGAGGAGGTCAACTTGCGCAGCCCACGGGCACACACAGCACCAGATCAGGGACAGGTCATGTCTGTCAATGTGCGTTGCAACTCTCTGATGCCAGGGTAGACAGCGCCAGTGACTGTGTATGGAGGCGGGCAGCTGACCCACACTGTGCCTCTGCCAAGACTGTATTCAGGGTGGTTGTTAGGGGCCACTGAGAATCTCAGTCAAGCTAACAGAAAAAGCTCACTGGGTGCCTGCTCCATGCAGGTCTTCCTAAGTCTCTCTGCTGGTGCACAGGACTCTGCATCTGGGGTTCTGGTGCCTCCCTCCTGCTGAGGCACCAGCCCTGGGGAGCGGGGGCACTGGGCTTGCCCCACACTCCAGGCATGGAGATGTGTCTCCTGGCGCAGTTGCTCGATCCTCTCAGTTTTTCACTAGTTTTGAGGGAAAGCCTGTTGGAACTCCTTAGCACATCAGCGTGGGGCCATCACCGTCCCCTGCAGGGAACTCCATTTCTTCATGGCCTGACTCGTGGTGCAGGACCGGATCAACAGAGGAGTCTGTGGTCAGAACAAAGATAAAAGCAGGGTTCCCACATGGCAGTCCCATGTCATGAGCGAGCCATCCCTAATAGGGCCAGTTGTGGAGCAGCAGCAATTAACTGTCAGCCGTGGCTCCAAGGACGCAGGTGACCTGGTGGTCACAGACGGGCAGACCCTCTTGGTTTCTAAAAACTGGCTCTGGAGTCACACAGCACACACCACACAAGCCTGTACAAACAGGTCCTGGAAGACTGAGAAAGGGTTAAAGTGACCAGCGGGCTGCAGCATACTGAGCCAGGAAAAAGCAGAACCACTGTAGGTGGTCAGGTGAGCTGTCCAAGAGGGTGCAGATGGAATTCTGCCGTTTCAGTGTCAGAGTGTCAGCTCGAGGTATGGCCACAACAGGCAGCAGAAACAGACTGAGCTGAAGCTCAACAGGGACAGGATATCAGTGGCTCGTCACCATGGTGATTTCCCCAAATGAGCCCCAAGAAAGTGCCACCATGACGAAGCAAAGTGACGCTGTGTTTCTCAGGGGCTGTTCCTTTACGGGTCTCTGAAGGTTTGTCACTGGAGGAGTGATGAGCTCCCATGTCTGCTATCCTTGGTATGATGGGAATGTCTGCGCTTCCAGTGCTCCTGACTTAGTTTGTTAAGTTGGCACAAGTAGGCTCTTTATCAATCTGTGCCATATGTTGGTGCCAGGCAGATGGTGGTGTTTACTTGTACAACAAGGTGTGGAGCTTCACCACCTGGCGATTGTAATCAAAATGCAGAAGCACGTGGCAAAACATTGCTCAACAGAATGTGGTAACTCAGGACAGGCACAGGCTGGGAGCTACTGTTCTGCACACGATGGGGTCACTAGGGCAGGCACAGCCTGAAGACTGCTATTCTGTACACCATGGAGTCACTAAGGCAGGCAAACCTGAGGACTGCTGTTCTACACACCATGGAGTCACTAAAGCAGGACCAGCCTGAAAACTGCTGTTCTGTACACCATGGAGTCACTAGGGCAGGCACAGCCTGAGGACTGCTGTCCTAGACACCATGGAGTCACTACGGCAGGTAAAGCCTGATGACTGCTGTTCTACACACCATGGAGTCACTAGGGCAGGCAGAGCCTAAGGACTGCTGTTCCACACACCATGGAGTCACTAGGGCAGGCACAGCCTGAGGACTGCTGTTCTGCACACCATGGAGTCACAAGGGCAGGCACAGCCTGAGAGCTGCTGTTATACACACCATGGAGTCACTCAGGGCAGGTGCAGCCTGAGGACTGCTGTTCTACACAACATGGAGTCACTAGGGCAGGTGCAGCCAGAGGGCTGCTGTTCTGTAAACCATGAAGTCACTAGACCAGGCACAGCCTGAGGACTGCTGTTCTACACACCATGGAGTCACTACGGCAGGTGCAGCCTGAAAACTGCTGTTCTGTACACCATGAGGTCACTAGGGCAGGTGCAGCCTGAGGACTGCTCTTCTGTACACCGTGGAGTAACTAGAGCAGGCACACCTGAGGACTGCTTTTCTATACACCATGGAGTCACTAGAGCAGGCACAGCCTGAAAACGGCTGTTCTACACACCAGGGACACACTGGGGCAGGCACAGCCTGTGAACTGCTATTCTATAACACATCATAGAGTCACTAGGGAAGGCAAAGCCTGAGGACTGCTGTTCTGTACAACATGGAGTCACTAGGGCAGGTGCAGGCTGAGGACTGCTGTTCTCCACACCATGGAGTCACTAGGGCAGGCACAGCCTGAGGACTGCTGTCCTACACACCATGGAGTCACTAGGGCCGGTGCAGCCTGAGAGCTGCTGTTCTACCCCATGGAGTCACCAGGGCAGGCACAGCCTGAGGACTGCTGTTCTGCACACCATGGAGTCACTAGGGCAGGTGCAGCCTGAGGACTGCTGTTCTACACACCATGGAATCACTAGGGCAGGCACAGCCTGAGGACTGCTATTCTGTACACCATGGAGTCACTAGGGCAGGCAGAGCCTGAGGACTCCTGTTCCCCACACCATGTCGTCACCAGGGCAGGCAGAGCCTGAGGACTGCTGTTCTGCACAACATGGAGTCACTAGGGCAGGCACAGCCTATGGACTGCTGTTCTACACACCATGGAGTAACTAGGGCAGGCACAGTCTGAGGACTGCTTTTCTACACAACATGTAGTCACTAGGGCAGACACAGCCTGAGGACTAATGTTCTGTACTCCATGGAATCACTAGGGTAGCTGGAGCCTGAGGAGTGCTGTTCTACACACCATGGAGTCACTAGGGCAGGTGCAGCCGGAGGACTGCTTTTCTACACACCATGGAGTCACTAGGGCAGGCACAGCCTGAGAGCTGCTGTTCTGTAAACCATGGAGTCACTAGGGCAGGCACAACCTGAGGACTGCTGTTCTACACACCATGGAGTCACTAGGGCAGGCACAGCCTGAGGACTGCTGTTCTGTACACCATGGAGTCACTAGGGCAGGCACAGCCTGAGGACTGCTGTTCTGTACACCATGGAGTCACTAGAGCAGGCACAGCCTGAGGACTTCTGTTCTACAAACCATAGAGTCACTAGGGCAGACACAGCCTGAGGACTGCTTTTCTACACAACATGGTGGCTAGGGCAGTTACAGCCTGAGGACTGCTATTCTATAACACATCATAGAGTCACTAGGGCAGGCACAGCCTGAGAACTACTGTTCTGTACTCCATGGAATCACTAGGGCAGGTGCAGCCTGAGGACTGCTGTCCTACACACCATGCAGTCACTAGGGCAGGCACAGTCTGAGGAATGCTGTTCTACACACCATGGAGTCACTAGGGGAGGCACAGCCTGAGGACTGCTGTCCTACACACCATGGAGTCACTAGGGCAGGCACAGCCTGAGGACTTCTGTTCTGTACACCATGAAGTCACTAGGGCCAGAGCAGCCTGAGAGCAGCTGTTCTACGCACCATGGAGTCACTAGGTTAGGCACAGCTTGAGGACTGCTGTTCTACACACCATGGAGTCACCAGGGCAGGCACAGGCTGAGGATTCTTGTTCTACACACCATGGAGTCACTAGCGCAGGCAAACCTGAGGACTGCTATTCTCTACACCATGGAGACACTAGGACACGTACAGCCTGAGGACTGCTGTTCTGTACACCATGGAGTCACTAGGGCAGGCACAGCCTGAGGAATCCTGTTCTGCGCACCATGGAGTCATTAGAGTAGGCACAGCCTGAGGACTGCTATTCTATAACACATCATGGAGTCACTAGGGCATGCACAGCCTGAGAGCTGGTGTCCTGTACACCATGAAGTCACTAGGGCAAGCACAGCCTGATGACTGATTTTCTGCACACCATGGAGTCAATAGGGCAGGCACAGCCTGAGGACTGCTGTACTTCACACCATGTAGTCACTAGGGCCGGTGCAGCCTGAGAGCTGCTGTTCTACACACCATGGAGTCACTAGGGCAGGCACAACCTGAGGACTGCTGTTCTACACACCATGGAGTCACTCAGGGCAGCCACAGCCAGAGGACAGCTGTTCTACAAACCATGGAGTCACTAGGGCAGGTGCAGCCTGAGGACTGCTGTTCTGCATACCATGGAGTCACTAGTGCAGGCACAGCCTGAGGACTGCTGTTCTACACACCATGGAGTCACTAGGGCACGTGCAGCCTGAGGACTGCTGTTCTGTACACCATGGAGTCACTAGGGCAGGCAAAGCCTCAGGACTGCTGTTCTGCACAGAATGTAGTCACAAGGGCAGGTGCAGCCTGAGGACTGCTGTTCTGTACACAATGGAGTCACTAGAGCAGGCACATCCTGAGGACTGCTGTTCTGTACACCATGGAGTCACTAGGGCAGGCACAGCCTGAGGACTGCTGTTCTACACACCATGAAGTTACTAGGGCAGGCAAAGCCTCAGGAATGCTGTTCTGCACAGAATGGAGTCACTAGGGCAGGTGCAGCCTAAGGAATGCTGTTCTGTACACCATGGAGTCACTAAGGCAGGCACATCCTGAGGACTGCTGTTCTACACACCATGGAGACACTAGTGCAGGCACAGCCTGAGGAATGCTGTTCTATACACCATGGAGTCACCAGGGCAGGCACAGCCTGAGGACTGCGCTCCTACACACCATGGAGTCAATAGGGCAGGCACAGCCTGAGGACTGCTGTCCTACACACCGTAGAGTCACCAGGACAGGTGCAGTCTGAGAGCTGTTGTATGCACACCATGGAGTCACTAAGGCAGGTGCAGCTGAGGACTGCTGTTCTACACACCATGTTGTCACTAGGGCAGGTGCAGCTGAGGACTGCTTTTCTACACACCATGGAGTCACTAGGTCAGGCACAGACTGAGGACTGCTGTTCTGCACACCACACAGTCATTCAGGGGAGGTGCAGCCGAGGACTGCTGTTCTACACACCATGGAGTCACTAGGGCAGGTACAGCCTGAGGAATGCCGTTCTACACACCATAGAGTCACTAAAACACGGGCAGCTGAGAACTGCTGTTCTGTACACCATGGAGTCACTAGGGCAGGCACAGCCTGAGAGCTGCTGTTCTACACACCATGGAGTGACTTGGGCAGGCACAGCCTGAGGACTGCTGTTCTACACACCATGGAGTCACTAGGGCACTCACAGCCTGAGGATTGCTGTTCTGTACACCATGGATTCACTAGGGCAGGCACAGCCTGAGTACTGCTGTTCTACATACCATGGAGTCCCTCAGGGCAGGAGCAGCGTGATAGCTGCTGTTCTGTACAACATGGAGTCACTTACGGCAGGTACAGCCTGAGGATTGCGGTTCTACACCATGGAGTCACTAGGGCAGGCACAGCCTGAGGACTGCTGTTCTACACACCATGGAGTCAATTAGGGCAGGCACAGCCTGAGTACTGCTGTTCTACATACCATGGAGTCCCTCAGGGCAGGAGCAGCGTAATAGCTGCTGTTCTGTACAACATGGAGTCACTTACGGCAGGTACAGCCTGAGGACTGCTGTTCTGTACAACATGGAGTCACTTAGGGCAGGTACAGCCTGAGGACTCCTGTTCTACAGCATGGAGTCACTAGGGCAGGCACAGCCTGAGTACTGCTGTTCTACATACCATGGAGTCCCTCAGGGCAGGAGCAGCGTGATAGCTGCTGTTCTGTACAACATGGAGTCACTTAGGGTAGGTACAGCCTGAGGACTGCTGTTCTGTACAACATGGAGTCACTTAGGGCAGGTAGAGCCTGAGGATTCCTGTTCTACACCATGAAGACACTAGGGCAGGCACAGCCTGAGGACTGCTGTTCTACACACCATGGAGTCACTAGGGCAGGCACAGCCTGAGGACTGCTGTCCTACACACCATGGAGTCACTAGGGCAGGCACAGCCTTAGGACTGCTGTTCTGTCCACCATGGAGTCACTAGGGCAGGCACAGCCTGAGGACTGCTGTTCTGTACACCATGAAGTCACAGGGCAGGCACAGCCTGAGGACTGCTGGTCTGTACACCATTGAGTCACTCAGGGCCGGCGCAGCCTGAGGACTGCTGTTCTGTACACCATGGAGTCACTAGAGCAGGCACATCCTGAGGACTGCTGTTCTGCACACCATGGAGACACTAGTGCAGGCACAGCCTGAGGAATGCTGTTCTGGACACCATGGAGTCACTAGGGCAAGCGCTGCCTGAGGACTATTCTCCTACAAACCATGGAGTAATAGGGCAGGCACAGCCTGAGGACTGCTGTTCTATACACCATGGAGTCACCAGGGCAGGCACAGCCTGAGGACTGCGCTCCTACACACCATGGAGTCAATAGGGCAGGCACAGCCTGAGGACTGCTGTCCTACACACCGTAGAGTCACCAGGACAGGTGCAGTCTGAGAGCTGTTGTATGCACACCATGGAGTCACTAAGGCAGGTGCAGCTGAGGACTGCTATTCTACACACCATGGAGTCACTAGGGCAGGCACAGACTGAGGACTGCTGTTCTGCACACCACACAGTCATTCAGGGGAGGTGCAGCCGAGGAATGCTGTTCTACACACCATGGAGACACTAGGGCAGGCACAGCCTGAGGAATGCCGTTCTACACATCATAAAGTCACTAGGACACGGGCAGCTGAGAACTGCTGTTCTGTACACCATGGAGTCACTAGGGCAGGCACAGCCTGAGAGCTGCTTTTCTACACACCATGGAGTGACGTGGGCAGCCGCAGACTGAGGACTGCTATTCTACACACCATGGAGTCACTAGGGCACTCACAGCCTGAGGAATGCTGTTCTCTACACCATGGATTCACTAGGGCAGGCACAGCCTGGCTACTGCTGTTCTACATACCATGGAGTCCCTCAGGGCAGGAGCAGCGTGATAGCTGCTGTTCTGTACAACATGGAGTCACTTAGGGTAGGTACAGCCTGAGGACTGCTGTTCTGTACAACATGGAGTCACTTAGGGCAGGTACAGCCTGAGGACTCCTGTTCTACACCATGGAGACACTAGGGCAGGCACAGCCTGAGGACTGCTGTTCTACACACCATGGAGTCACTAGGGCAGGCGCAGCCTGAGAACTGCTGTTCTACACACCATGGAGTCACTAGGGCAGGCGCAGCCTGAGGACTGCTGTTCTACACACCATGGAGTCACTAGGGCAGGCACAGCCTGAGGACTGCTGTTCTACACACCATGGAGTCACTAGGGCAGGCACAGCCTGAGGACTGCTGTCCTACACACCATGGAGTCACTAGGGCAGGCACAGCCTTAGGACTGCTGTTCTGTCCACCATGGAGTCACTAGGGCAGGCACAGCCTGAGGACTGCTGTTCTGTACACCATGAAGTCACAGGGCAGGCACAGCCTGAGGACTGCTGGTCTGTACACGATTGAGTCACTCAGGGCCGGCGCAGCCTGAGGACTGCTGTTCTGTACACCATGGAGTCACTAGAGCAGGCACAACCTGAGGACTGCTGTTCTGCACACCATGGAGACACTAGTGCAGGCACAGCCTGAGGAATGCTGTTCTGGACACCATGGAGTCACTAGGGCAAGCGCTGCCTGAGGACTATTCTCCTACAAACCATGGAGTAATAGGGCAGGCACAGCCTGAGGACTGCTGTTCTATACACCATGGAGTCACCAGGGCAGGCACAGCCTGAGGACTGCGCTCCTACACACCATGGAGTCAATAGGGCAGGCACAGCCTGAGGACTGCTGTCCTACACACCGTAGAGTCACCAGGACAGGTGCAGTCTGAGAGCTGTTGTATGCACACCATGGAGTCAATAAGGCAGGTGCAGCTGAGGACTGCTGTTCTACACACCATGTAGTCACTAGGGCAGGTGCAGCTGAGGACTGCTTTTCTACACACCATGGAGTCACTAGGGCAGGCACAGACTGAGGACTGCTGTTCTGCACACCACACAGTCATTCAGGGGAGGTGCAGCCGAGGAATGCTGTTCTACACACCATGGAGTCACTAGGGCAGGCACAGCCTGAGGAATGCCGTTCTACACACCATAAAGTCACTAGGACACGGGCAGCTGAGAACTGCTGTTCTGTACACCATGGAGTCACTACGGCAGGCACAGCCTGAGAGCTGTTCTACACACCATGGAGTGACTTGGGCAGCCGCAGACTGAGGACTGCTGTTCTACACACCATGGAGTCACTAGGGCACTCACAGCCTGAGGATTGCTGTTCTGTACACCATGGATTCACTAGGGCAGGCACAGCCTGAGTACTGCTGTTCTACATACCATGGAGTCCCTCAGGGCAGGAGCAGCGTGATAGCTGCTGTTCTGTACAACATGGAGTCACTTACGGCAGACACAGCCTGAGGACTACTGTTCTGTACACAATGGAGTCACTAGGGTAGGCACACACTGACGACTGCTGTTCTACACACCATTGAGTCACTAGGACAGGCACAGCCTGAGAGCTGCTATTCCACACACCATGGAGTCGCTAGGGCAGGTACAATCTCAGAGCTGCTCTACTACACACCATTGAGTCACTAGGGCAGATGAAGCCTGAGGACTGCTATTCTGTACACCATGGAGTCACTTAGGGCAGGTACAGCCTGAGGACTGATGTTCAAAAGACCATGAAGTCACTAGGGCAGACACAACCTGAGGATTGCTGTTCTACACACCATGGAGTCACTAGGGCTGGTGAAGCCTGAGGATTGCTGTTCTGTACACCATGGAGTCAGTTAGGGCAGGATCCAGCCTGCGGACTGCTGTTCAAAACACCATGGAGTCACTAGGGCAGGCACAGCCTGAGGACTTCTTTTCTGCACACCATGGAGTCACTAGGGCAGGCACAACCTGAGGACTGCCTTTCTAAACACTATGGAGTCACTAGGGCAGGTACAGCCTGAGGATTGTCGTTCTACACACCATGCAATCACGAGGGCAGGTACAGCCTGAGAGCTGCTGTTCTGCACATCATGGAGTCACTAGGGCAGGTACAGCCTGAGGACTGCTGTTCTGTACACCATGGAGTCACTAGGGCAGGCAGAGCCTCAGAGCTGCTGTTCTACACACCATGGATTCAATAGGACAGTCACAGCCTGAGGACTGCTGTTCTGTACACCATGGAGTCACTAGGGCAGGGACAGCCTGAGGATTTCTGTTCTACACACCATGGAGTCAATAGGGCAGGTGCAGCCTGAGGACTGCTGTTCTACACACCATGGAGTCACTAGGGCTGGCACAGCCTGAGGATTCCCGTTCTACACACCATGGAGTCACTAGGGCAGGTACATCCTGAGAGTTGCTGTTCTGCACACCATGGAGTCACTAGGGCAGGCACAGCCTGAGGACTGCTGTTCTACACACCATGGAGTCATTAGGGCAGGCACACCTGAGGACTGCTTTTCTACACACCATGGAGTCACTAGGGCAGGCGCAGCCTGAGGACTGCTGTTCTGTACACCATGGAGTCAGCAGGGCAGGCATAGCCTGAGGACTGCTGTTCTACACACCATGGAGTCCCTAGGGCAGACACAGCCTGAGGACTGCTGTTCTGTACACCATGGAGTCACTAGGGCAGGCACAGCCTGAGGACTGCTGTCCTGCACACCATGGAGTCACTAGGGCAGACACAGCCTGAGGACTGCTGTTCTGTACACCATGGAGTCACTAGGGCAGGCAAAGCCTGAGGACTGTCCTACACACCATGGAGTCACAGGCAGACACAGCCTGAGGACTGCTGTCCTGCACACCATGGAGTCTCTAGGGCAGGCGCAGCCTGAGGACTCCTGTTCTACACACCATGGAGTCACTAGGGCAGGCACAGCCTGAGAACTGCTGTTCTGCACACTATGGAGACACTAGGGCAAACACAGCCTGAGAAATGCTGTTCTACACACCATGGAGTCACTAGGGCAGACACAGCCTGAGGACTGCTGTTTTGTACACCATGGAGTCAAGATCAGGCACAGCCTGAGGACTACTGTTCTGCACACCATGTAGTCACAAGGGCAGGCCCAGTCTTAGGACTGCTGTTCTACACACCATGGAGTCACTAGGGCAGGCGCAGCCTGAGGACTGCTGTTCTACACACCATGTAGTCACCAGGGCAGGCCCAGCCTGAGGACTGCTATTCTACACTCCATGGAGTCACTAGGGCAGGCACAGACTGAGGATTGCTGTTCTACACACCGTGGAGTCACTAGAGCAGGCACAGCCTGAGGACTGCTGTTCTACTCTCTATGGAGTCACTAGGGCAGGCCCAGCCTGAGGACTGCTATTCTACACACCATGGAGTCACTAGGGCAGGCACAGCCTGAGGATTGCTGTTCTACACACCATGGAGTCACTAGGACAGGTTCAGCCTGAGAGCTGCTATTCTACACACCAGGAATTCACTAGGGCAGGTACAGCCTGAGGACTGCTGTTCTATACACCATGGAGTCACTAGGGCATTCACAGCATGAGGATTGATGTTCTACACACCATTGAGTCACTAGGACAGGCACATCCTGAGAGCTGCTATTCCACACACCATGGATTCGCAAGGGAAGGTACAGCCTCAGAGCTACTCTTCTACACACAATGGAGTCACTAGGGCAGGTGAAGCCTGAGGACTGCTGTTCTGTACACCATGGAGTCACTTAGGGCAGGATCCAGCCTGCAGACTGCTATTCAAAACACCATGGAGTCACTAGGGCAGGCACAGCCTGAGGACTGCCATTCTACACACCATGGAGTCACTAGGGCAGGTACAGCCTGAGGATTGCCGTTCTACACACCATGCAGTCACTAGGGCAGGTACAGCCTGAGGATTGCCGTTCTATACACCATGCAGTCACTACGGCAGGATCCACCCTGAGGACTTCTGTTCTGCACACCATGGAGTCACTAGGGCAGGCACAGCCTGAGGACTGCCATTCTACACACCATGGAGTCACTAGGGCAGGTACAGCCTGAGGATTGGGGTTCTACACACCATGCAGTCACTAGGGCAGGTACAGCCTGAGAGCTGCTGTTATGCACACCATGGAGTCACTAGGGCAGGCACAGCCTGAGGACTGCTGTTCTGTACACCATGGAGTCACTAGGGCAGGCACAGCCTTAGAGCTACTGTTCTACACACCATGGATTCACTAGGACAGTCACAGCCTGGGTACTGCTGTTCTGTACACCATGGAGTCACTAGGTCAGGCACAGCCTGAGGATTTCTGTTCTACACACCATGGAGTCAATAGGGCAGGTACAGCCTGAGGACTGCTTTTCTACACACCATGGAGTCACTAGGGCAGGCACAGCCTGAGGATTGCCGTTCTACACACCATGGAGTCACTAGGGCAGGTAAAGACTGAGGACTGCTGTTCTGCACACCACGGAGTCTCTAGGGCAGGCACAGCCTGAGGACTTCTGTTCTAAACACCATGGAGTCATTAGGGCAGGCACAGCCTGAGGACTGCTGTTCTATACACCATGGAGTCACTAGGGCAGGCGCAGCCTGATAGCTGCTATTTTACACACCATGGAGTCAATCAGGGTAGGCATAGCCAGAGGACTGCTGTTCTACACACCATTGAGTCACTAAGGCAGGTACAGCCTGAGGACTGCTGTTCTGTACACCATAAAGTCACTAGGGCCGGCACAGCCTGAGGACTGCTGTTCTGCACACCATGGAGTCACTAGGGCAGACACAGCCTGAGGACTGCTGTCCTGCACACCATGGAGTCACTAGGGCAGGCGCAGCCTGAGGACTGCTGTTCTACACACCATGGAGTCAGTAGGGCAAACACAGCCTGAGGACTGCTGTTCTGTACACCATGGCGTCACTAGGGCTGGCACAGCCTGAGGACTGCTGTCCTACACACCATCGAGTCACTAGGCAGACACAGCCTGAGGACTGCTGTCCTGCACACCATGGAGTCACTAGGGCAGGCGCAGCCTGAGGACTCCTGTTCTACACACCATGGAGTCACTAGGGCAGGCACAGCCTGAGAACTGCTGTTCTGCACACCATGGAGTCACTAGGGGAAACACAGCCTGAGGACTGCTGTTCTACACACCATGGAGTCACTAGGGCAGACACAGCCTGAAGACTGCTGTTTTGTACACCATGGAGTCAAGATCAGGCACAGCCAGAGGACTGCTGTTCTGCACACCATGTAGTCACAAGGGCAGGCCCAGTCTTAGGACTGCTGTTCTACACACCATGGAGTCACTAGGGCAGGCGCAGCCTGAGGACTGCTGTTCTGTACACCATGGAGTCACCAGGGCAGGCCAAGCCTGAGGACTGCTATTCTACACTCCATGGAGTCACTAGGGCAGGCACAGCCTGAGGACTGCTGTTCTACACACCAGGGAGTCACTAGGGCAGGGACAGCAAGAGGATTGCTGTTCTACACACCATGGAGTCACTAGGGCAGGTGCAGCCTGAGAGCTGGTATTCTACACACCATGGAGTCACTTGGGCAGGTACAGCCTGAGGACTGCTGTTCTATACACCATGGATTCACTAGGGCATTCACAGCCTGAGGATTGCTATTCTACACACCATGGAGTCACTAGGGCAGTTGCAGCCTGAGGACTGCTGTTCCACATACCATGGAGTCACTAGGGCATGCACAGCCTGAGGACTGCTGTTCTACACACCATGGAGTCACTAGGGCAGGCACAGCCTGAGGACTGCTGTTCTGTACACCATGGAGTCAGTAGGGCAGGCACAGCCTGAGGACTGCTGTTCTGCACACCATGGAGTCACTTGGGCAGACACAGACTGAGGACTACTGTTCTGTACACCATGGAGTCACTAGGGTAGGCACAGCCTGACGACTGCTGTTCTACACACCATTGAGTCACTAGGACAGGCACAGCCTGAGAGCTGCTATTCCACACACCATGGAGTCGCTAGGGCACGTACAGCCTGAGAGCTGCTGTTCTATACACCATGGATTAACTAGGGCAGGCACAGCCTGAGGATTTCTGTTCTACACACCATGGAGTCACTAGGGCAGGTGCAGCCTGAGGACTGCTTTTCTACACACCATGGAGTCACTAGGGCAGGCACAGCCTGAGGATTGCCGTTCTACACACCATGGAGTCACTAGGGCAGGTACATCCTGTGAGCTGCTGTTCTCAACACCATGGAGTCACTAGGGCAGGCGCAGCCTGAGGACTTCTGTTCTACACACCATGGAGTCACTAGGGCAGGCACAGCCTGAGGACTTCTGTTCTACACACCATGGAGTCACTAGGGCAGGCACAGCCTGAGGACTGCTGTTCAGTACACCATGGAGTCACTAGGGCAGGCGCAGCCTGAGAGCTGCTATTCTACACACCATGGAGTCACTCAGGGTAGGCATACCCTGAGGACTGCTGTTCTACACACCATTGAGTCACTAAGGAAGGTACAGATTGAGGACTGCAGATCTGTACACCATGGAGTCACTAGAGCAGGCACAGCCTGAGGACTGCTATTCTACACACCATGGAGTCACTAGGGCAGGTACAGCCTGAGGACTTATGTTCTGCACACCATGGAGTCACTCAGGGAAGGCATAGCCTTAGAGCTGCTGTTCTACACACCATGGATTCACTAGGACAGTCACAGCCTGAGGACTGCTGTTCTGTACACCATGGAGTCACTAGGGCAGGCACAGCCTGAGGATTTCTGTTCTACACACCATAAAGTCACTAGGGCAGGTGCAGCCTGAGTACTGCTTTTCTACACACCATGGAGTCACTAGGGCAGGCACAGCCTGAGGACTGCTGTTCCACACACCATGGAGTCACTAGGGGAGGCACAGCCTGAGGATTGCCGTTCTACACTCCATGGAGTCACTAGGGCAGGTACATCCTGAGAGCTGCTGTTCTGCACACCATGGAGTCACTAGGGCAGGCACAGTCTGAGGACTTCTGTTCTACACACCATGGAGTCACTAGGGCAGGCACAGCCTGAGGACTTCTGTTCTACACACCATGGAGTCACTAGGGCAGGCACAGCCTGAGGACTGCTGTTCTACACACCATGGAGTCACTAGGGCAGGCACAGCCTTAAAGCTGCTATTCTACACACCATGGAGTCACTCAGAGTAGGCATACCCTGAGGACTGCTGTTCTACACACCATTGAGTCACTTAGACAGGTACAGATTGAGGACTGCAGATCTGTACAACATGGAGTCACTAGAGCAGGCACAGCCTGAGGACTTCTATTCTACACACCATGGAGTCACTAGGGCAGGCACAGCCTAAGAACTACTGTTCTGTATACCATGGAGTCACTAGGGCAGGCACAGCCTGAGGACTGCTGTTCTACACACCATTGAGTCACTAGGACAGGCACAGCCTGAGAGCTGCTATTCCACACACCATGGAGTCGCTAGGGCAGGTACAGCCTCAGAGCTGCTCTTTTACACACCATTGAGTCACTAGGGCTGGTGAAGCCTGAGGACTGCGGTTCTGTACACCATAAAGTCACTTAGGGCAGGATCCAGCCTGCGGACTGCTGTTCAAAACACCATGGAGTCACTAGGGCATGCACAGCCTGAGGACTTCTTTTCTGCACACCATGGAGTCACTAGGGCAGGCACAGCCTGAGGACTTCTATTCTACACACCATGGAGTCACTAGGGCAGGCACAGCCTAAGAACTACTGTTCTGTATACCATGGAGTCACGAGGGCAGGCACAGCCTGAGGACTGCTGTTCTACACACCATTGAGTCACTAGGACAGGCACAGCCTGAGAGCTGCTATTCCACACACCATGGAGTCGCTAGGGCAGGTACAGCCTCAGAGCTGCTCTTTTACACACCATTGAGTCACTAGGGCTGGTGAAGCCTGAGGACTGCGGTTCTGTACACCATAAAGTCACTTAGGGCAGGATCCAGCCTGCGGACTGCTGTTCAAAACACCATGGAGTCACTAGGGCATGCACAGCCTGAGGACTTCTTTTCTGCACACCATGGAGTCACTAGGGCAGGCACAGCCTGAGGACTGCCATTCTACACACCATGGAGTCACTAGGGCAGGCACAGCCTGAGGATTGTCATTCTACACATCATGCGGTCACTAGGGCAGGTACAGCCTGAGAGCTGCTGTTATGCACACCATGGAGTCACTAGGGCATGTACAGCCTGAGGACTGCTGTTCTATACACCATGGAGTCACTAGGGCAGGCACAGCCTTAGAGCTGGTGTTCTACACACCATGGATTCACTAGGAGAGTCACAGCCTGAGGACTGCTGTTCTGTACACCATGGAGTCACTAGGGCAGGCACAGCCTGAAGATTTCTGTTCTACACACTATGGAGTCAATAGGGCAGGTGCAGCCTGAGGACTGCTTTTCTACACACCATGGAGTCACTAGGGCAGGCACAGCCTGAGGATTGCCGTTCTACACACCAGGGAGTCACTAGGGCAGGTACATCCTGAGAGCTGCTGTTCTGCACACCATGGAGTCACTAGGGCAGGCACAGGCTGAGGACTGCTGTTCTACACACCATGGAGTCATTAGGGCAGGCACACCTGAGGACTGCTTTTCTACACACCATGGAGTCAATAGGGCAGACGCAGCCTGAGGACTGCTGTTCTGTACACCATGGAGTCACTAGGGCAGGCACAGCCTGAGGACTGCTGTCCTACACACCATGGCGTCACTAGGCAGACACAGCCTGAGGACTGCTGTCCTGCACACCATGGAGTCTCTAGGGCAGGCGCAGCCTGAGGACTCCTGCTCTACACACCATGGAGTCACTTGGGCAGGTACAGCCTGAGAACTGCAATTCTGCACACTATGCAGTCACTAGGGCAAACACAGCATGAGGAGTGCTGTTCTACACACCATGGAGTCACTAGGGCAGACACAGCCTGAGGACTGCTGTTCTCTACACCATGGAGTCACTAGGGCAGGCACAGCCTGAGGACTGCTGTCCTACACACCATGGCGTCACTAGGCAGACACAGCCTGAGGACTGCTGTCCTGCACACCATGGAGTCTCTAGGGCAGGCGCAGCCTGAGGACTCCTGTTCTACACACCATGGAGTCACTTGGGCAGGTACAGCCTGAGAACTGCAATTCTGCACACTATGCAGTCACTAGGGCAAACACAGCATGAGGAGTGCTGTTCTACACACCATGGAGTCACTAGGGCAGGGACAGGCTGAGGACTTCTGTTCTGTACACCCTGGAGTCACCAGGGCAGGTGCAGCCTGAGGACTGCTGTTCTGTACACCATGGAGTCACTAGGGCAGACACAGCCTAAGAGCTGCTATTCTACACACCATGGAGTCACTAGGGCAGGCACAGCCTGCGGACTTCTTTTCTGTAACACCATGGAGTCACCAGGGCAGGTGCAGCCTGAGGACTGCTGTTCTGTACACCATGGAGTCACTAGGGCAGGCACAGCCTAAGGACTGCTGTCCTACACACCATAGAGTCACTATGGCAGGCACAGCCTGAGGACTGCTGTCCCTACACACCATGGAGTCACTCGGGCAGGCACATCCTTAGGACTGCTATTCTACACACCATGGAGTCACTAGGGCAGACACAGCCTGAGGTGTACTGTTCTGTACACCATGGAGTCACTAGGATAGGCACAGCCTGACGACTGCTGTTCTACACACCATTGAGTAACTAGGACAGGCACATCCTGAGAGCTGCTATTCCACACACCATGGAGTCGCTAGGGCAGGTACAGCCTCAGAGCTTCTCTTCTACACACCATTGAGTCACTAGGGCAGGTGAAGCCTAAGGTCTGCTGTTCTGTACACCATGGAGTCACTTAGGGCAGGTACAGCCTGAGGACTACTCTTCAAAACACCATGGAGTCACTAGGGCAGGCACAGCCTGAGAAATTCTGTTCTGCACACCATGGAGTCACAAGGGCAGGCAGAGTCTGAGGACTGCCATTCTACACACCATGGAGTCACTAGGGCAGGTACAGCCTGTGGATTGCCATTCAACACACCATGGAGTCACTAGGGCAGGTACAGCCTGAGAGCTTCTGTTCTGCACACCATGGAGTCACTAGGGCCGGTACAGCCTGAGGACTTCTGTTCTGCACACCATGGAGTCACTCAGGGCAGGCACAGCCTTAGAGCTGCTGTTCTACACACCAAGGATTCACTAGGACAGTCACAGCCTGAGGACTGCTATTCTGTACACCATGGAGTCACTAGGGCAGGCACAGCCTGAGGATTTCTGTTCTACACACCATGGAGTCCCTAGGGCAGGTGCAGCCTGAGGACTGCTTTTCTACACACCATGGAGTCACTAGGGCAGGCACAGCCTGAGGATTGCTGTTCCACACACCATGGAGTCACTCAGGGTAGGCATACCCTGAGGACTGCTGTTCTACACACCATTGAGTCACTAAGGCAGGTACAGATTGAGGACTGCAGATCTGTACACCATGGAGTCACTAGAGCAGGCACAGCCTGAGGACTGCTATTCTACACACCATGGAGTCACTAGGGCAGGCACAGCCTGAGCACTACTATTCTGTATACCATGGAGTCACTAGGGCAGGCACAGCCTGAGGACTGCTGTTCTACACACCATTGAGTCACTAGGACAAGCACAGCCTGAGAGCTGCTATTCCACACACCATAGAGTCGATAGGGCAGGTACAGCCTCAGAGCTGCTCTTCTACACACCATTGAGTCACTACGGCAGGCACAGCCTGAGGACTGCTGTTCTGTACACAATGGAGTCACTTAAGGCAGCAACCAGCCTGCGGACTGCTGTTCAAAACACCATGGAGTCACTAGCGCAGGCACAGCCTGAGGACTTCTGTTCTGCACACCATGGAGTCACTAGGGCAGGCACAGCATGAGGACTGTCATTCTACACACCATGGAGTCACTAGGGCAGGTACACCCTGAGGATTTCCGTTCTACACACCATGCAGTCACTAGGGCAGGTACAGCCTGAGAGCTGCTGTTCTGAACACCATGGAGTCACTAGGGCAGGTACAGTCTAAGGACTGCTGTTCTGTACACCATGGAGTTACTAGGGGCAGGCACAGCCTGAGAGCTGCTATTCCACACACCATGGAGTCGCTACAACAGGTACAGCCTCAGAGCTGCTCTTCTACACACCATTGAGTCACTAGGGCAGGTGAACCTGAGGAATGCTGTTCTGTAGACCATGGAGTCACTTAGGACAGGATTCAGCCTGCGGACTGCTGTTGAAAACACCATTGAGTCACTAGGGCAAGCACAGCCTGAGGACTTCTGTTCTGCACACCATTAAGTCACTAGGGCAGGCACAGCCTTAGAGCTGCTGTTCTGTACACCATGGATTCACTAGGACAGTCACAGCCTGAGGACTGCCATTCTACACACTATGGAGTCCACTAGGGCAGGTACAGCCTGAGAGCTGCTGTTCTGCACACCATGGAGTCACTAAGGCAGGCACAGCCTTAGAGCTGCTGTTCTGTACACAATGGATTCACTAGGACAGTCACAGCCTGAGGACTGCTGTTCTGTACACCATGGAGTCACTAGGGCAGACACAGCCTGAGGATTGCTGTTCTACACACCATGTAGTCAATAGGGCAGGTGCAGCCTGAGGACTGCTTTTCTACACACCATGGAGTCACTAGGGCAGGCACAGCCTGAGGATTGCCGTTCTACACACCATGGAGTCACAAGGGCAGGTACATCCTGAGAGCTGCTGTTCTGCACAACATCAAGTCACTAGGGCAGGCACAGCCTAAGGACTGATGCTCTACACACCATGGAGTCATTAGGGCAGGCACACCTGAGGACTGCTTTTCTACACACCATGGAGTCACTAGGGCAGGCGCAGCCTGAGAGCTGATATTCTACACACCATGGAGTCACTCTGGGTAGGCATAGCCTGAGGACTGCTGTTCTACACAACATTGAGTCACTAAGGCAGGTACAGCCTGAGGACTGCTGTTCTGTACACCATGGAGTCACTAGGGCAGGCACAGCCTGAGGACTGCTGTCCTGCACACCATGAAGTCACTAGGGCAGACACAGCCTGAGGACTGCTGTCCTGCACACCATGGAGTCACTAGGGCAGGCGCAGCCTGAGGACTGCTGTTCTACACACCATGGAGTCACAAGGGGAGACACAGCCTCAGGACTGCTGTTCTGTACACCATGGAGTCACTAGGGCAGGCACAGCCTGAGGACTGCTGTCCTACACACCATGGAGTCACTAGGGCAGGCACAGCCTGAGAACTGCTGTTCTGCACACCATAGAGTCACTAGGGCAGGCGCAGCCTGAGGACTGCTGTCCTACACACCAAGGAGTCACAAGGGCAGACACAGCCTGAGGACTGCTGTTCTGTACACCATGGAGTAACTAGGGCAGGCACAGCCTGAGGACTCCTGTTCTACACACCATGGAGTCACTAGGGCAGGCACAGCCTGAGAACTGCTGTTCTGCACACCATGGAGTCACTAGGGCAAACACAGCCTGAGGACTGCTGTTCTACAAACCATGGAGTCTCTAGGGCAGAAACAGCCTGAGGACTCCTGTTTTGTACACCATGGAGTCAAGACCAGGCACAGCCTGAGGACTCCTGTTCTGCAAACCATGTAGTCACAAGGGCAGGCCCAGTCTTAGGACTGCTGTTCTACACACCATGGAGTCACTATGGCAGGCGCAGCCTGAGGAGTGCTGTTCTACACACCATGGAGTCACTAGGGCAGGCCCAGCCTGAGGACTGCTATTCTAGCCTCCATGGAGTCAATAGGGTAGGCACAGCCTGAGGATTGCTGTTCTACACACAATGGAGTCACTAGGGCAGGCACAGCCTGAGGATTGCTGTTCTACACTGCATAAAGTTACTAGGGCAGGCCCAGCCTGAGGATTGCTGTTCTACACTCCATGGAGTCACTAGGGCAGGCACAGCCTGAGGACTGCTGTTATATACTCCATCGGGTCACTAGGGCAGGCACAGCCTGAGGATTGCTGTCCTACACACCATGGAGTCACTAGGGCAGACACAACCTGAGGATTGCTGTTCTACACACCATGGAGTCACTAGGGCAGGCACAGCCTGAGGACTGCTGTCCTACACACCATGGAGTCACTAGGGCAGGCACAGCCTGAGGACTGCTGTTCTGCACACCATGTAATCACTAGGGCAGGCACAGCCTGAGGACTGCTGTTCTGCACACCATGGAGTCACTAGGGCAGGCACAGCCTGAGGATTGCTGTCCTACACACCATGGAGTCACTAGGGCAGACACAACCTGAGGATTGCTGTTCTACACACCATGGAGTCACTAGGGCAGGCACAGCCTGAGGACTGCTGTTCCACACACCATGGAGTCACTAGGGCAGACACAGCCTGAGGACTGCTGTTCTACACACCATGGAGTCACTAGGGCAGGCACAGCCTGAGGACTGCTTTTTTGTACACCATGGAATCAAGACCAGGCACAGCCTGAGGACTGCTTTTCTGCACACCATGTAGTCACAAGAGCAGGCCCAGTCTTAGGACTGCTGTTCTACACACCATGGAGTCACTATGGCAGGCGCAGCCTGAGGACTGTTGTTCTACACACCATGAAGTCACCAGGGCAGGCCCAGCCTGAGGACTGCTATTCTACACTCCATGGAGTGACTAGGGCAGGCACAGCATGAGGATTGCTGTTCTACACACCATGGAGTCACTAGGGCAGGCACAGCCTGAGGACTGCTGTTCTACACTCCATGGAGTCACTAGGGCAGGCCCAGCCTAAGGACTGCTGTTTTACAAACAATGGAGTCACTAGGGCAGGCACAGCCTGAGGATTGCTGTTCTACACACCATGGAGTCACTAGGGCAAGTGCAGCCTGAGAGCTGCTATTCTACACACCATGGAGTCACTAGGGCAGTTACAGCCTGAGGACTGCTGTTCTATACACCATGGAGTCATTAGGGCATTCACAGCCTGAGGATTGCTATTCTACACACCATGGAGTCACTAGGGCATTTGCAGCCTGAGGACTGCTGTCCTACACACCATGGAGTCACTAGGGCAAGCACAGCCTGACGACTTCTGTTCCACACACCATGGTGTCACTAGGGCAGGCACAGCCTGAGGACTGCTGTTCTGCACACCATGGGGTCGCTAGGGCAGGCACATCATGAAGACTTCTGTCCTACACACCATGGAGTCACTAGGGCAGGCACAGCCTGAGGACTGCTGTTCTGCACACCATGGAGTTACTAGGGCAGGCACAGCCTTAGGACTGCTGTTCTGTACACTATGGAGTCACTAGTGCAGGCACAGCCTGAGGACTGCTGTTCTGCACACCATGGA
Source organism: Ictidomys tridecemlineatus (assembly GCF_052094955.1). Taxonomy (NCBI): domain Eukaryota; kingdom Metazoa; phylum Chordata; class Mammalia; order Rodentia; family Sciuridae; genus Ictidomys; species Ictidomys tridecemlineatus. The sequence goes on along the minus strand of NC_135478.1, from coordinate 232,122,785 downwards.
GTCACTAGGGCAGGCACAGCCTGAGGACTGCTGGTCTGTACACCATTGAGTCACTCAGGGCCGGCTCAGCCTGAGGACTTCTATTCTACACACCATGGAGTCACTAGGGCAGGCACAGCCTGAGGACAGCTATTTCACACAACATGGAGTCACTCAGGGCAGGCACAGCCTGAGTACTGCTGTTCTACACACCGTGGAGTCACTAGGGCAGTTACAGCCTGAGGACTGCTGTCCTGTACAACATGGAGTCACTCAGGGCAGACGCAGCCTGAGGACTGCTGTTCTACACACCATGGAATCACTAGGGCAGGCAAGCCTGAGGACTGCTGTCCTACACACCATGGAGTCACTAAGGCAGGCACAGACTGAGGACTGCTATTCTACACACCATGGATTCACTAGGGCAGGCACACCCTGAGGACTGCTGTTCCACACACTATGGAGTCACTATGGGAGGCACAGCCTCAGGATTGCTGTTCTACACACCATGGAGTCACTAGGGCAGGCACAGCCTGAGGACTGCTGTCCTACACACCATGGAGTCACTACGCCAGGCACAGCCTGAGGACTGCTGTTCTACACACCATGGAGTCACTAGGGCAGGCACAGCCTGAGGACTACTGTTCTTTACACCATGGAGTCACTAGGGCAGGCACAACCTGAGGACTGCTGTCCTACACACCATGGAGTCACTAGGGCAGGCACAGCCTGAGGACTGCTGTTCTACACACCATGGAGTCACTACGGCATGCACAGCCTGAGGACTGCTATTCTACACACCATGGAGTCACTAGGGCAGGCTCAGCCTGAGGACTACTGTTCCACACACCATGGAGTCACTAGGGCAGGCACAGCCTGAGGACTGCTGTCCTACACACCATGGAGTCACTAGGGCAGGCACAGCCTGAGGACTGCTGTACTACACACCATGGAGTCACTAGGGCAGGCACAGCCTGAGGACTGCTATCCTGCACACCATGGAGTCACTAGGGCAGGCACAGCCTGAGGACTGCTGTTCTACACACCATGGAGTCACTAGGGCAGGCACAGCCTGAGGACTGCTGTTCTACACACCATGGAGTCACTAGGGCAGGCTCAGCCTGAGTACTGCTGTTCTGTACACCATGGAGTCACTAGTGTGGGCGCAGCCTGAGGACTGCTTTTCTACACACCATGGAGGCACTAGGGCAGGCACAGCCTGAGGACTGCTGTCCTACCCACCATGGAGTCACTAGGGCAGGCACAGCCTGAGGACTGCTGTCCTACACACCATGGAGTCACTAGGGCAGGCACAGCTTGAGGACTGCTGTCCTACACACCATGGAGTCACTAAGGCAGGTGCAGCCTGAGGACTGCTGTTCTGTCCTCCATGGAGTCACTAGGGCAGGCACAGCCTGAGGACTGCTGTTCTACACACCATGGAGTCACTAGGGCAGGCATAGCCTGAGGACTGCTGTTCAACACAGCATGGAGTCACTAGGGCAGGAACAGCCTGAAAACTGATGTTCTACACACCATGGAGTTACTAGGGCAGGCACAGCCTGAGGACTGCTGTCCTACACAAAACCATAGAGTCACTAGGGCAGGTGCAGCCTGAGGACTGCTGTTCTGTACTCAATGGGGTCACTAGGGCAGGCACAGCCTGGGGACTGCTGTTCTACACACCATGGAGTCACTAGGGCAGGCACAGCCTGAATACTGCTGTTCCACACACCAAGGAGTCACTAGGGCAAGAACAGCCTGACTGCTGTTCTGTACACCATGGAGTCACCAGGGAATGTGCAGCCTGAGGACTGCTGTTCTGTACACCATGGAGTCACTAGGGCAGGCACAGCCTGAGATCTGCTGTTCTACACACCATGGAGTCACTAGGGCAGGCACAGCCTGAGGACTGCTGTTCGACACACCATGGAGTCACCAGGGCATGTGCAGCCTGAGGACTGCTGTTCAGTACACCATGGAGTCACTAGGGCAGGCACAGCCTAAGATCTGCTATTCTACATACCATGGAGTCACTAGGGCAGGCACAGCCTGAGGACTGCTGTTCCACACACCATGGAGTCACTAGGGCAGGAACAGCCTAAGATCTGCTATTCTACACACCATGAAGTCACTAGGGCAGGCACAGCCTGAGGACTTCTGTTCTGTACACCATGGAGTCACCAGGGCATGTGCAGCCTGAGGACTGCTGTTCTGTACACCATGGAGTCACTAGGGCAGGCACAGCCTAAGAGCTGCTATTCTATACACCATGGAGTCACTAGGGCAGGCACAGCCTGAGGACTGCTGTTCTGTACTCCATGGGGTCACTAGGGCAGGCATAGCCTAAGAGCTGCTATTCTACACACCATGGAGTCACTAGGGCAGGCGCAGCCTAAGGATTGCTGTTCTACACACCATAGAGTCACTAGGGCAGACACTGCCTGAGGACTGCTGTTCTACACACCATGGAGTCACTCAGGGCAGGCACAGCCTGAGGACTGCTGTTCTACACACCATGGAGTCACCAGGGCAGGCACAGCCTGAGGACTGCTGTTCTACACACCATGGAATCACTAGGGCATGCACAGCCTGAGGAATGCTATTCTACACTTCATGGAGTCACTAGGGCAGGCACAGCCTAAGGATTGCTGTTCTGTACATTAAGGAGTCACTAGGGCAGACACAGCCTGAGGACTGCTGTTCTTTACACCATGGAGTCACTAGGGCAGTCAAAGCCTGCGAGCTGCTGTTCTACAGGCCATGGAGTCACCACTGCAGGCACAGCCTGAGGACTGCTGTCCTACACACCATGAAGTCACTCGGGCAGGCACAGCCTGAGGAATGCTGTCCTACACACCATGGAGTCACCAAGGCAAGTACAGCCTGAGGACTGCTGTTCCACACACCATGGAGTCACCAGGGCAGGTACAGCCTGAGGACTGCTGTTCCACACACCATGGAGTCACTAGGGCAGGCACAGCCTGAGGACTGCTGTTCTACACACCATGGAGTCACTAGGGCAGGCACACCCTGAGGACTGCTGTTCTGTACACCATGGAGTCACTAGGGCAGGCACAGGCTGAGGACTCCTGTCCTACACACCATGGAGTCACTAGGGCAGACACAGCCTGAGGACTACTGTTCTACACACCATGGAGTCACTAGGTCAGGCACAGCCTGAGGACGGCTGGTCTGTACACCATTGAGTCACTAGAGCAGGCACAGCCTGAGGACTGCTGTTCTATACACCATGGAGTCACTATGGTAGGCACAGCCTGAGGACTGCTGTTCCACACACCATGGTGTCACTAGGGTAGGCGCAGCCTGAGGACTGCTGTTCTGTACACCATGGAGTCACTAGGGCAGGCTCAGTCTGAGGACTGCTGTACTGTACACCATGGAGTCACTAGGACAGGCACAGCCTAAGGACTGCTGTTCTACACACTATGGAGTCACTAGGGTAGGCACAGCCTGAGGACTGCTTTTCTACACACCATGGAGTAACTAGGGCAGGCACAGCCTGAGGACTGCTGTCCTACACACCATGGAGTCACTAGGGCAGGCACAGCCTGAGGACTTCTGTCCTACACACCATGGAGTCACTAGGGAAAGCACAGCCTGAGGACTGCTATCCTACACACCATGGAGTCACCAGGTCAGGCACAGCCTGAGGACTGCAGTCCTACACACCATGGAGTCACTAGGGCAGGCGCAGCCTGAGGACTGCTGTCCTACACACCATGGAGTCACTAGGGCAGGCACAGCCTGAGGACTGCTGTTCTACACACCATGGAGTCACTAGGTCAGGCACAACCTGAGATTGCTGTTCTACACACCATGGAGTCACTAAGGCAGGCACAGCCTGAGAGCTGCTCTTCTGTACACCATGGAGTCACTAGGGCAGGCACAGCCTGAGGACTGCTGTTATACACACCATGGAGTCACTAGGGCAGATGCAGCCTGAGAACTGCTGTTCTGTACACCATGGAATCAATAGGGCAGGCACAGCCTGAGGACTGCTGTCCTACACACCATGGAGTCACTAGGGCAGGCACAGCCTGAGGACTACTGTAGTACACACCATGGAGTCACTAGGGCAGGCGCAGCCTGAGGACTTCTGTTCTACACACCATGGAGTCACTAGGGCAGGCACAGCCTGAGGACTGCTGTTCTACACATTATGGAGTCACTAGGGCAGGCACAGCCTGAGAACTGCTGTCCTGCACACCATGGAGTCACTAGGGCAGGCGCAGCCTGAGGACTGCTGTTCTGCACACCATGGAGTCACTAGGGCAGGTGCAGCCTGAGGACTGCTGTTCTACACACCATGGAATCACCAGGGCAGGCACAGCCTGAGGACTGCTGTTCTAACACCATGGAGTCACCAGGGCAGGCACAGCCTGAGGACTGCTGTTCTACACACCATGGAGTCACCAGGGCAGGCACAGCCTGGGGATTTCTGTTCTAACACCATGGAGTCACTAGGGCAGGCACAGCCTGAGGACTGCTGTTCTACACACCATGGAGTCACTAGGGCAGGCACAGCGTGAGGACTGTTGTTCTACACACCATGGAGTCACTAGGGCAGGCACAGCCTGAGGACTGATGTTCTACACACCATGGAGTCACTAGGGCAGGCACAGCCTGAGGAATGCTGTTCTACACACCATGGAGTCACTAGGGCAGGCAAAGCCTGAGGAATGCTGTTTAACACCATGGAGTCACTAGGGCAGTCACACCCTGAGGACTGCTGTTCTACACACCATGGAGTCACCAGGGCAGGAACAGCCTGGGGACTTCTGTTCTACACACCATGGAGTCACTCAGGGCAGGCACAGCCTGAGGGCTTCTGTTCTGTACACCATGGAGTCACTACGCCAGGCACAGCCTGAGGACTGCTGTTCTACACACCATGGAGTCACTCGGGCAGGCACAGCCTGAGGACTGCTGTCCTACACACCATGGAGTCACTCAGGGCAGGCACAGCCTGAGGGCTTCTGTTCTGTACACCATGGAGTCACTAGGGCAGGCACAGCCTGAGGACTGCTGTTCCACACACCATGGAGTCACTAGGGCAGGCACAGCCTGAGGACTGCTGTTCTACACACCATGGAGTGACTAGGGCAGGCAGAGCCTGAGGATTGCTCTTCTATACACCATAAAGTCACTAGGGCAGGCACAGCCTGAGGACTGCTGTTCTGTACACCATGGAGTCACTAGCGCAGGCGCAGCCTGAGGACTGCTATCCTACACACCATGGAGTCACCTGGGCAGGCACAACCTGATGACTGCTATTCTAAACTCCATATAGTCACTACGGCAGGCACAGCCTGAGGACTGCTGTTCTGTACACCATGGAGTCACTAGGGCAGGCACAGCCTGAGGACTGCTGTCCTACACACCATGGAGTCACCTGGGCAGGCACAGCCTGAGGACTGCTGTTCTACACACCATGGAGTCACTAGGGCCGGCGCAGCCTTAGGACTGCTGTTCTACACACCATGGAGTCACTAGGGCAGGCACAGCCTGAGGACTGCTGTCCTACACACCATGGAGTAACTAGCGCAGGCACAGCCTGAAGACTGCTGTTCTACACACCATGGAGTCACTAGGGCAGGCACAGCCTGAGGACTGCTGTTCTACACACCATGGAGTCACTAGGGCAGATGCAGCCTGAGGACAGCTGTTCTACACTCCATGGAGTCACTCGGGCAGGTGCAGCCTGAGGACTGCTGTTCTACACACCATGGAGTCACCAGGGCAGGCACAGCCTGAGGACTGCTGTTCTACACACCATGGAGTCACTAGGGCAGGCACAGCCTGAGGACTGCTGTTCTACACACCATGGAGTCACTAGGGCAGGCACAGCCTGAGGACTGCTGTTCTACACACCATGGAGTCACTAGGGCAGGCACAGCCTGAGGACTGCTGTCCTACACACCATGGAGTCACTAGGGCAGGCACAGCCTGAGGATTTCTGTTCTACACACCATGGAGTCACTAGGGCAGGCACAGCCTGAGGACTGCTGTTCTACACACCATGGAGTCACTAAGACAGGCACAGCCTGAGGACTCCTGTTCTACACACCGTGGAGTCACGAGGGCAGGCGCAGCCTGAGGACTGCGGTTTTACACACCGTTTAGTCACTAGGGCAGGCACAGCCTGAGGACTGCGGTCCTGCACACCATGGAGTACTAGGGCAGGTACAGCCTTAGGACTGCTATTCTACACACCGTGGAGTCACTAGGGCAGGCGCAGCCTGAGGACTGCTGTTCTACACTCCATAGAGTCACTAGGGCAGGCGCAGCCTGAGGACCGCTGTTCTACACACCATGGAGTCACTAGGGCAGGCACAGCATGAGGACTGCTGTTCTACACACCATGGAGTAACTGGGGCAGGCACAGCCTGAGGACGGCTGTTCTGTACATTATGGAGTCACTAGGGCAGGTACAGCCTGAGGACTGCTGTTCTACACACCATGGAGTAACTCAGGCTGGTGCAGCCTGAGGACTGCTGTTCTACACACCATGGAGTCACCAGGGCAGGCACAGACTGGGGACATCTGTTCTACACACTGTGGAGTCACTAGGGCAGGCGCAGCCTGAGGACTGCTGTTCTACACACCATTGAGTCACCAGGGCAGGCACAGCCTGAGGACTGCTGTTCTACACACCATGGAGTCACTCGGGCATGCGCAGCCTGAGGACTGCTGTTCTACACACCATGGAGTCACTAGGGCAGGCACAGCCTTAGGACTGCAGTCCTACACACCATGGAGTCACTAGGGCAGTCACAGCCTGAGGACTGCTGTTCTACACACCATGGAGTCACTGGGGCAGGTACAGCCTGAGGACTGCTGTTCTACACACCATGGAGTCACTGGGGCAGGAGGAGCCTGAGGACTACTATTCTACACACCATGGAGTCACTCGGGCAGGTGTAGCCTGAGAGATGCTGTTCTACACACCATGGAGTCAATCCGGGAAGGTACAGCCTGAGGACTGCTGTTCAATACACCATGGAGTCACAAGGGTAGGCGCAGCCTGAGGACTGCTGTCCTACACACCATGGAGTTACTAGGGCAGGCACAGCCTGAGGACTGCTGTTCTACACACCATGGAGTCACTAGGGCAGTTACAGCCTGAGGACTGCTGTTCTACACACCATGGAGTCACTAGGGCAGGCACAGCCTTAGGACTGCTGTTCTGTCCACCATGGAGTCACTAGGGCAGGCACAGCCTGAGGACTGCTGTTCTACACACCATGGTGTCACTAGGGCAGGCACAGCCTGAGGACTGCTGTCCTATACACCATGGAGTCACTAGGGCAGGCGCAGCCTGAGGACTGCTGTTCTAACACCATGGAGTCACTCAGGGCAGGCACAGCCTGAGGACTGCTGTTCTACACACCATGGAGTCACCAGGGCAGGCACAGCCTGAGGACTGCTGTTCTAAGACCATGGAGTCACTAGGGCAGGCACAGCCTGAGGACTGCTGTTCTAACACCATGGAGTCACTAGGGCAGGCACAGCCTGAGGACTGCTGTTCTACACACCATGGAATCACTAGGGTAGGCACAGCCTGAGGACTGCTGTTCTAACACCATGGAGTCACTAGGGCAGGCACAGCCTGAGGACTGCTTTCTACACACCATGGAGTCACCAGGGCAGGCACAGCTTGGGGAATTCTGTTCTACACACCATGGAGTCACTAGGGCAGGCACAGCCTGAGGACTGCTGTTCTACACAACATGGAATCACTAGGGCAGGCACAGCCTGAGGACTGCTGTTCTACACACCATGGAGTCACTAGGGCAGGCACAGCCTGAGAGCTGCTGTTCTACACACCATGGAGTCACTAGGGCAGGCACAGCCTGAGGACTGCTGTTCTACACCCCATGGAGTCACTCGGGCAGGCACAGCCTGAGGACTGCTGTTCTACACACCATGGAGTCACTAGGGCAGGCACAGCCTGAGGACTGCTGTTCTACACACCATGGAATCACCAGGGCAGACGCAGCCTGAGGACTGCTGTTCTACACACCATGGAGTCACCAGGGCAGGCACAGCCTGGGGATTTCTGTTCTAACACCATGGAGTCACTAGGGCAGGCACAGCCTTAGAGCTGCTGTTCTGTACACCATGGATTCACTAGGACAGTCACAGCCTGAGGACTGCCATTCTACACACTATGGAGTCACTAGGGTAGGTACAGCCTGAGAGCTGCTGTTCTGCACACCATGGAGTCACTAAGGCAGGCACAGCCTTAGAGCTGCTGTTCTGTACACAATGGATTCACTAGGACAGTCACAGCCTGAGGACTGCTGTTCTGTACACCATGGAGTCACTAGGGCAGGCACAGCCTGAGGATTGCTGTTCAACACACCATGTAGTCAATAGGGCAGGTGCAGCCTGAGGACTGCTTTTCTACACACCATGGAGTCACTAGGGCAGGCACAGCCTGAGGATTCCCGTTCTACACACCATGGAGTCACAAGGGCAGATACATCCTGAGAGCTGCTGTTCTGCACAACATCGAGTCACTAGGGCAGGCACAGCCTAAGGACTGATGCTCTACACACCATGGAGTCATTAGGGCAGGCACACCTGAGGATTGCTTTTCTACACACCATGGAGTCACTAGGGCAGGCGCAGCCTGAGAGCTGATATTCTACACACCATGGAGTCACTCTGGGTAGGCATAGCCTGAGGACTGCTGTTCTACACACCATTGAGTCACTAAGGCAGGTACAGCCTGAGGACTGCTGTTCTGTACACCATGGAGTCACTAGGGCAGGCACAGCCTGAGGACTGCTGTCCTGCACACCATGAAGTCACTAGGGCAGACACAGCCTGAGGACTGCTGTCCTGCACACCATGGAGTCACTAGGGCAGGCACAGCCTGAGAACTGCTGTTCTGCACACCATAGAGTCACTAGGGCAGGCGCAGCCTGAGGACTGCTGTCCTACACACCAAGGAGTCATAAGGGCAGACACAGCCTGAGGACTGCTGTTCTGTACACCATGGAGTAACTAGGGCAGGCACAGCCTGAGGACTCCTGTTCTACACACCATGGAGTCACTAGGGCAGGCACAGCCTGAGAACTGCTGTTCTGCACAACATGGAGTCACTAAGGCAAACACAGCCTGAGGACTGCTGTTCTACAAACCATGGAGTCTCTCGGGAAGACACAGCCTGAGGACTCCTGTTTTGTACACCATGGAGTCAAGACCAGGCACAGCCTGAGGACTCCTGTTCTGCACACCATGTAGTCACAAGGGCAGGCCCAGTCTTAGGACTGCTGTTCTACACACCATGGAGTCACTATGGCAGGCGCAGCCTGAGGAGTGCTGTTCTACACACCATGGAGTCACTAGGGCAGGCCCAGCCTGAGGACTGCTATTCTAGCCTCCATGGAGTCAATAGGGTAGGCACAGCCTGAGGATTGCTGTTCTACACACAATGGAGTCACTAGGGCAGGCACAGCCTGAGGATTGCTGTTCTACACTGCATAAAGTTACTAGGGCAGGCCCAGCCTGAGGATTGCTGTTCTACACTCCATGGAGTCACTAGGGCAGGCACAGCCTGAGGACTGCTGTTATATACTCCATGGGGTCACTAGGGCAGGCACAGCCTGAGGATTGCTGTCCTACACACCATGGAGTCACTAGGGCAGACACAACCTGAGGATTGCTGTTCTACACACCATGGAGTCACTAGGGCAGGCACAGCCTGAGGACTGCTGTCCTACACACCATGGAGTCACTAGGGCAGGCACAGCCTGAGGACTGCTGTTCTGCACACCATGTAATCACTAGGGCAGGCACAGCCTGAGGACTGCTGTCCTGCACACCATGGAGTCACTAGGGCAGGCACAGCCTGAGGATTGCTGTCCTACACACCATGGAGTCACTAGGGCAGACACAACCTGAGGATTGCTGTTCTACACACCATGGAGTCACTAGGGCAGGCACAGCCTGAGGACTGCTGTTCCACACACCATGGAGTCACTAGGGCAGACACAGCCTGAGGACTGCTGTTCTACACACCATGGAGTCACTAGGGCAGGCACAGCCTGAGGACTGCTTTTTTGTACACCATGGAATCAAGACCAGGCACAGCCTGAGGACTGCTTTTCTGCACACCATGTAGTCACAAGAGCAGGCTCAGTCTTAGGACTGCTGTTCTACACACCATGGAGTCACTATGGCAGGCGCAGCCTGAGGACTGCTGTTCTACACACCATGAAGTCACCAGGGCAGGCCCAGCCTGAGGACTGCTATTCTACACTCCATGGAGTCACTAGGGCATGCACAGCCTGAGAATTGCTGTTCTACACACCATGGAGTCACTAGGGCAGGCACAGCCTGAGGACTGCTGTTCTACACTCCATGGAGTCACTAGGGCAGGCCCAGCCTAAGGACTGCTGTTTTACAAACAATGGAGTCACTAGGGCAGGCACAGCCTGAGGATTGCTGTTCTACACACCATGGAGTCACTAGGGCAAGTGCAGCCTGAGAGCTGCTATTCTACACACCATGGAGTCACTAGGGCAGTTACAGCCTGAGGACTGCTGTTCTATACACCATGGAGTCATTAGGGCATTCACAGCCTGAGGATTGCTATTCTACACACCATGGAGTCACTAGGGCATTTGCAGCCTGAGGACTGCTGTCCTACACACCATGGAGTCACTAGGGCAAGCACAGCCTGACGACTTCTGTTCCACACACCATGGTGTCACTAGGGCAGGCACAGCCTGAGGACTGCTGTTCTGCACACCATGGGGTCGCTAGGGCAGGCACATCATGAAGACTTCTGTCCTACACACCATGGAGTCACTAGGGCAGGCACAGCCTGAGGACTGCTGTTCTGCACACCATGGAGTCACTAGGGCAGGCACAGCCTTAGGACTGCTGTTCTGTACACTATGGAGTCACTAGTGCAGGCACAGCCTGAGGACTGCTGTTCTGCACACCATGGAGTCACTAGGGCAGGCACAGCCTGAGGACTGCTGGTCTGTACACCATTGAGTCACTCAGGGCCGGCTCAGCCTGAGGACTTCTATTCTACACACCATGGAGTCACTAGGGCAGGCACAGCCTGAGGACAGCTATTTCACACACCATGGAGTCACTCAGGGCAGGCACAGCCTGAGTACTGCTGTTCTACACACCGTGGAGTCACTAGGGCAGTTACAGCCTGAGGACTGCTGTCCTGTACAACATGGAGTCACTCAGGGCAGACGCAGCCTGAGGACTGCTGTTCTACACACCATGGAATCACTAGGGCAGGCAAGCCTGAGGACTGCTGTCCTACACACCATGGATTCACTAGGGCAGGCACAGACTGAGGACTGCTGTTCTACACACCATGGATTCACTAGGGCAGGCACACCCTGAGGACTGCTGTTCCACACACTATGGAGTCACTATGGGAGGCACAGCCTCAGGATTGCTGTTTTACACACCATGGAGTCACTAGGGCAGTCACAGCCTGAGGACTGCTGTCCTACACACCATGGAGTCACTACGCCAGGCACAGCCTGAGGACTGCTGTTCTACACACCATGGAGTCACTAGGGCAGGCACAGCCTGAGGACTGCTGTTCTTTTCACATTGGAGTCACTAGGGCAGGCACAACCTGAGCATTTCTGTTTTACACATCATGGACTCACTAGGGCAGGCATAGCCTGAGGACTGCTGTTCTACACACCATGGATTCACTAGGGCATGCACAGCCTGAGGACTGCTGTTCTACACACCATGGAGTCACTAGGGCAGGCTCAGCCTGAGGACTACTGTTCCACACACCATGGAGTCACTAGGGCAGGCACAGCCTGAGGACTGCTGTCCTACACACCATGGAGTCACTAGGGCAGGCACAGCCTGAGGACTGCTGTCCTACACACCATGGAGTCACTAGGGCAGGTGCAGCGTGAGGACTGCTGTTCTGTACTCAATGGGGTCACTAGGGCAGGCACAGCCTGGGGACTACTGTTCCACACACCATGGAGTCACTAGGGCAGGCACAGCCTGAGGACTGCTGTCCTACACACCATGGAGTCACTAGGTCAGGCACAACCTGAGGATTGCTGTTCTACACACCATGGAGTCACTAAGGCAGGCACAGCCTGAGAGCTGCTCTTCTGTACACCATGGAGTCACTAGGGCAGGCACAGCCTGAGGACTACTGTCGTACACACCATGGAGTCACTAGGGCAGGCGCAGCCTGAGGACTTCTGTTCTACACAACAAGGAGTCACTAGGGCAGGCACAGCCTGAGGACTGCTGTTCTACACATTATGGAGTCACTAGGGCAGGCACAGCCTGAGAACTGCTGTCCTGCACACCATGGAGTCACTAGGGCAGGCGCAGCCTGAGGACTGCTGTTCTGCACACCATGGAGTCACTAGGGCAGGCGCAGCCTGAGGACTGCTGTTCTACACACCATGGAATCACCAGGGCAGGCACAGCCTGAGGACTGCTGTTCTAACACCATGGAGTCACCAGGGCAGGCACAGCCTGAGGACTGCTGTTCTACACACCATGGAGTCACCAGGGCAGGCACAGCCTGGGGATTTCTGTTCTAACACCATGGAGTCACTAGGGCAGGCACAGCCTGAGGACTGCTGTTCTACACACCATGGAGTCACAAGGGCAGGCACAGCGTGAGGACTGTTGTTCTACACACCATGGAGTCACTAGGGAAGGCACAGCCTGAGGACTGATGTTCTACACACCATGGAGTCACTAGGGCAGGCACAGCCTGAGGACTGCTGTTCTACACACCATGGAGTCACTAGGGCAGGCAAAGCCTGAGGACTGCTGTTTAACACCATGGAGTCACTAGGGCAGTCACACCCTGAGGACTGCTGTTCTACACACCATGGAGTCACCAGGGCAGGAACAGCCTGGGGAATTCTGTTCTACACACCATGGAGTCACTCAGGGCAGGCACAGCCTGAGGGCTTCTGTTCTGTACACCATGGAGTCACTACGGCAGGCACAGCCTGAGGACTGCTGTTCTACACACCATGGAGTCACTCGGGCAGGCACAGCCTGAGGACTGCTGTCCTACACACCATGGAGTCACTCACGGCAGGCACAGCCTGAGGGCTTCTGTTCTGTACACCATGGAGTCACTAGGGCAGGCACAGCCTGAGGACTGCTGTTCCACACACCATGGAGTCACTAGGGCAGGCACAGCCTGAGGACTGCTGTTCTACACACCATGGAGTCACTAGGGCAGGCAGAGCCTGAGGATTGCTCTTCTATACACCATAAAGTCACTAGGGCAGGCACAGCCTGAGGACTGCTGTTCTGTACACCATGGAGTCACTAGCGCAGACGCAGCCTGAGGACTGCTATCCTACACACCATGGAGTCACCTGGGCAGGCACAACCTGATGACTGCTATTCTAAACTCCATATAGTCACTAGGGCAGGCACAGCCTGAGGACTGCTGTTCTGTACACCATGGAGTCACTAGGGCAGGCACAGCCTGAGGACTGCTGTCCTACACACCATGGAGTCACCTGGGCAGGCACAGCCTGAGGACTGCTGTTCTACACACCATGGAGTCACTAGGGCAGGCACAGCCTGAGGACTGCTGTTCTACACACCATGGAGTCACTAGGGCAGGCACAGCCTGAGGACTGCTGTCCTACACACCATGGAGTAACTAGCGCAGGCACAGCCTGAAGACTGCTGTTCTACACACCATGGAGTCACTAGGGCAGGCACAGCCTGAGGACTGCTGTTCTACACACCATGGAGTCACTAGGGCAGATGCAGCCTGAGGACAGCTGTTCTACAATCCATGGAGTCACTCGGGCAGGTGCAGCCTGAGGACTGCTGTTCTACACACCATGGAGTCACCAGGGCAGGCACAGCCTGAGGACTGCTGTTCTACACACCATGGAGTCACTAGGGCAGGCACAGCCTGAGGACTGCTGTTCTACACACCATGGAGTCACTAGGGCAGGCACAGCCTGAGGACTGCTGTTCTACACACCATGGAGTCACTAGGGCAGGCACAGCCTGAGGACTGCTGTCCTACACACCATGGAGTCACTAGGGCAGGCACAGCCTGAGGATTTCTGTTCTACACACCATGGAGTCACTAGGGCAGGCACAGCCTGAGGACTGCTGTTCTACACACCATGGAGTCACTAAGACAGGCACAGCCTGAGGACTCCTGTTCTACACACCGTGGAGTCACGAGGGCAGGCGCAGCCTGAGGACTGCGGTTTTACACACCGTGGAGACACTAGGGCAGGCACAGCCTGAGGACTGCGGTCCTGCACACCATGGAGTCACTAGGGCAGGTACAGCCTTAGGACTGCTATTCTACACACCGTGGAGTCACTAGGGCAGGTGCAGCCTGAGGACTGCTGTTCTACACACCATAGAGTCACTAGGGCAGGCGCAGCCTGAGGACTGCTGTTCCACACACCATGGAGTCACCAGGGCAGGTACAGCCTGAGGACTGCTGTTCCACACACCATGGAGTCACTAGGGCAGGCACAGCCTGAGGACTGCTGTTCTACACACCATGGAGTCACTAGGGCAGGCACACCCTGAGGACTGCTGTTCTGTACACCATGGAGTCACTAGGGCAGGCACAGGCTGAGGACTCCTGTCCTACACACCATGGAGTCACTAGGGCAGACACAGCCTGAGGACTACTGTTCTACACACCATGGAGTCACTAGGTCAGGCACAGCCTGAGGACGGCTGGTCTGTACACCATTGAGTCACTAGAGCAGGCACAGCCTGAGGACTGCTGTTCTATACACCATGGAGTCACTATGGTAGGCACAGCCTGAGGACTGCTGTTCCACACACCATGGTGTCACTAGGGTAGGCGCAGCCTGAGGACTGCTGTTCTGTACACCATGGAGTCACTAGGGCAGGCTCAGTCTGAGGACTGCTGTACTGTACACCATGGAGTCACTAGGACAGGCACAGCCTAAGGACTGCTGTTCTACACACTATGGAGTCACTAGGGTAGGCACAGCCTGAGGACTGCTTTTCTACACACCATGGAGTAACTAGGGCAGACACAGCCTGAGGACTGCTGTCCTACACACCATGGAGTCACTAGGGCAGGCACAGCCTGAGGACTTCTGTCCTACACACCATGGAGTCACTAGGGAAAGCAAAGCCTGAGGACTGCTATCCTACACACCATGGAGTCACCAGGTCAGGCACAGCCTGAGGACTGCAGTCCTACACACCATGGAGTCACCAGGTCAGGCACAGCCTGAGGACTCCTGTTCTGTACACCATGGAGTCACTAGGGCAGGCGCAGCCTGAGGACTGCTGTCCTACACACCATGGAGTCACTAGGGCAGGCACAGCCTGAGGACTGCTGTTCTACACACCATGGAGTCACTAGGTCAGGCACAACCTGAGGATTGCTGTTCTACACACCATGGAGTCACTAAGGCAGGCACAGCCTGAGAGCTGCTCTTCTGTACACCATGGAGTCACTAGGGCAGGCACAGCCTGAGGACTACTGTCGTACACACCATGGAGTCACTAGAGCAGGCGCAGCCTGAGGACTTCTGTTCTACACACCATGGAGTCACTAGGGCAGGCACTGCCTGAGGACTGCTGTTCTACACATTATGGAGTCACTAGGGCAGGCACAGCCTGAGAACTGCTGTCCTGCACACCATGGAGTCACTAGGGCAGGCGCAGCCTGAGGACTGCTGTTCTGCACACCATGGAGTCACTAGGGCATGCGCAGCCTGAGGACTGCTGTTCTACACACCATGGAATCACCAGGGCAGGCACAGCCTGAGGACTGCTGTTCTAACACCATGGAGTCACCAGGGCAGGCACAGCCTGAGGACTGCTGTTCTATACACCATGGAGTCACCAGGGCAGGCACAGCCTGGGGATTTCTGTTCTAACACCATGGAGTCACTAGGGCAGGCACAGCCTGAGGACTGCTGTTCTACACACCATGGAGTCACTAGGGCAGGCACAGCGTGAGGACTGTTGTTCTACACACCATGGAGTCACTAGGGCAGGCACAGCCTGAGGACTGATGTTCTACACACCATGGAGTCACTAGGGCAGGCACAGCCTGAGGACTGCTGTTCTACACACCATGGAGTCACTAGGGCAGGCAAAGCCTGAGGACTGCTGTTTAACACCATGGAGTCACTAGGGCAGTCACACCCTGAGGACTGCTGTTCTACACACCATGGAGTCACCAGGGCATGTACAGCCTGGGGAATTCTGTTCTACACACCATGGAGTCACTCAGGGCAGGCACAGCCTGAGGACTGCTGTTCTACACACCATGGAGTCACTCGGGCAGGCACAGCCTGAGGACTGCTGTCCTACACACCATGGAGTCACTCAGGGCAGGCACAGCCTGAGGGCTTCTGTTCTGTACACCATGGAGTCACTAGGGCAGGCACAGCCTGAGGACTGCTGTTCCACACACCATGGAGTCACTAGGGCAGGCACAGCCTGAGGACTGCTGTTCTACACACCATGGAGTCACTAGGGCAGGCAGAGCCTGAGGATTGCTCTTCTATACACCATAAAGTCACTAGGGCAGGCACAGCCTGAGGACTGCTGTTCTGTACACCATGGAGTCACTAGCGCAGACGCAGCCTGAGGACTGCTATCCTACACACCATGGAGTCACCTGGGCAGGCACAACCTGATGACTGCTATTCTAAACTCCATATAGTCACTAGGGCAGGCACAGCCTGAGGACTGCTGTTCTGTACACCATGGAGTCACTAGGGCAGGCACAGCCTGAGGACTGCTGTCCTACACACCATGGAGTCACCTGGGCAGGCACAGCCTGAGGACTGCTGTTCTACACACCATGGAGTCACTAGGGCCGGCGCAGCCTGAGGACTGCTGTTCTACACACCATGGAGTCACTAGGGCAGGCACAGCCTGAGGACTGCTGTCCTACACACCATGGAGTAACTAGCGCAGGCACAGCCTGAGGACTGCTGTTCTACACACCATGGAGTCACTAGGGCAGGCACAGCCTGAGGACTGCTGTTCTACACACCATGGAGTCACTAGGGCAGATGCAGCCTGAGGACAGCTGTTCTACACTCCATGGAGTCACTCGGGCAGGTGCAGCCTGAGGACTGCTGTTCTACACACCATGGAGTCACCAGGGCAGGCACAGCCTGAGGACTGCTGTTCTACACACCATGGAGTCACTAGGGCAGGCACAGCCTGAGGACTGCTGTTCTACACACCATGGAGTCACTAGGGCAGGCACAGCCTGAGGACTGCTGTTCTACACACCATGGAGTCACTAGGGCAGGCACAGCCTGAGGACTGCTGTCCTACACACCATGGAGTCACTAGGGCAGGCACAGCCTGAGGATTTCTGTTCTACACACCATGGAGTCACTAGGGCAGGCACAGCCTGAGGACTGCTGTTCTACACACCATGGAGTCACTAAGACAGGCACAGCCTGAGGACTCCTGTTCTACACACCGTGGAGTCACGAGGGCAGGCGCAGCCTGAGGACTGCGGTTTTACACACCGTGGAGTCACTAGGGCAGGCACAGCCTGAGGACTGCGGTCCTGCACACCATGGAGTCACTAGGGCAGGTACAGCCTTAGGACTGCTATTCTACACACCGTGGAGTCACTAGGGCAGGTGCAGCCTGAGGACTGCTGTTCTACACACCATAGAGTCACTAGGGCAGGCGCAGCCTGAGGACTGCTGTTCTACACACCATGGAGTCACTAGGGCAGGCACAGCATGAGGACTGCTGTTCTACACACCATGGAGTAACTGGGGCAGGCACAGCCTGAGGACTGCTGTTCTGTACATTATGGAGTCACTAGGGCAGGTACAGCCTGAGGACTGCTGTTCTACACACCATGGAGTCACTCGGGCTGGTGCAGCCTGAAGACTGCTATTCTACACACCATGGAGTCACCAGGGCAGGCACAGCCTGGGGACATCTGTTCTACACACTGTGGAGTCACTAGGGCAGGCGCAGCCTGAGGACTGCTGTTCTACACACCATTGAGTCACCAGGGCAGGCACAGCCTGAGGACTGCTGTTCTACACACCATGGAGTCACTCGGGCATGCACAGCCTGAGGACTGCTGTTCTACACACCATGGAGTCACTAGGGCAGGCACAGCCTTAGGACTGCTGTCCTACACACCATGGAGTCACTAGGGCAGTCACAGCCTGAGGACTTCTGTTCTACACACCATGGAGTCACTAGCGCAGGTACAGCCTGAGGACTGCTGTTCTATACACCATGGAGTCACTAGGGCAGGAACAGCCTGAGGACTGCTGTTCTACACACCATGGAGTCACTAGGGCAGGCACAGCCTGAGGACTGCTGTCCTACACACCATGGAGTCACTAGCGCAGGCACAGCCTGAGGACTGCTGTTCTACACACCATGGAGTCACTCGGGCAGGTGTAGCCTGAGAAATGCTGTTCTACACACCATGGAGTCAATCCGGGAAGGTACAGCGTGAGGACTGCTGTTCTATACACCATGGAGTCACTAGGGTAGGCGCAGCCTGAGGACTGCTGTCCTACACACCATGGAGTCACTAGGGCAGGCACAGCCTGAGGACTGCTGTTCTACACACCATGGAGTCACTAGGGCAGTTACAGCCTGAGGACTGCTGTTCTACACACCATGGAGTCACTAGGGCAGGCACAGCCTTAGGACTGCTGTTCTGTCCACCATGGAGTCACTCGGGCAGGCACAGCCTGAGGACTGCTGTTCTACACACCATGGTGTCACTAGGGCAGGCACAGCCTGAGGACTGTTGTCCTATACACCATGGAGTCACTAGGGCAGGCGCAGCCTGAGGACTGCTGTTCTAACACCATGGAGTCACTCAGGGCAGGCACAGCCTGAGGACTGCTGTTCTACACACCATGGAGTCACCAGGGCAGGCACAGCCTGAGGACTGCTGTTCTAAGACCATGGAGTCACTAGGGCAGGCACAGCCTGAGGACTGCTGTTCTAACACCATGGAGTCACTAGGGCAGGCACAGCCTGAGGACTGCTGTTCTACACACCATGGAATCACTAGGGTAGGCACAGCCTGAGGACTGCTGTTCTAACACCATGGAGTCACTAGGGCAGGCACAGCCTGAGGACTGCTGTTCTACACACCATGGAGTCACCAGGGCAGGAACAGCTTGGGGAATTCTGTTCTACACACCATGGAGTCACTAGGGAAGGCACAGCCTGAGGACTGCTGTTCTACACACCATGGAATCACTAGGGCAGGCACAGCCTGAGGACTGCTGTTCTACACACCATGGAGTCACTAGGGCAGGCACAGCCTGAGAGCTGCTGTTCTACACACCATGGAGTCACTAGGGCAGGCACAGCCTGAGGACTGCTGTTCTACACACCATGGAGTCACTCGGGCAGCCACAGCCTGAGGACTGCTGTTCTACACACCATGGAGTCACTAGGGCAGGCACAGCCTGAGGACTGCTGTTCTGCACACCATGGAGTCACTAGGGCAGGCGCAGCCTGAGGACTGCTGTTCTACACACCATGGAATCACCAGGGCAGACGCAGCCTGAGGACTGCTGTTCTACACACCATGGAGTCACCAGGGCAGGCACAGCCTGGGGATTTCTGTTCTAACACCATGGAGTCACTAGGGCAGGCACAGCCTGAGGACTGCTGTTCTAACACCATGGAGTCACCAAGGCAGGCACAGCCTGAGGATTTCTGTTCTAACACCATGGAGTCACTAGGGCAGGCACAGCCTGAGGACTGCTATTCTACACACCATGGAGTCACCAGGGCAGGCACAGCCTGGGGACTTCTGTTCTACACACCATGGAGTCACTAGGGCAGGCACAGCGTGAGGACTGTTGTTCTACACACCATGGAGTCACTAGGGCAGGCGCAGCCTGAGGACTGATGTTCTACACACCATGGAGACACTAGGGCAGGCACAGCCTGAGGACTGCTGTTCTACACACCATGGAGTCACTAGGGCAGGCACAGCCTGAGGACTGCTGTTTAACACCATGGAGTCACTAGGGCAGTCACAGCCTGAGGACTGCTGTTCTACACACCATGGAGTCACCAGGGCAGGCACAGCCTGGGGACTTCTGTTCTACACACCATGGAGTCACTCAGGGCAGGCACAGCCTGAGGACTTCTGTTCTGTACACTATGGAGTCACTACGGCAGGCACAGCCTGAGGACTGCTGTTCTACACACCATGGAGTCACTCGGGCAGGCACACCCTGAGGACTGCTGTCCTACACACCATGGAGTCACTCAGGGCAGGCACAGCCTGAGGGCTTCTGTTCTGTACACCATGGAGTCACTAGGGCAGGCAGAACCTGAGGATTGCTCTTCTATACACCATAAAGTCACTAGGGCAGGCACAACCTGAGGACTGCTGTTCTGTACACCATTGAGTCACTAGGGCAGGCGCAGCCTGAGGACTGCTATCCTACACACCATGGAGTCACCTGGGCAGGCACAACCTGATGACTGCTATTCTAAACTCCATATAGTCACTAGGGCAGGCACAGCCTGAGGACTGCTGTTCTGTACACCATGGAGTCACTAGGGCAGGCACAGCCTGAGGACTGCTGTCCTACACACCATGGAGTCACTAGGGCAGGCACAGCCTGAAGACTGCTATTCTACACACCCTGGAGTCACCTGGGCAGGCACAGCCTGAGGACTGCTGTTCTACACACCATGGAGTCACTAGGGCAGGCGCAGCCTGAGGACTGCTGTTCTACACACCATGGAGTCACTAGGGCAGGCACAGCCTGAGGACTGCGGTCCTGCACACCATGGAGTCACTAGGGCAGATACAGCCTTAGGACTGCTATTCTACACACCGTGGAGTCACTAGGGCAGGCGCAGCCTGAGGACTGCTGTTCCACACACCATAGAGTCACTAGGGCAGGCGCAGCCTGAGGACTGCTGTTCTACACACCATGGAGTGATTAGGGCAGGCACAGCCTGAGGACTGCTGTTCTACACACCATGGAGTCACTAGGGCAGGCACAGCCTGAGGACTGCTGTCCTACACACCATGGAGTCACTAGGGCAGGCGCAGCCTGAGGACTGCTGTTCTACACACCATGGAGTCACTAGGGCAGGCACAGCCTGAGGACTGCTGTCCTACACACCATGGAGTCACTAGGGCAGGCGCAGCCTGAGGACTGCTGTTCTAACCATGGAGTCACCCGGCAGGCACAGCCTGAGGACTGCTGTTCCACACACCATGGAGTCACCAGGGCAGGCACAGCCTGAGGACTGCTGTTCTACACACCATGGAGTCACTAGAGCAGGCAGAGCCTGAGGACTGCTGTCCTACACACCATGGAGTCACCAGGGCAGGCACAGCCTGAGGACTGCTGTTCCACACACCATGGAGTCACTAGGGCAGGCACAGCCTGAGGACTGCTGTTCTACACACCATGGAGTCACTAGGGCAGGCACAGCCTGAGGACTGCTGTTCTACACACCATGGAGTAACTGGGGCAGGCACAGCCTGAGGACTGCTGTTCTGTACACCATGGAGTCACTAGGGCAGTCACAGCCTGAGGACTGCTGTTCTACACACCATGGAGTCACTAGGGCAGGCACAGCCTGAGGACTGCTGTTCTACACACCATGGAGTCACTCAGGGCAGGCACAGCCTGAGGGCTTCTGTTCTGTACACCATGGAGTCACTACGGCAGGCACAGCCTGAGGACTGCTGTTCTACACACCATGGAGTCACTCGGGCAGGCACACCCTGAGGACTGCTGTCCTACACACCATGGAGTCACTCAGGGCAGGCACAGCCTGAGGGCTTCTGTTCTGTACACCATGGAGTCACTAAGGCAGGTACAGCCTGAGGACTGCTGTTCTACACACCATGGAGTCACTCGGGCAGGCACACCCTGAGGACTGCTGTCCTACACACCATGGAGTCACTCAGGGCAGGCACAGCCTGAGGGCTTCTGTTCTGTACACCATGGAGTCACTAGGGCAGGCACAGCCTGAGGACTGCTGTTCCACACACCATGGAGTCACTAGGGCAGGCACAGCCTGAGGACTGCTGTTCTACACACCATGGAGTCACTAGGGCAGGCAGAGCCTGAGGATTGCTCTTCTATACACCATAAAGTCACTAGGGCAGGCACAGCCTGAGGACTGCTGTTCTGTACACCATGGAGTCACTAGGGCAGGCGCAGCCTGAGGACTGCTATCCTACACACCATGGAGTCACCTGGGCAGGCACAACCTGATGACTGCTATTCTAAACTCCATATAGTCACTAGGGCAGGCACAGCCTGAGGACTGCTGTTCTGTACACCATGGAGTCACTAGGGCAGGCACAGCCTGAGGACTGCTGTCCTACACACCATGGAGTCACTAGGGCAGGCAGAGCCTGAAGACTGCTATTCTACACACCCTGGAGTCACCAGGGCAGGCACAGCCTGAGGACTGCTGTTCTACACACCATGGAGTCACTAGGGCAGGCGCAGCCTGAGGACTGCTGTTCTACACACCATGGAGTCACTAGGGCAGGCACAGCCTGAGGACTGCTGTCCTACACACCATGGAGTAACTAGGGCAGGCACAGCCTGAGGACTGCTGTTCTACACACCATGGAGTCACTAGGGCAGGCACAGCCTGAGGACTGCTGTTCTATACACCATGGAGTCACTAGGGCAGATGCAGCCTGAGGACAGCTGTTCTACACTCCATGGAGTCACTCGGGCAGGTGCAGCCTGAGGACTGCTGTTCTACACACCATGGAGTCACCAGGGCAGGCACAGCCTGAGGACTGCTGTTCTACACACCATGGAGTCACTAGGGCAGGCACAGCCTGAGGACTGCTGTTCTACACACCATGGAGTCACTAGGGCAGGCACAGCCTGAGGACTGCTGTTCTACACACCATGGAGTAACTAGGGCAGACACAGCCTGAGGACTGCTGTCCTACACACCATGGAGTCACTAGGGCATGCGCAGCCTGAGGACTGCTGTTCTACACACCATGGAGTCACTAGGGCAGGCACAGCCTGAGGACTGCTGTTCTGCACACCATGGAGTCACTAGGACAGACACAGCCTGAGGACTGCTGTTCTACACACCGTGGAGTCACTAGGGCAGGCGCAGCCTGAGGACTGCGGTTTTACACACCATGGAGTCACTAGGGCAGGCATAGCCTGAGGACTGCGGTCCTGCACATCATGGAGTCACTAGGGCAGGTACAGCCTTAGGACTGCTATTCTACACACCGTGGAGTCACTAGGGCAGGCGCAGCCTGAGGACTGCTGTTCTACACACCATGGAGTCACTAGGGCAGGCACAGCCTGAGGACTGCTGTCCTACACACCATGGAGTCACTAGGGCAGGCGCAGCCTGAGGACTGCTGTTCTACACCATGGAGTCACCAGGGCAGGCACAGCCTGAGGACTGCTGTTCCACACACCATGGAGTCACCAGGGCAGGCACAGCCTGAGGACTGCTGTTCTACACACCATGGAGTCACTAGAGCAGGCACAGCCTGAGGACTGCTGTCCTACACACCATGGAGTAACTAGGGCAGGCACAGCCTGAGAACTACTGTTTTACACACCATGGAGTCACCAGGGCAGGCACAGCCTGAGGACTGCTGTTCTACACACCATGGAGTCACTAGGGCAGGCACAGCCTGAGGACTGCTGTTCTACACACCATGGAGTCACTAGGGCAGGCGCAGCCTGAGGACTGCTATTCTACACACCATGGAGTAACTGGGGCAGGCACAGCCTGAGGACTGCTGTTCTGTACACCATGGAGTCACTAGGGCAGGTACAGCCTGAGGACTGCTGTTCTACACACCATGGAGTCACTAGGGCAGGTGCAGCCTGAGGACTGCTGTTCTACACACCATGGAGTCACCAGGGCAGGCACAGCCTGGGGACATCTGTTCTACACACTGTGGAGTCACTAGGGCAGGCACAGCCTGAGGACTGCTGTTCTACACATCATTGAGTCACCAGGGCAGGCACAGCCTGAGGACTGCTGTTCTACACACCATGGAGTCACTCGGGCAGGCACAGCCTGAGGACTGCTGTTCTACACACCATGGAGTCACTAGGGCAGGCACAGCCTTAGGACTGCTGTCCTACACACCATGGAGTCACTAGGGCAGGCACAGCCTGAGGACTGCTGTTCTACACACCATGGAGTCACTAGGGCAGGTACAGCCTGAGGACTGCTGTTCTATACACCATGGAGTCACTAGGGCAGGAGCAGCCTGAGGACTACTATTCTACACACCATGGAGTCACTCGGGCAGGTGTAGCCTGAGAGATGCTGTTCTACACACCATGGAGTCAATCCGGGAAGGTACAGCCTGAGGACTGCTGTTCTATACACCATGGAGTCACTAGGATAGGCGCAGCCTGAGGACTGCTGTCCTACACACCATGGAGTCACTAGGGCAGGCACAGCCTGAGGACTGCTGTTCTACACACCATGGAGTCACTAGGGCAGTTACAGCCTGAGGACTGCTATTCTACACACCATGGAGTCACTAGGGCAGGCACAGCCTTAGGACTTCTGTTCTGTCCACCATGGAGTCACTAGGGCAGGCACAGCCTGAGGACTGCTGTTCTACACAACATGGAGTCACTAGGGCACGCACAGCCTGAGGACTGCTGTCCTATACACCATGGAGTCATTAGGGCAGGCGCAGCCTGAGGACTGCTGTTCTAACACCATGGAGTCACTCAGGGCAGGCACAGCCTGAGGACTGCTGTTCTACACACCATGGAGTCACCTGGGCAGGCACAGCCTGAGGACTGCTGTTCTAAGACCATGGAGTCACTAGGGCAGGGAC
The DNA here is from genome assembly GCF_052094955.1 of Ictidomys tridecemlineatus. Lineage (NCBI taxonomy): Eukaryota > Metazoa > Chordata > Mammalia > Rodentia > Sciuridae > Ictidomys > Ictidomys tridecemlineatus. The sequence goes on along the minus strand of NC_135478.1, from coordinate 232,097,944 downwards.
AGCCTGAGGACTGCTGTTCTAACACCATGGAGTCACTTGGGCAGGCACAGCCTGAGGACTGCTGTTCTACACACCATGGAATCACTAGGGCAGGCACAGCCTGAGGACTGCTGTTCTAACACCATGGAGTCACTAGGGCAGGCACAGCCTGAGGACTGCTGTTCTACACACCATGGAGTCACCAGGGCAGGCACAGCTTGGGGACTTCTGTTCTACACACCATGGAGTCACTAGGGCAGGCACAGCCTGAGGACTGCTGTTCTACACACCATGGAATCACTAGGGCAGGCACAGCCTGAGGACTGCTGTTCTACACACCATGGAGTCACTAGGGCAGGCACAGCCTGAGAGCTGCTGTTCTACACACCATGGAGTCACTAGGGCAGGCACAGCCTGAGGACTGCTGTTGCACACCCCATGGAGTCACTCGGTCAGGCACAGCCTGAGGACTGATGTTCTACACACCATGGAGTCACTAAGGCAGGCTCAGTCTGAGGACTGCTGTTCTACACACCATGGAGTCACTAGGGTAGTCGCAGCCTGAGGACTGCTTTTCTACACACCATGGAGTCACTGGGGCAGGCACAGCCTGAGGACTGCTGTTCTACACACCATGGAGTCACTAGGGCAGGCACAGCCTGAGGACTGCTGTCCTACACATTATGGAGTCACTACGCCAGGCACAGCCTGAGGACTGCTGTTCTGTACACCATGGAGTCACCAGGGCAGGCACACCCTGAGGACTGCTGTTCTGTACACCATTGAGTCACCAGGGCAGGCACCGCCTGAGGTCTGCTGTTCTGTACACCATGGAGTCACTAGGGCAGGCACTCACTGAATACTGCTGTTCTACACACCATGGAGTCACTAGGGCAGGTACATCCTGAGAGCTGCTGATCTGCACACCATGGAGTCACTAGGGCAGGCACAGCCTGAGGACTCCTGTTCTGTACACCATGGAGTCACTAGGTCAGGCACAGCCTGAGGACTGCTGTTCTGTACACCATGGAGTCACTAGGGCAGGCACAGCCTGAGGACTGCTGTTCTACACACCATGGAGTCACTAAGGCAGGCACAGCCTGAGGACTGCTATTCTACACACCATGGCGTCACTAGGGCAGGCACAGCCTGAGGACTGCTGTTCCATACACCATGGAGTCACTAGGGCAGGCACAGCATGAGGACTGCTGTTCCACACACCATGGAGTCACTAGGGCAGGCACAGCCTGAGGACTGCTGTCCTGCACACCATAGAGTCACTAGGGCAGGCACAGCCTGAGGACTGTTGTTCCATACACCATGGAGTCACTAGGGCAGGCTCAGTCTGAGGACTTCTGTTCTACACACCATGGAGTCACTAGGGCAGGCACAGCCTGAGGACTGCTGTTCTACACACCATGGAGTCACTAGGGCAGGCACAGCCTGAGGACTGCTGTTCCACACACCATAGAGTCACTAGGGCAGGCGCAGCCTGAGGACTGCTGTTCTATACACCATGGAGTCACTAGGGCAGGCTCAGTCTGAGGACTGCTGTTCTACACACCATGGAGTCACTAGGGTAGTCGTAGCCTGAGGACTGCTGTCCTACTCACCATGGAGTCACTAGGACAGGCACAGCCTGAGGACGGCTGTCCTACACACCATGGAGTCACTAGGGCAGGTGCAGCCTGAGGACTTCTTTTCTACACACCATGGAGTCACTGGGGCAGGCACAGCCTGAGGACTGCTGTTCTACACACCATGGAGTCACTAGGGCTGGCACAGCCTGAGGACTGCTGTTCTGCACACCATGGAGTCACTAGGGCAGGCACAGCCTGAGGACTGCTGTTCTACACACCATGGAGTCACTAGGGCAGGCAGAGCCTGAGGATTGCTCTTCTATACACCATAAAGTCACTAGGGCAGGCACAGCCTGAGGACTGCTGTTCTGTACACCATGGAGTCACTAGGGCAGGCGCAGCCTGAGGACTGCTATCCTACACACCATGGAGTCACCTGGGCAGGCACAACCTGATGACTGCTATTCTAAACTCCATATAGTCACTAGGGCAGGCACAGCCTGAGGACTGCTGTTCTGTACACCATGGAGTCACTAGGGCAGGCATAGCCTGAGGACAGCTGTCCTACACATCATGGAGTCACTAGGGCAGGCACAGCCTGAAGACTGCTATTCTACACACCCTGGAGTCACCAGGGCAGGCACAGCCTGAGGACTGCTGTTCTACACACCATGGAGTCACTAGGGCAGGCGCAGCCTGAGGACTGCTGTTCTACACACCATGGAGTCACTAGGGCAGGCACAGCCTGAGGACTGCTGTCCTACACACCATGGAGTAACTAGGGCAGGCACAGCCTGAGGACTGCTGTTCTACACACCATGGAGTCACTAGGGCAGGCACAGCCTGAGGACTGCTGTTCTACACACCATGGAGTCACTAGGGCAGATGCAGCCTGAGGACAGCTGTTCTACACTCCATGGAGTCACTCGGGCAGGTGCAGCCTGAGGACTGCTGTTCTACACACCATGGAGTCACCAGGGCAGGCACAGCCTGAGGACTGCTGTTCTACACACCATGGAGTCACTAGGGCAGGCACAGCCTGAGGACTGCTGTTCTACACACCATGGAGTCACTAGGGCAGGCACAGCCTGAGGACTGCTGTTCTACACACCATGGAGTAACTAGGGCAGACACAGCCTGAGGACTGCTGTCCTACACACCATGGAGTCACTAGGGCATGCGCAGCCTGAGGACTGCTGTTCTACACACCATGGAGTCACTAGGGCAGGCACAGCCTGAGGACTGCTGTTCTGCACACCATGGAGTCACTAGGACAGACACAGCCTGAGGACTGCTGTTCTACACACCGTGGAGTCACTAGGGCAGGCGCAGCCTGAGGACTGCGGTTTTACACACCATGGAGTCACTAGGGCAGGCATAGCCTGAGGACTGCGGTCCTGCACACCATGGAGTCACTAGGGCAGGTACAGCCTTAGGACTGCTATTCTACACACCGTGGAGTCACTAGGGCAGGCGCAGCCTGAGGACTGCTGTTCCACACACCATAGAGTCACTAGGGCAGGCGCAGCCTGAGGACTGCTGTTCTACACATTATGGAGTCACTAGGGCAGGCACAGCCTGAGGACTGCTGTTCTACACACCATGGAGTCACTAGGGCAGGCACAGCCTGAGGACTGCTGTCCTACACACCATGGAGTCACTAGGGCAGGCGCAGCCTGAGGACTGCTGTTCTACACACCATGGAGTCACTAGGGCAGGCACAGCCTGAGGACTGCTGTCCTACACACCATGGAGTCACTAGGGCAGGCGCAGCCTGAGGACTGCTGTTCTACACCATGGAGTCACCAGGGCAGGCACAGCCTGAGGACTGCTGTTCCACACACCATGGAGTCACCAGGGCAGGCACAGCCTGAGGACTGCTGTTCTACACACCATGGAGTCACTAGAGCAGGCACAGCCTGAGGACTGCTGTCCTACACACCATGGAGTCACTAGGGCAGGCACAGCCTGAGAACTACTGTTTTACACACCATGGAGTCACCAGGGCAGGCACAGCCTGAGGACTGCTGTTCTACACACCATGGAGTCACTAGGGCAGGCACAGCCTGAGGACTGCTGTTCTACACACCATGGAGTCACTAGGGCAGGCACAGCCTGAGGATTGCTGTCCTGCACACCATGGAGTCACTAGAACAGGCACAGCCTGAGGACTGCTATTCTACACACCATGGAGTAACTGGGGCAGGCACAGCCTGAGGACTGCTGTTCTGTACACCATGGAGTCACTAGGGCAGGTACAGCCTGAGGACTGCTGTTCTACACATCATTGAGTCACCAGGGCAGGCACAGCCTGAGGACTGCTGTTCTACACACCATGGAGTCACTCGGGCAGGCACAGCCTGAGGACTGCTGTTCTACACACCATGGAGTCACTAGGGCAGGCACAGCCTTAGGACTGCTGTCCTACACACCATGGAGTCACTAGGGCAGTCACAGCCTGAGGACTGCTGTTCTACACACCATGGAGTCACTAGGGCAGGTACAGCCTGAGGACTGCTGTTCTATACACCATGGAGTCACTAGGGCAGGAGCAGCCTGAGGACTACTATTCTACACACCATGGAGTCACTCGGGGAGGTGTAGCCTGAGAGATGCTGTTCTACACACCATGGAGTCAATCCGGGAAGGTACAGCCTGAGGACTGCTGTTCTATACACCATGGAGTCACTAGGATAGGCGCAGCCTGAGGACTGCTGTCCTACACACCATGGAGTCACTAGGGCAGGCACAGCCTGAGGACTGCTGTTCTACACACCATGGAGTCACTAGGGCAGTTACAGCCTGAGGACTGCTGTTCTACACACCATGGAGTCACTAGGGCAGGCACAGCCTTAGGACTGCTGTTCTGTCCACCATGGAGTCACTAGGGCAGGCACAGCCTGAGGACTGCTGTTCTACACACCATGGAGTCACTAGGGCACGCACAGCCTGAGGACTGCTGTCCTATACACCATGGAGTCATTAGGGCAGGCGCAGCCTGAGGACTGCTGTTCTAACACCATGGAGTCACTCAGGGCAGGCACAGCCTGAGGACTGCTGTTTTACACACCATGGAGTCACCAGGGCAGGCACAGCCTGAGGACTGCTGTTCTAAGACCATGGAGTCACTAGGGCAGGGACAGCCTGAGGACTGCTGTTCTAACACCATGGAGTCACTTGGGCAGGCACAGCCCGAGGACTGCTGTTCTACACACCATGGAATCACTAGGGCAGGCACAGCCTGAGGACTGCTGTTCTAACACCATGGAGTCACTAGGGCAGGCACAGCCTGAGGACTGCTGTTCTACACACCATGGAGTCACCAGGGCAGGCACAGCTTGGGGACTTCTGTTCTACACACCATGGAGTCACTAGGGCAGGCACAGCCTGAGGACTGCTGTTCTACACACCATGGAATCACTAGGGCAGGCACAGCCTGAGGACTGCTGTTCTACACACCATGGAGTCACTATGGCAGGCACAGCCTGAGAGCTGCTGTTCTACACACCATGGAGTCACTAGGGCAGGCACAGCCTGAGGACTGCTGTTGTACACCCCATGGAGTCACTCGGTCAGGCACAGCCTGAGGACTGATGTTCTACACACCATGGAGTCACTAAGGCAGGCTCAGTCTGAGGACTGCTGTTCTACACACCATGGAGTCACTAGGGTAGTCGCAGCCTGAGGACTGCTTTTCTACACGCCATGGAGTCACTGGGGCAGGCACAGCCTGAGGACTGCTGTTCTACACACCATGGAGTCACTAGGGCAGGCACAGCCTGAGGACTGCTGTCCTACACATTATGGAGTCACTACGCCAGGCACAGCCTGAGGACTGCTGTTCTGTACACCATGGAGTCACCAGGGCAGGCACAGCCTGAGGACTGCTGTTCTGTACACCATGGAGTCACCAGGGCAGGCACCGCCTGAGGTCTGCTGTTCTGTACACCATGGAGTCACTAGGGCAGGCACTCACTGAATACTGCTGTTCTACACACCATGGAGTCACTAGGGCAGGTACATCCTGAGAGCTGCTGATCTGCACACCATGGAGTCACTAGGGCAGGCACAGCCTGAGGACTGCTGTTCTGTACACCATGGAGTCACTAGGTCAGGCACAGCCTGAGGACTGCTGTTCTGTACACCATGGAGTCACTAGGGCAGGCACAGCCTGAGGACTGCTGTTCTACACACCATGGAGTCACTAAGGCAGGCACAGCCTGAGGACTGCTATTCTACACACCATGGCGTCACTAGGGCAGGCACAGCCTGAGGACTGCTGTTCCATACACCATGGAGTCAATAGGGCAGGCACAGCCTGAGGACTGCTGTTCTACACACCATGGAGTCACTAGGGCAGGCACAGCCTGAGGACTGCTGTTCCACACACCATGGAGTCACTAGGGCAGGCACAGCCTGAGGACTGCTGTCCTGCACACCATAGAGTCACTAGGGCAGGCACAGCCTGAGGACTGTTGTTCCATACACCATGGAGTCACTAGGGCAGGCTCAGTCTGAGGACTTCTGTTCTACACACCATGGAGTCACTAGGGCAGGCACAGCCTGAGGACTGCTGTTCTACACACCATGGAGTCACTAGGGCAGGCACAGCCTGAGGACTGCTGTTCCACACACCATAGAGTCACTAGGAAAGGCACAGCCTGAGGACTGCTGTTCTACTCACCATGGAGTCACTAGGACAGGCACAGCCTGAGGACGGCTGTCCTACACACCATGGAGTCACTAGGGCAGGCACAGCCTGAGGACTGCTGTTCTACACACCATGGAGTCACTAGGGCTGGCACAGCCTGAGGACTGCTGTTCTGCACACCATGGAGTCACTAGGGCAGGCACAGCCTGAGGACTGCTGTCCTACACACCATGGAGTCACTAGGGCTGGCACAGCCTGAGGACTGCTGTTCTGCACACCATGGAGTCACTAGGGCAGGCACAGCCTGAGGACTGCTGTCCTACACACCATGGAGTCACTAGGGCAGGCGCAGCCTGAGGACTTCTTTTCTACACACCATGGAGTCACTGGGGCAGGCACAGCCTGAGGACTGCTGTTCTACACACCATGGAGTCACTAGGGCTGGCACAGCCTGAGGACTGCTGTTCTGCACACCATGGAGTCACTAGGGCAGGCACAGCCTGAGGACTGCTGTCCTACACACCATGGAGTCACTAGGGCAGGAACAGCCTAAGGACTGCTGTTCTATACACCATGGAGTCACTAGGGCAGGCACAGCCTGAGGACTGCTGTCCTGCACACCATGGAGTCACTAGGGTAGGCACAGCCTGAGGACTGCTGTTCTACACACCATGGAGTCACTAGGACAGGCACAGCCTGAGGACTGCTGTTCTACACACCATGGAGTCACTAGGGCAGGCACAGCCTGAGAGCTGCTGTTCTACACACCATGGAGTCACTAGGGCAGGCACAACCTGAGGATTTCTGTTCCACACACCATGGAGTCACTAGGGCAGGCACAGCCTGAGGACTGCTGTTCTGCACACATGGAGTCAATAGGGCAGGCACAGCCTGAGGACTGCTGTCCTATACACCATGGAGTCACTAGGGCAGGCGCAGCCTGAGGACTGCTGTTCTAACACCATGGAGTCACTAGGGCAGGCACAGCCTGAGGACTGCTGTTCTACACACCATGGAGTCACTAGGGCAGGCACAGCCTGAGGACTGCTGTTCTAAGACCATGGAGTCACTAGGGCAGGCACAGCCTGAGGACTGCTGTTCTCTACACCATGGAGTAACTAGAGCAGGCACAGCCTGAGGACTGCTGTTCTACACACCATTGAGTCACTAGGGCAGGCACAGCGTGAGGACTGCTGTCCTACACACCATGGAGTCACTAGGGCAGGCGCAGCCTGAGGACTGCTGTTCTACACCATGGAGTCACCAGGGCAGGCACAGCCTGAGGACTGCTGTTCCACACACCATGGAGTCACCAGGGCAGGCACAGCCTGAGGACTGCTGTTCTACACACCATGGAGTCACTAGAGCAGGCACAGCCTGAGGACTGCTGTCCTACACACCATGGAGTCACTAGGGCAGGCACAGCCTGAGGACTACTGTTCTACACACCATGGAGTCACCAGGGCAGGCACAGCCTGAGGACTGCTGTTCCACACACCATGGAGTCACTAGGGCAGGCACAGCCTGAGAACTGCTGTTCTACACACCATGGAGTCACCAGGGCAGGCACAGCCTGAGGACTGCTGTTCTACACACCATGGAGTCACTAGGGCAGGCACAGCCTGAGGACTGCTGTTCTACACACCATGGAGTCACTAGGGCAGGCACAGCATGGGGACTTCTGCTCTACACACCATGGAGTCACTAGGGCAGGCACAGCCTGAGGACTGCTGTTCTACACACCATGGAATCACTAGGGCAGGCACAGCCTGAGGACTGCTGTTCTACACACCATGGAGTCACTAGGGCAGGCACAGCCTGAGAGCTGCTGTTCTACACACCATGGAGTCACTAGGGCAAGCACAGCCTGAGGACTGCTGTTCTACACCCCATGGAGTCACTCGGGCAGGTGCAGCCTGAGGACTGCTGTTCTACACACCATGGAGTCACAAGGGCAGGCACAGCCTGAGGACTGCTGTTCTGCACAGCATGGAGTCACTAGGGCAGGCACAGCCTGAGGACTGCTGTTCTACACACCATGGAGTCACCAGGGCAGGAACAGCCTGAGGACTGCTGTCCTACACACCATGGAGTCACTAGGGCAGGCACAGCCTGAGGACTGCTGTTCTACACACCATGGAGTCACTAAGGCAGGCACAGCCTGAGGACTGCTATTCTACACACCATGGCGTCACTAGGGCAGGCACAGCCTGAGGACTGCTGTTCCATACACCATGGAGTCACTAGGGCAGGCACAGCATGAGGACTGCTGTTCCACACACCATGGAGTCACTAGGGCAGGCACAGCCTGAGGATTTCTGTTCTACACACCATGGAGTCACTAGGGCAGGCGCAGCCTGAGGACTGCTGTTCTACACACCATGGAGTCACTAGGGCAGGCACAGCCTGAGGACTGCTGTTCTGCACACAATGGAGTCACCAGGGCAGGCACAGCCTGAGGACTGCTGTTCTGCACACCATGGAGTCACTAGGACAGGCACAGCCTGAGGACTGCTGTTCTACACACCATGGAGTCACTAGGGCAGGCGCAGCCTGAGGACTGCGGTTTTACACACCGTGGAGTCACTAGGGCAGGCACAGCCTGAGGACTGCGGTCCTGCACACCATGGAGTCACTAGGGCAGGTACAACCTTAGGACTGCTGTTCTACACACCATGGAGTCACTAGGGCAGGCACAGCTTGAGGATTGCTGTTCTACACACCGTGGAGTCACTAGGGCAGGCGCAGCCTGAGGACTGCTGTTCCACACACCATAGAGTCACTAGGGCAGGCGCAGCCTGAGGACTGCTGTTCTACACACCATGGAGTCACTAGGGCAGGCGCAGCCTGAGGACTTCTGTTCTACACACCATGGAGTCACTAGGTCAGGCACAGCCTGAGAGCTGCTGTTCTGCACACCATGGAGTCACTAGGGCATGCGCAGCCTGAGGACTGCTGTTCTACACACCATGGAGTCACTAGGGCAGGCACAGCCTGAGGACTGCTGTTCTACACACCATGGAGCCACTAGGGCAGGCACAGCCTGAGGATTGCTGTTCTGTACACCATGGAGTCACTAGGGCAGGCACAGCCTGAGGACTGCTCTCCTACACACCATGGAGTCACTAGGGCAGGCACAGCCTGAGGACTGCTGTTCTACACACCATGGAGTCACTAGGGCAGGCACAGCCTGAGGACTGCTGTTCTACACACCATGGAGCCACTAGGGCAGGCACAGCCTGAGGATTGCTGTTCTGCACACCATGGAGTCACTAGGGCAGGCACAGCCTGAGGACTGCTGTCCTACACACCATGGAGTCACTAGGGCAGGTACAGCCTGAGGACTGCTGTTCTACACACCATGGAGTCACTAGGGCAGGCACAGCCTGAGGACTGCTGTCCTACACACCATGGAGTCACTAGGGCAGGCACAGCCTGAGGACTGCTGTCCTACACACCATGGAGTCACTAGGGCAGGTGCAGCCTGAGGACTGATGTTCTGTACACCATGGAGTAACTAGAGCAGGTGCAGCCTGAGGACTGCTGTTCCACACACCATAGAGTCACTAGGGCAGGCGCAGCCTGAGGACTGCTGTTCTACACACCATGGGGTCACTAGGGCAGGCACAGCCTGAGGACTGCTGTCCTACACACCATGGAGTCACTAGGGCAGGCACAGCCTGAGGACTGCTGTCCTACACACCATGGAGTCACTAGGGCAGGCACAGCCTGAGGACTGCTGTTCTGTACACCATGGAGTCACTAGGGCAGGCACAGCCTGAGGACTGCTGTTCTACACACCATGGAGTCACTAGGGCAGGCACAGCCTGAGGACTGCTGTCCTACACACCATGGAGTCACTAGGGCAGGCGCAGCCTGAGGACTGCTGTTCTGTACACCATGGAGTCACCAGGGCAGGCACAGCCTGAGGACTGCTATTCTACACACCATGGAGTCACTAGGGCAGGCACCGCATGAGGACTGCTGTCCTACACACCATGGAGTCACTAGGGCAGGCGCAGCCTGAGGACTGCTGTTCTACACCATGGAGTCACCAGGGCAGGCACAGCCTGAGGACTGCTGTTCCACACACCATGGAGTCACCAGGGCAGGCACAGCCTGAGGACTGCTGTTCTACACACCATGGAGTCACTAGAGCAGGCACAGCCTGAGGACTGCTGTCCTACACACCATGGAGTCACTAGGGCAGGCACAGCCTGAGGACTACTGTTCTACACACCATGGAGTCACCAGGGCAGGCACAGCCTGAGGACTGCTGTTCCACACACCATGGAGTCACTAGGGCAGGCACAGCCTGAGGACTGCTGTTCTACACACCATGGAGTCACTAGAGCAGGCACAGCCTAGGGACTGCTGTCCTACACACCATGGATTCACCAGGGCAGGTACAGCCTGAGGACTACTGTTCTACACACCATGTAGTCACCAGGGCAGGCACAGCCTGAGGACTGCTGTTCCACACACCATGGAGTCACTAGGGCAGGCACAGCCTGAGGACTGCTGTTCTACACACCATGGAGTCACTAGGGCAGGCACAGCCTGAGGACTGCTGTTCTACACACCATGGAGTCACTAGGGCAGGCACAGCCTGAGGACTGCTGTTCCACACCATGGAGTAACTGGGGCAGGCACAGCCTGAGGACTGCTGTTCTGTACACCATGGAGTCACTAGGGCAGGCACAGCCTGAGGACTGCTGTTCCACACCATGGAGTAACTGGGGCAGGCACAGCCTGAGGACTGCTGTTCTGTACACCATGGAGTCACTAGGGCAGGTGCAGCCTGAGGACTGCTGTTCTACACCATGGAGTCACTAGGGCAGGTGCAGCCTGAGGACTGCTGTCCTACACACCATGGAGTCACTAGGGCAGGCGCAGCCTGAGGACTGCTGTTCTAACACCATGGAGTCACTCAGGGCAGGCACAGCCTGAGGACTGCTGTTCTACACTCCATGGAGTCACCAGGGCAGGCACAGCCTGAGGACTGCTGTTCTAAGTCCATGAAGTCACTAGGGCAGGCACAGCCTGAGGACTGCTGTTCTACACACCATGGAGTCAGTAGGGCAGGCACAGCCTGAGGACTGCTGTTCTAACACCATGGAGTCACTAGGGCAGGCACAGCCTGAGGACTGCTGTTCTAACACACCATGGAGTCACTAGGGCAGGCACAGCCTGAAGACTGCTGTTCTGCACACCATGGAGTCACTAGGGCAGGTGCAGCCTGAGGACTTCTTTTTTACACACCATGGAGTCACTGGGGCAGGCACAGCCTGAGGACTGCTGTTCTACACACCATGGAGTCACTAGGGCTGGCACAGCCTGAGGACTGCTGTTCTGCACACCATGGAGTCACTAGGGCAGGCACAGCCTGAGGACTGCTGTTCTACACACCATGGAGTCACTAGGGCAGGCGCAGCCTGAGGACTGCTGTTCTGCACACCATGGAGTCACTAGGGCAGGCACAGCCTGAGGACTGCTGTCCTACACACCATGGAGTCACTAGGGCAGGAACAGCCTGAGGACTGCTGTTCTACACACCATGGAGTCACTAGGGCAGGCACAGCCTGAGGACTGCTGTCCTGCACACCATGGAGTCACTAGGGTAGGCACAGCCTGAGGACTGCTGTTCTACACACCATGGAGTCACTAGGACAGGCACAGCCTGAGGACTGCTGTTCTACACACCATGGAGTCACTAGGGCAGGCACAGCCTGAGGATTGCTGTTTTACACACCATGGAGTCACTAGGGCAGGTGCAGCCTGAGGACTGCTGTTCTACACACCATGGAGTCACTAGGGCAGGCACAGCCTGAGGACTGCTGTCCTACACACCATGGAGTCACTAGGGCAGGTACAGCCTGAGGACTGCTGTTCTGCACACCATGGAGTCACTAGGGCAGGCACAGCCTGAGGACTGCTGTTCTATACACCATGGAGTCACTAGGAAAGGCACAGCCTGAGGACTGCTGTTCACACACCATGGAGTCACTAGGGCAGGCGCAGCCTGAGGACTGCTGTTGTACACACCATGGAGTCACTAGGGCAGGCACAGCCTCAGGACTGCTGTTCTGTACTCCATGGGGTCACTAGGGCAGGCACATCCTGAGGATTGCTGTCCTACACACCATGGAGTCACTACGGCAGGCACAGCCTGAGGACTGGTGTTCTGCACACCATGGAGTCACTAGGGCAGGCACAGCCTGAGAGCTGCTGTTCTACACACCATGGAGTCACTAGGGCAGGCACAACCTGAGGATTTCTGTTCTACACACCATGGAGTCACTAGGGCAGGCACAGCCTGAGGACTGCTGTTCTACACACCATGGAGTCACTAGGGCAGGCACAGCCTGAGAGCTGCTGTTCTACACACCATGGAGTCACTAGGGCAGGCACAACCTGAGGATTTCAGTTCTACACACCATGGAGTCACCAGGGCAGGCACAGCCTGAGGACTGCTGTTCTACACACCATGGAGTCACTAGGGCAGGCACAGCCTGAGAGCTGCTGTTCTACACACCATGGAGTCACTAGGGCAGGCTCAACCTGAGGATTTCTGTTCTACACACCATGGAGTCACTAGGGCAGGCACAGCCTGAGGACTGCTGTTCTGCACACCATGGAGTCACTAGGGCAGGCACAACCTGAGGATTTCTGTTCTACACACCATGGAGTCACTAGGGCAGGCTCAGCCTCAGGACTGCTGTTCCACACACCATGGAGTCACTAGGGCAGGCACAGCCTGAGGACAGCTGTTCTACACAACATGGAGTCACTAGGGCAGGCACAGCCTGAGGACTGCTGTCGTACACACCATGGAGTCACTAGGGCAGCCTCAGCCTGAGGACTGCTGTTCCACACACCATGGTGTCACTAGGGCAGGCACAGCCTGAGGACTGCTGTCCTACACACCATGGAGTCACCAGGGCAGGCACAACCTGAGGACTGCTGTTCTGCACACCATGGAGTCACTAGGGCAGGTTCAGTCTGAGGACTGCTGTTCTACACACTATGGAGTCACTAGGGTAGGCCCAGCCTGAGGACTGCTTTTCTACACACCATGGAGTCACTAGGGCAGGCACAGCCTGAGGACTGCTGTCCTACACACCATGGAGTCACTAGGGCAGGCACAGCCTGAGGACTGCTGTTCTACACACCATGGAGTCACTAGGGCAGGCACAGCCTGAGGACTGCTGTCCTACACACCATGGAGTCACCAGGGCAGGCACAACCTGAGGACTGCTGTTCTACACACCATGGAGTCACTAGGGCAGGTGCAGCCTGAGGACTGCTGTTCTGCACACCATGGAGGCACTCGGGCAGGCGCAGCCTGAGGACTGCTGTTCTACACACCATAGAGTCACCAGGGCAGGTACAGCCTGAGGACTGCTGTTCTACACACCATGGAGTCACTAGGGCAGGCACAGCCTGAGAGCTGCTGTTCTACACACCATGGAGTCACTAGGGCAGGCACAGCCTGAGGACTGCTGTTCTGCACACCATGGAGTCACTAGGGCAGGCACAGCCTGAGGACTGCTGTTCTGCACACCATGGAGTCACTAGGGCAGGCACAGCCTGAGGACTGCTGTTCTGTACACCATGGAGTCACTAGGGCAGGCCCAGCCTGAGGACTGCTATTCTACACACCATGGAGTCACTAGGGCAGGCACAGCCTGAGGACTGCTGTTCTGTACACCATGGAGTCACTAGGGCAGGCACAGCCTGAGGACTGCTGTTCTGCACACCATGGAGTCACTAGGGCAGGCACAGCCTGAGGACTGCTGTCCTACACACCATGGAGTCACTATGTTAGGCACAGCCTGAGGACTGCTGTTCTGCACACCATGGAGTCACTAGGGCAGGCACAGCCTGAGGACTGCTGTCCTACACACCATGGAGTCACTTGGCAGGCGCAGCCTGAGGACTGCTGTTCTGCACACCATGGAGTCACTAGGGCAGGCACAGCCTGAGGACTGCTGTTCTACACACCATGGAGTCACTAGGGCAGGCACAGCCTGAGGACTGCTGTTCTACACCATGGAGTCACTAGGGCAGGCACAGCCTGAGAGCTGCTGTCCTACACACCATGGAGTCACTAGGGCAGGCACAGCCTGAGGACTGCTGTTCTAAGTACCATTGAGTCACTAGGGCAGGCCCATCCTGAGGACTGCTGTTCTGTACACCATGGAGTCACTAGGGCAGGCACAGCCTGAGGACTGCTGTTGTACACACCATGGAGTCACTAGGGCAGGCACAGCCTGAGGACTGCTGTCCTACACACCATGGAGTCACCAGGGCAGGCACAACCTGAGGACTGCTGTTCTACACACCATGGAGTCACTAGGGCAGGTGCAGCCTGAGGACTGCTGTTCTGCACACCATGGAGTCACCAGGGCAGGCGCAGCCTGAGGACTGCTGTTCTGCACACCATGGAGTCACCAGGGCAGGCGCAGCCTGAGGACTGCTGTTCTGTACACCATGGAGTCACTAGGGCAGGCACAGCCTGAGGACTGCTGTCCTACACACCATGGAGTCACCAGGGCAGGCACAACCTGAGGACTGCTGTTCTACACACCATGGAGTCACTAGGGCAGGCACAGCCTGAGGACTGCTGTCCTACACACCATGGAGTCACTAGGGCAGGCGCAGCCTGAGGACTGCTGTTCTGCATACCATGGAGGCACTCGGGCAGGCGCAGCCTGAGGACTGCTGTTCTACACACCATGGAGTCACTAGGGCAGGCACAGCCTGAGAGCTGCTATTCTACACACCATAGAGTCACCAGGGCAGGTACAGCCTGAGGACTGCTGTTCTACACACCATGGAGTCACTAGGGCAGGCACAACCTGAGCACTGCTGTTCTACACACCATGGAGTCACTAGGGCAGGCACAGCCTGAGAGCTGCTATTCTACACACCATAGAGTCACCAGGGCAGGTACAGCCTGAGGACTGCTGTTCTACACACCATGGAGTCACTAGGGCAGGCACAGCCTGAGAGCTGCTGTTCTACACACCATGGAGTCACTAGGGCAGGCACAGCCTGAGGACTGCTGTGCTGCACACCATGGAGTCACTAGGGCAGGCACAGCCTGAGGACTGCTGTCCTACACACCATGGAGTCACTAGGGCAGGCGCAGCCTGAGGACTGCTGTTCTGTACACCATGGAGTCACTAGGGCAGGCACAGCCTGAGGACTGCTGTTCTGCACACCATGGAGTCACTAGGGCAGGCACAGCCTGAGGACTGCTGTCCTACACACCATGGAGTCACTATGTTAGGCACAGCCTGAGGACTGCTGTTCTGCACACCATGGAGTCACTAGGGCAGGCACAGCCTGAGGACTGCTGTCCTACACACCATGGAGTCACTTGGCAGGCGCAGCCTGAGGACTGCTGTTCTGCACACCATGGAGTCACTAGGGCAGGCACAGCCTGAGGACTGCTGTTCTACACACCATGGAGTCTCTAGGGCAGGCACAGCCTGAGAGCTGCTGTCCTACACACCATGGAGTCACTAGGGCAGGCACAGCCTGAGGACTGCTGTTCTAAGTACCATTGAGTCACTAGGGCAGGCCCATCCTGAGGACTGCTGTTGTACACACCATGGAGTCACTAGGGCAGGCACAGCCTGAGGACTGCTGTTCTACACACCATGGAGTCACTAGGGCAGGCACAGCCTGAGGACTGCTGTTCTACACACCATGGAGTCACTAGGGCAGGTGCAGCCTGAGGACTGCTGTTCTACACACCGTGGAGTCACTAGGGCAGGCACAGCCTGAGGACTGCTCTCCTACACACCATGGAGTCACTAGGGCATGCACAGCCTGAGGACTGCTGTTCTACACACCATGGAGTCACTAGGGCAGGTGCAGCCTGAGGACTGCTGTCCTACACACCATGGAGTCACTAGGGCAGGTACAGCCTGAGGATTTCTGTTCTACACACCATGGAGTCACTAGGGCAGGCACAGCCTGAGGATTGCTGTCCACACACCATGGAGTCACTAGGGCAGGCACAGCCTGAGGACTGCTGTTCTGCACACCATGGAGTCACTAGGGCAGGTACAGCCTGAGGATTTCTGTTCTACACACCATGGAGTCACTAGGGCAGGCGCAGCCTGAGGACTGCTGTTCTACACACTATGGAGTCACTAGGGTAGGCCCAGCCTGAGGACTGCTTTTCTACACACCATGGAGTCACTAGGGCAGGCACAGCCTGAGGACTGCTGTCCTACACACCATGGAGTCACTAGGGCAGGCACAGCCTGAGGACTGCTGTTCTACACACCATGGAGTCACTAGGGCAGGCACAGCCTGAGGACTGCTGTCCTACACACCATGGAGTCACCAGGGCAGGCACAACCTGAGGACTGCTGTTCTACACACCATGGAGTCACTAGGGCAGGTGCAGCCTGAGGACTGCTGTTCTGCACACCATGGAGGCACTCGGGCAGGCGCAGCCTGAGGACTGCTGTTCTACACACCATAGAGTCACCAGGGCAGGTACAGCCTGAGGACTGCTGTTCTACACACCATGGAGTCACTAGGGCAGGCACAGCCTGAGAGCTGCTGTTCTACACACCATGGAGTCACTAGGGCAGGCACAGCCTGAGGACTGCTGTTCTGCACACCATGGAGTCACTAGGGCAGGCACAGCCTGAGGACTGCTGTTCTGCACACCATGGAGTCACTAGGGCAGGCACAGCCTGAGGACTGCTGTTCTGTACACCATGGAGTCACTAGGGCAGGCACAGCCTGAGGACTGCTGTTCTGCACACCATGGAGTCACTAGGGCAGGCACAGCCTGAGGACTGCTGTCCTACACACCATGGAGTCACTATGTTAGGCACAGCCTGAGGACTGCTGTTCTGCACACCATGGAGTCACTAGGGCAGGCACAGCCTGAGGACTGCTGTCCTACACACCATGGAGTCACTTGGCAGGCGCAGCCTGAGGACTGCTGTTCTGCACACCATGGAGTCACTAGGGCAGGCACAGCCTGAGGACTGCTGTTCTACACACCATGGAGTCACTAGGGCAGGCACAGCCTGAGGACTGCTGTTCTACACCATGGAGTCACTAGGGCAGGCACAGCCTGAGAGCTGCTGTCCTACACACCATGGAGTCACTAGGGCAGGCACAGCCTGAGGACTGCTGTTCTAAGTACCATTGAGTCACTAGGGCAGGCCCATCCTGAGGACTGCTGTTCTGTACACCATGGAGTCACTAGGGCAGGCACAGCCTGAGGACTGCTGTTGTACACACCATGGAGTCACTAGGGCAGGCACAGCCTGAGGACTGCTGTCCTACACACCATGGAGTCACCAGGGCAGGCACAACCTGAGGACTGCTGTTCTACACACCATGGAGTCACTAGGGCAGGTGCAGCCTGAGGACTGCTGTTCTGCACACCATGGAGTCACCAGGGCAGGCGCAGCCTGAGGACTGCTGTTCTGCACACCATGGAGTCACCAGGGCAGGCGCAGCCTGAGGACTGCTGTTCTGTACACCATGGAGTCACTAGGGCAGGCACAGCCTGAGGACTGCTGTCCTACACACCATGGAGTCACCAGGGCAGGCACAACCTGAGGACTGCTGTTCTACACACCATGGAGTCACTAGGGCAGGCACAGCCTGAGGACTGCTGTCCTACACACCATGGAGTCACTAGGGCAGGCGCAGCCTGAGGACTGCTGTTCTGCATACCATGGAGGCACTCGGGCAGGCGCAGCCTGAGGACTGCTGTTCTACACACCATGGAGTCACTAGGGCAGGCACAGCCTGAGAGCTGCTATTCTACACACCATAGAGTCACCAGGGCAGGTACAGCCTGAGGACTGCTGTTCTACACACCATGGAGTCACTAGGGCAGGCACAACCTGAGCACTGCTGTTCTACACACCATGGAGTCACTAGGGCAGGCACAGCCTGAGAGCTGCTATTCTACACACCATAGAGTCACCAGGGCAGGTACAGCCTGAGGACTGCTGTTCTACACACCATGGAGTCACTAGGGCAGGCACAGCCTGAGAGCTGCTGTTCTACACACCATGGAGTCACTAGGGCAGGCACAGCCTGAGGACTGCTGTGCTGCACACCATGGAGTCACTAGGGCAGGCACAGCCTGAGGACTGCTGTCCTACACACCATGGAGTCACTAGGGCAGGCGCAGCCTGAGGACTGCTGTTCTGTACACCATGGAGTCACTAGGGCAGGCACAGCCTGAGGACTGCTGTTCTGCACACCATGGAGTCACTAGGGCAGGCACAGCCTGAGGACTGCTGTCCTACACACCATGGAGTCACTATGTTAGGCACAGCCTGAGGACTGCTGTTCTGCACACCATGGAGTCACTAGGGCAGGCACAGCCTGAGGACTGCTGTCCTACACACCATGGAGTCACTTGGCAGGCGCAGCCTGAGGACTGCTGTTCTGCACACCATGGAGTCACTAGGGCAGGCACAGCCTGAGGACTGCTGTTCTACACACCATGGAGTCTCTAGGGCAGGCACAGCCTGAGAGCTGCTGTCCTACACACCATGGAGTCACTAGGGCAGGCACAGCCTGAGGACTGCTGTTCTAAGTACCATTGAGTCACTAGGGCAGGCCCATCCTGAGGACTGCTGTTGTACACACCATGGAGTCACTAGGGCAGGCACAGCCTGAGGACTGCTGTTCTACACACCATGGAGTCACTAGGGCAGGCACAGCCTGAGGACTGCTGTTCTACACACCATGGAGTCACTAGGGCAGGTGCAGCCTGAGGACTGCTGTTCTACACACCGTGGAGTCACTAGGGCAGGCACAGCCTGAGGACTGCTCTCCTACACACCATGGAGTCACTAGGGCATGCACAGCCTGAGGACTGCTGTTCTACACACCATGGAGTCACTAGGGCAGGTGCAGCCTGAGGACTGCTGTCCTACACACCATGGAGTCACTAGGGCAGGTACAGCCTGAGGATTTCTGTTCTACACACCATGGAGTCACTAGGGCAGGCACAGCCTGAGGATTGCTGTCCACACACCATGGAGTCACTAGGGCAGGCACAGCCTGAGGACTGCTGTTCTGCACACCATGGAGTCACTAGGGCAGGTACAGCCTGAGGATTTCTGTTCTACACACCATGGAGTCACTAGGGCAGGCGCAGCCTGAGGACTGCTGTTCTACACACTATGGAGTCACTAGGGTAGGCCCAGCCTGAGGACTGCTTTTCTACACACCATGGAGTCACTAGGGCAGGCACAGCCTGAGGACTGCTGTCCTACACACCATGGAGTCACTAGGGCAGGCACAGCCTGAGGACTGCTGTTCTACACACCATGGAGTCACTAGGGCAGGCACAGCCTGAGGACTGCTGTCCTACACACCATGGAGTCACCAGGGCAGGCACAACCTGAGGACTGCTGTTCTACACACCATGGAGTCACTAGGGCAGGTGCAGCCTGAGGACTGCTGTTCTGCACACCATGGAGGCACTCGGGCAGGCGCAGCCTGAGGACTGCTGTTCTACACACCATAGAGTCACCAGGGCAGGTACAGCCTGAGGACTGCTGTTCTACACACCATGGAGTCACTAGGGCAGGCACAGCCTGAGAGCTGCTGTTCTACACACCATGGAGTCACTAGGGCAGGCGCAGCCTGAGGACTTCTGTTCTACACACCATGGAGTCACTAGGGCAGGCGCAGCCTGAGGACTTCTGTTCTACACACCATGGAGTCACTAGGGCAGGCGCAGCCTGAGGACTGCTGTTCTACACACCATGGAGTCACTAGGGCAGGTACAGCCTGAGGACTGCTCTTCTAAGCACCATTGAGTCACTAGGGCAGGCACAGCCCTGTCTCCACATCACTATGTGGATGTTCTCCCAGCTCTGAACCTGACACAGGTCCCCTTGTGTGTAACAGCAGTGGGCACCGAGGGAGTGCCCCAGACCCCTCTCTTCGGTGTTCTCAGGAGTGCCCCAGACCCCTCTCTCCGGTGGTCTCAGGAGTTCCCCAGATCCCTCTCTCTGGTTGTCTCTTCTCTGCTCTCCTGAGTGGTCTTCCTTTGCTCTGAACCCAAGGAAACAGAGACCCTTGGAAGACCCCCCATTCCCTAGTCCCCTGAGCAGCAGCTCTCAGCTCCTCTTGCCACTTTGACCCAAGACCCAGCCCGCCTCCAGGGAGCACCAGGCTCCTCCACAGCGAAGGGCTGGAGCAGCCCATGGCCAGCCCCTACACAGGAGTCTCCAGCCTCTCAGGCCAGGCCATTCCCAAGGCTGCTGGCGGCTGGCCGGTGCCCAGACACCTTGAAAGAACAAGGACCCTGCCCATGAGTGAGGTAACTGGGCCCTCAGTGGCAGGATCCAAACCAGGACTAGGGGCATGTCCAGTGTGGAACGCCATGATGCCTGCCTGGAAGAGCAGCCGCGGGTGCCCGGCCATTTCCGGCGCACTGTGGAGAACAGAGGGTGCAGCTGTGCCCCAAGCCCTGGGCCCTGCCATTTTGAACCAGGGAGGACAGAGCAGGGAGAGGAGGGCAGAGACCCCGCAGGAGGGAGGGGCCACAGTGTGTCTGGAGAAGAGCCCAGCTCTGAGCAGCCAACTGCCCTGGAGCCAGACTGGTTCTGCCCAGCGCGAAGCAGTTTCTCTCCAGCTCCATTTCTGCACGTTTTTGTTCCCACCTCGGTTCCCTGGACCCACATGAGCCTCGGAGAAGACGCCAGGATAGCACCCAGAGCAGCAGCAGGCCTCCTTCTGAGGGTGCTGGGAGGAGCGTGTCCGACCCCCCCTGAGCAGGAGGCTTGTGGAGCTTCCCTGCCCGGGCTGGAGGCGGTGCGGCTTCCTCCGGGGCAGCCGCCGGCAGCAGAGCCCTCTACGCCCACCAGAGCAGGTTCCATGTGGGGCCTGCTGGACCCTCAGAAGCCCAAACCGAGGGTCACTACACCTTGTCCTGCCTGCAGGGTCGGGGGCTGGGGCTGGACTACCACCGCCTGTTCCCCAGACTGTGAGGAGAGGATCAGATCAGAGGTGGGCTCTAGAGCCTGGGCTGGGTCCAGGAAGACAGCACCGTAGCACACGGGGCCTTGGCCCACAGCCCAGGGAGGAGAGCAGGGCCCAGGGAGTGAACACCGTCAACATGCACACACATGCACGCGTGTGCACAAAACGTGCACAGGAAAAACACATGTGCACCCGACACACTGTGTGCACAAACAGGTGTGCTCACACGGGATCCAGCCAGGCACAGGTTAGAAGCTGCTGCCCACGGGCAGCTGGCCTTGGCCAGCCTCCAGCTGCTGTCCCACTGTGGCTGCTGGAACCGTGGTAGCACTGGGGGGTCCCGTGTCACCCACCGGCCCCTCCTGCCCTTCTGATCCTGTGGACTGTGGCTGGCGGCTACAGCTGTAAAAGGCAGAGCAAAGACAGGGTGTGGCTGGTGAGGGGTGAGCCGGTGGCCGCAGCTGAGGCCAGGCTCCTGTCACTGTTTTAGAAGGAAGATGGTGTTGCCCTCCACACACTTTCCTACTCCTCCAACAGGCACCCTGAAGCCTGAGTCCCAGTGCGTCCCTGCCGGCGGCCTGCGAGCAGGGGCACCTGTGTTTTGCCCTGCAGACCTTTCAGGCACCTCCCGAGACCTGGAGCCCCTTGTCCCATCAGGGACTCACAGGTGGGCTGGCGGGTCAGAGGGCCTTGGCCAACCAGGGCTGCAGGGACCCAGAGCCCTCTTCCCACAGCCCCGGGGGGTCCCAGGCCTAGGTGTTGCAGACCTGTTGAGTCGTGGGGGCTCTGCTTAGCCAGCTCTCCGTGGCTGTGACCGGAAGACCTGACTGGAACAGTCAGCAGAGGAGGAAGTGGCTTTGTGGCTCGTGGTTTCAGAGGCTCAGTCCATGGATGGCCGACTCTGAGCTCTGGCCCAGATGAGGCAGCACGTCATGGTGGAAGAGCGTGGTGGAGTGGAGCACTCAGGATGTGACAGCAAGGAAGCAGCTCTGCTCACCAGGGACAAAACATCGACCCAAGGCAGACCCCAGGGACCCCCTCCTCCAGCCACACCCCACCTGCACACCGTCACCACCCAGCTCCTGTGTTCACGCGGCTGATGCAGCAGTAGGCTCAGGTCTCATGACCCCATCTCCACCTCTGAACTCTCCTGCCTCGTCCCACACATGAGTTCTGGGGCCACCTCGGGTCCAGATCATAACAGGCCTCCTGGGTCAGAGGCTCTTGTGTGTGCAGGGGTGGGGGTCCTGCAGGCCCCTCAGGAGGACACTGGTCCTGCACCAGCTCTGCCCTCACAACTGCCCTCCAGCCCAGGACTGCTCCACAGCACCTCCTGAGAGAGGCATGGACACGTGACCTGGGGCAGGCAGACGTGGCGTGGGGTCTTGTGCTGTGTGCTGCCAGGATGGCGCCCAGGGCTCCCGTGTGGGAGGCACGCATTCTCCCACTGTCACTCATCCCGCTCATGTTTCATGACGGGATCTCGAGAGTGGAAAGGCAGCAGGCCACGTTCAGACAGCTGCCCGCTCCCGGGAACCTCCCAGAGGTCTTCAAGTTTGGTTTCTTTTTCCCACTCTTCCAGTGGGTGGTGGCAAGTCTCAAATTTCCTGTTTGGGTGGTTGGTTATCACAGCGTCTTCCACTCTGTCCTGACACCCCAGTCACAAGGTGCTGGGGTCTGCACTCCTGGAGAGGGGCAGTGAGGAGCAGCCGGAATCAGGGTCCTCCAGCCCAGCTGGCCAAGGACAAAGGGAGGCAGTGTCATGAGGGCGGAGGCCGCTTAGGGCTCAGTATTCAGGTCAGGCCCGGGCAGCCCTGCAGACCACCTCAAAAGAGCCAAGAGGAAGATGCCCAAATGCATCGCCCTCTGTGCAGGCCAGGTGTGCCCACAGATGTGTGCACAGGTGTGTGTGCATTCATCACCCTGTGTGCAGACAGGTGTGTCCACTCACAAGTGCACAGGTGTGTGTGCATTCATCACCCTGTGTGCAGACAGGTGTGTCCACTCACAAGTGCACAGGTGCATGCATATTCATCACCGTGTGCAGACACAGGTGTAGCCACCCACCTATGTGCACAGGTGTGTGTGCGTTCATCACCCTGTGTGCAGACAGGTGTGCCCACAGATGTGTGCACAGGTGTGTGTGCGTTCATCGCCCTCTGTGCAGGCACAGGTATGCCCACAGATGTGTGCACAGGTGTGTGTGCGTTCATCGCCCTCTGTGCAGGCACAGGTATGCCCACAGATGTGTGCACAGGTGTGTGTGCATTCATCACCCTGTGTGCAGGCACAGGTGTGTCCACCCACCTATGTGCACAGGTGTGTGTGCGTTCATCGCCCTCTGTGCAGGCACAGGTGTGCCCACAGATGTGTGCACAGGTGTGTGTGCATTCATCACCCTGTGTGCAGGCACAGGTGTGGCCACCCACCTATGTGCACAGGTGTGTGTGCGTTCATCATCCTGTGTGCAGACAGGTGTGTCCACTCACAAGTGCACAGGTGTATGTACGTTCATCACCCTGTGTGCAGACACAGGTGTGGCCACCCACCTATGTGCACAAGTGTGTGTGCGTTCATCACCCTGTGTGCAGACAGGTGTGCCCACAGATGTGTGCACAGGTGTGTGTGTATTCATCACCCTGTGTGCAGACACAGGTGTGGCCACCCACCTATGTGCACAGGTGTGTGTGCATTCATCACCCTGTGTGCTCAGACCCACATGTGCACAGGCCTGTGCCCGTAGCCTATCTGCCCATCCAGGAGCATTTCCATAGGTAGGTGCCTATAACTGCAGGTGCAGATCTGCATCCGTCAGGGATGTTGGGAGTGCTGCTCTTCTTCAGCAAACTTTGCATACACTAAGTGATTAAAAGTAGCAGTTTTATACATGTTGAAATGCCTGGTAGGTTTATATGAAGGGAATCTGGGAGATTAAAATAGAGTTAGTTTATGTCATGCTTTTTCCCAGTGAAAACCCTTTCAGAACTCCTAGGGAAAGGAGTTTATTTGCCAGATTTCTCATTTTTTCTTATTTTCCATCTCCAAGTTTCCAAAGATTAAAACACTCTTACAAATGGGGAACTTCAAAGGTCGTCAAAACTTTGAGAGTCCAACCTAGTTTGCCCCAGTTTTCTCCTCCCAGCGTCCACCACTGGAAGCCCTGCTGAGGGACACAGCCGTTCTGCCTGGCCCCTGTTCCTGTGCCTGCTCGATTCAGTGTGGAGCCCAGGCCCTGAGCGACAAGGACAGGCAGCACCCAGTGTCCATGCCTCCCGGCAGGCACCTCCCTGAGCTTGTCGTTCCCCCAGTCCTTCACTGGCAAGAACCCTCCTCCTCCCCTTCCTCATCCTCCTCTCCCTCCTCCTCCTCTCACTTTCCTCTTCTTCCCCCTCCTCCTCCCCTCCTCCTCCCCTCCCCCTCCCCCTCCCCCTCCTCAACCCGTGTCCCAGGGGGGCAGGAGTCGAGTCCACAGTGGAGAGCCAGAGGAGCCCCTGTGACCAGGCGGGAAGGTGGACCGGTGTGGAGGCGCGTGCTGAGCCTAAGGGTGGCCTGCCCTGCCCGTGCCACCTCTCGGGAGGTTGGTCACCTCCACCTCTGCGGGTGTTTCTCTTGGGGAGTTCGAGGCTCTGAGCAGATAGACCCTGGCGTGGGATGTGCAGAGGGCCTCCCTCCAACATCGCACACATTCCTGGTCAGCACCACACCCTGCGTGGATCACCCTGGCCGTCCTTATACAAACAGAGCACTGCTGCCTGCCGCAAGCTATTTTTGTCCCGGGCACATTCTCCTGCTGTCTGTGTTGCTCCAGGTCGGCTGCAAGCTCAGCCTGGTCTTCTTCCAGTACTGCATCATGGCGAACTTCTACTGGCTCCTGGTGGAGGGGCTCTACCTGCACACGCTGCTGGTGGCCGTCCTCCCGCCCAGCAGGTGCTTCCTGGCCTATCTCCTGATCGGATGGGGTAAGGGCTCCACCTGACCAGCTAGCACGGAAGGCTGCACTGCAGGGTCAGGTTGTGCAGACCCGAGGTTCCTGCAGGCCACACTTGGGTGTTTCTGGTAACCAGGGTCTGAACTGTGAATCCAATTCCTGGCCCCGTCCACCCTGGGTCCAGCCTGAACTGCAAACAGGCAGCAACATGGCACTTATCTTTCTCCCCACCCAGTGCACAGGACACGGTGGGCACCAGGCAGAGGGCCAGAGGTGGGCAGGCTCACAAGCCAGCAGCAGAGCCGGCTCTGACCAGGGCAGGGAAGCCTCGAGGTGGGGGACAGGCAGACCTGCAGACTCTGGTGTCCCACCGTGGCAGGCTGGCCTCCGCGAAACAGACCCATCTCGGCTTGATCCTCAGCTTTCAGACGTGTTTCCTCTCCCCAGCTCCCTGTCAAGGCCTGAGTGTGAACACTGAGGCCAACTTGGAGCTAGCCCTGCCCCTGGCCCTCAGGCTGGGAAGCTGCCCCAAGCGCAGGAGCTATCTGTGTGCACAGCTGCTCCCGCCTGAGCCCCTGACGAGGCGTCTCTCTGCAGGCATCCCCACCATCTGCATAGGCGCGTGGACCGCGACCCGGCTCTCTCTAGAAGACACAGGGTGAGTGCACACACTCCTGGCCCATGGAGTGAGGCCCAGCAGTGTTGGCCGAGTGTCTGGACTGGAGGGCCTGCGCCTGGGTGGAAGGACTGGAGGCGCCGTGTGTGGGCAAGGGTCTCCAGGGTGTCCGTGAAGGGGGCGTGAGAAGGGGGTTGAACCAGCCTGGTAGCTGAGACTAGGACAAACAGGTGGAGGTGGGCGGCCTCCTGAGCACAGTGCAGTCCACCAAAGGACACTGAGCAGATGCAGCTGAGCTCTGAGATGGCAGAGGGCTGGCTGTCCTCTTGGGAACTCTCAAGCTCCAAACAGCCAGGTTGGGCCAGCGCGTCTGCTCTGTCCACGGAAAGCCAGGCCATGGCCCCAACACGAGGACAGGGCACTCCCAGCGGGTGTGCCTCCTGGGTGACAGATCCGGAAGGTGGGCGACCTGGAACAGTCCTGTGTTCAGGGCTTTTCACACAGATGGCCAGCCTGGGGCCTCCCAGCAGGTCTTCCCCTGGTCACCTCCGGGTCGGTGGGTGACTGGCTGAGTCCCCTCCTGGTCCAGGTCCTGGGAGCCAACCCTAGAGCTCAGGGCCCGGCCCCAGTGCCTCACATGGCGTTGCCAAGCCAACTGGGGCCTGGGACAGGGACAGGGCCCCTGCCTCCAGAGGAGGCCAGAGCTGGTGGCAGATGCTCAAGGGCAGTGAGCACCAGCTCCCACTGCAAACAGCCCTGGAGCTGGAAATCAGAGGTGAGGTCACTGCAGAGGACTTCCTAGTGGGCCCTCCTGCCCTGTTCTGAGGGGGCTTTAAACCTTCATTCAAGACACAGAGGGTGAGAGGAAGCTGACTTTCAGGGAAACCATCCCTTCTCGTGGTGTAAACTGAGTCAAGCCCCAAACAGCTCTGGGGAGAGTCCTGGACATTTTGGCTCACCTTGGCATCAGCAGGTGGTCACACTGGGAGGACAGCCCCAGACAGTCACCCCCCTGGGGACCAAGCCGCGGCTCTCGCCCGCAGAGCTGGGCGCCTGGGCTGGGTGAAGAGCCAGCCAGGTGCACGGCCCAGCACGAGGCCCTCCCGGGCAGTGTGTCCACGCACGTCCACACTGACCTGCAGCTGTGGCCAGGGTGGCAGGATCTCCCTTCCCTTCACAGTTGCTGGGACACCAACGAGCACAGCGTCCCCTGGTGGGTGATCCGGATGCCCATCCTGGTCTCCATCCTGGTGAGTCCTTCCTCATGGACATGCTGCTCTGCTCCACGGCCCAAGGGTCCTCACCAGCGGGGTGGCCTGGCTCCACACGGCCTTCCTACAGAAGTCCAGGTGGCAACACTCGGGGGCCCTCTCCTCCCTGCAGGTCAACTTCATCCTCTTCATCAGCATCATCAGGATTCTACTGCAGAAGCTGATGTCCCCCGACGTCGGTGGGAACGACCAGTCTCAGTACAAGTGAGTCGGTCCCAGAGCCGCAGGGCCCTGTCACTGGCTGCAAGGTCCTGAGGTGCCCCCTTCCCCCAGATGCAGTGGAGCTAAGGCCAGGTCTGCTGTGCCTGGTGCTGAGAGGGGGCTTCCATGGAGCCCATGGGCCCTGTAGTGAGAACACCATCGGGTTTGCCAGGGCCCGTTGCAGTCCCCTCCCCTTGGCCACTTGTCACCCCATCAGACTGTGCTCCGGGGCCGCGTGGCCACAGAGCATCTGATGCCAGGCCGTGTCTGGGCACCACCCAGAAGGGGCCCACTGATGGGCAGGTGCTGCCCCACCACCCTCAGCAGGGGAGCCACCACCACACAGAGGTGACCTGAGGAAGGCATAAGGCGCCGTAAACTCCTCTCCATGATCCGCACTCAGGATGGAACCCAGCCCAGGCCTGTGCCCAGCTGCGAGGAGCCCCTCAGTCACCTGATGGCCCAGCCCAGCCCCGAGTCCTCGGGTGTCTGGCCTCCCTGTCCCTCCCTGGCAAGTGCGGGCATCGGGAGAAGGCTGGGGTCACAATGCCGGGGCACATCCCACCAGGCCTGAGGAGAGCACCTCTCTGTCCTCCGTGTCCTGGTGAGGTGAAACGTGGCAGCCAGACCCGAGGACCCGTAGAGCCAGAGCCTGGGAACCGTGTGGGGTGGCGCCACCTGTGTCTAAGGCACACCGTGCGTAGGTTCAGGAAGAAGTGTCTGTGCGGCCCCCCTGGAGCCAGACTCCGCTGGCTGCGTGCTCAGGCCAGAGCCAGGCCCCACGGCTGTGCTGGGAGAAGCTCAGCTCCTGGCCCAGGCCCGCGGAGGCAGGAAGCAGGGAGGAGGTCACTCCTGGTGACCGTAATTGGACTGGGGTTTTCTGCAGATCTTGTTCCACATCTGAGCTGACCTTTCCTTCGGGTTCCCTGGGAGTGGTGTGAAATCTGTCCGGAGATGGATGTTTTTACTCTGGAGACACAGTTACATGGGGGTAATGAAATCCGCGCTCTTCCAGGATGGCAGGAGGGCAGAGCTGAGCTGTGCCCTGTGAGTCTCTGCAGAGAAGGGCCCCGAGGTCAGCCACACCCACACTGCCTCCTGAGACCCTGTGGCAGGCTTGGGCCTGGGGGCAGCAGGAAGGAAAACAGGTCCCCGATCCCCGACCACATCACGCTGCCCCCACATCACGCTGCCCCCGGGCCGCTCCCACCTGCGGACCCTGGGCAAGGCATTGGGTGTGGCAGGCCCTGGGCTCAGAGGTCAAGGTGCACGTTGGTGGGACGCAGGAGTCAGAGTCAGCCGGCTGGTGACGGTGCCTGCCCCCCACACCGAGGCCCACTGCAGAAGGGACCCTCTCTGGCTCTGAGAGAGTTGTCTGTTAGGGGGAATCCGGCTGGTGATAGACCCGCAGGACACCTGTTGTGGGCCAAGGGGCAGGTACTTTCTGGAACCTGCCTTCCCCAGAGGGTGAGGTTTGGAGACAGGTGTTTTCCCTAAGTGGTGTGAGGCCACAGAGGGAGGAGGGATGGAGGGGCAGTGGCCTCGGTTTCCAGGTGAGATGGGGCTGTCTGAGGGCTTGGCTGCTGGCAGCCCTGAGGCGGGCAGGAGCAGACCCTCACTGCTGGGTGGCACGGAGTCACCTGGGATGTGAGGCCAGGCTCCTGGCCACCCATGGGGCTGTTGTGCCCAGACAGGGATGTAGGGCTTGAGGGTGGAGATCCCCACAGGTGGCCGCAAAGCCATAGCCGTAAGCCTGGTCTCACTGGGAACTGGTGAATGCCCTTCTCGGACCCCAGCTCAGAGGCTCCAGACCTGAGGGTGGGCCGGGAACCTGCGGGCTCCCCAGCAGCTCAGTCAGCTCAAGCCGGTGTCTGCTGCTGGCAGCAAGGAGGGTCGAGTTGGATGCATGGTGCCATTTCCAATCTGAAGCACAAGAAACTCTGTGTTTGGCCCGGGCAGGGCGACCACTCCTGGATCTCTGTCCAGCAGGGCGGTCACTCCAGCCAGGCCACTCCATGCCACGGGGTGTGTGGAGCCTAGCAGCCAGTGACAGCATGTCCAGGGCCCGTGTGTGCCCCTGGGGCCTCCCTCTGCTGCTCTGCCTCTCGGTCTGAGACCAGACCCCCTGTCTAGGGCTGTTGCTCCACTGTTGACGGCAGTGATAAAGGACAGTGAGCCTGAGGCCACACTGGAGGGCCACACAGAGGCTGGTGAGCCCCAGGCCTCCCTGTGGGCTCTGGCCCTCGTGAGCAGTCACCAAGCCTGCAGAGAGGCGGGGTGGGGCCATGGCTCCCCGCGCAGGTCCCCGTGAGGAGGCAGAGCAGGCCCAGCACCCTGCCCCTGCACCCTGGGAAACGACCCCCTCAGGTGGCAGGTGGGGCTCGCGACATCCTCTCCCTCCCCCAGGAGGCTGGCCAAGTCCACGCTGCTGCTCATCCCGCTGTTTGGCGTCCACTACGTGGTGTTTGCCGCTTTCCCCATTGGCATCTCCGCCAAGTACCAGATCCTGCTGGAGCTGTGCGGCGGGTCCTTCCAGGTGGGTGCGGCCGGCAGGCGAGGGTGGGCTCCCTGGGCCGCGCTGACGCCCTCTCTCCTGCAGGGCCTGGTGGTGGCCGTTCTCTACTGCTTCCTGAACAGTGAGGTGAGGCCTGCACCACGGACCAGGGGAGGGGAGGCTCCCACAGCACCCAGGAGGCCCCCGTCTCCCGCCAGCCGGGGGTGGGGTTAGGGGGCAGCTCCCACGACCCCTCCTGCCGTGGGCCTCACTGACGGCTGCTGCTACCCACTGGGCCTCCGAGGGCAGAGGCCATACCTGCCTCTCCACCACCCTGGAGCAGCCTCAGGGGCCCTTCCTGCCAGTGAGACAAAACCCGAATCCAGTGTCCCTCTTTATTATCAGCCTCTTGCTCCCTGATCCATGACCAGGAGGCCAGAAAGCCCAGGGCCTTAGTGGGGAAGGGCAGGGACTGACCAGGAGACGTGTCAATCCCAAGATAAAGCCCCCGGAGTGGGTGCCCCTGTCCCCTGGTTCTGCCGCCCGCTGCCCTCCCCTGCAGCCTCTCTCCATGGGCCTGTTCACTCCAGGCAGTGCCCAGGTCCCCTCCGGGCTCTGCGCCTGGCACCTGGCTCCTCCCCTGGAGAAGGACGCCCTTGCAGACCGCGGGCAGCTCTCACGCCCTCTTGGGGAGCAGCAGCTCCTCGATGCCCACCTCCCCAGAGATGCTGCAGCCCCTTTGTCAGTCCCCAGAGGGGAAGGAAGTTGGTGAAGGCCCACGCAGGGTCCAGGAGGCTGTGCCTAGAGTGGACACGGCCGGTCCCAGCCTGGCCCGCACCTGAGGACACCCAGCCCTGTTCAGCTGTCTCTGGCGGCCCCTGGGCTGGTGTCTAATGCCCAGCAGCACACCTTCCCCAGAACCGGCTCTGTCCTTCCTCCACTGCCCCTCCTCACCACCCAGCACCCTCCACCCAGGAGCAGAGAGGAGCGGAGCGGGACCCTGCCCCATGCTGCTGAGGAGGGTCTTCCAGAAGTGCCTCGTGTGCCCTGAGGCCCTGGAGGCCTCTCTCTACCACCCAAGGCTTGCAGAGTGGACGGGGTCCACTGTGGCTGGGTCTCTCCTGTCCCTCCTCCCACCCTCTCCCACAAGACCACCTTGGTACCTCTGACTGGGATGTGGGGAAAGGGCCACAGGCTCTGTTGTCCAGAAATGGGAGGGAGAGGGGTAGTGTCCATCAGCCGGGTGGGCCCCGAGGAGGGCCTGCATCCAGCCTCAGGCCCGATGAATGCCCCCCACCAGGTGCGGTGCGAGCTGAAGAGGAGGTGGCCAGGCCTAGGCCTGCACCCGTCCCAACCCAGTGGCCGGGACTACCGGCTCCACAGCTGGTCCATCTCCCGGAACGGCTCAGAGAGCGCCCTGCAGACCCACCGGGGTTCCCGCACCCAGTCCTTCCTGCAGACAGAGACCTCCGTCCTCTAGCCAGGCCCCTCACTGCAGAGCAGGCAGAGCTGCGGGCTGCGGGCCCCCCGTGGTGAGCTGCTTCCTCCCGCCCCACCAGTGAGGCGCCCATCAATCCCAGGGTGACCTGATCCTGCAGTGGGCCTGATCCTGGGTGGGACGGGCCACGCGGTGGACAGGGACCACTCTGCTCAAACCTGCAGCTACACAGGCAGATCCATTTCAGAGGGAGACAAGATGAGCCCCAGACACAAAGCCTAGAAGCAGAGGAGGGGCTTCTCCTTCCCTACTGCCCCCTGCATTGGCCAGGCCTGTCCCAGGCAGGGAGCTGCCCTGGACACAGCCACCCTAGCACCATCCACAGCCTCCACCCTCTCCTGGCCCCACAGGGTGCTGACCCAGCAGCCAGGTCAGAGCTCCTGTGAAATTCCTCCTTAAACCAGGGCAGACGGGGAAGTGAGCCAGCCCTCCCAGCACTCTTCTGGTCCCCAGGCCTGTCCTCTCTGGCCTCTGGGGGGACATTTGCATTTCAGTGGCCTCCTGGGCAGCTCAAGCACCTCCCACAGGCGGCCAGAGCCCTGCGATCTGCCCCAGGGCTGAGGGATCTACTGGGAGCAACATCAACCCTGTTCTCTGCTTAATGAAAATAATCTTAAAATTGCTTCTGTTTAAATGGAGACTCCTTTAAGGGAAGATAAAGTGTATCAAGCACTCCTAGCCAATGATTGCAAAGGGTTCTTGCTTTCTGTTCCTTTGACTATTTGCAGGGTGGAGAGGCAGGGCTGGGGAGTCCCTGAGGTGGCCACAGAGTACCTACATCCTGGGGGTGTGGGAGCAGGACACAGCCAGTCCCCCTGCCGATCGCGCATCCCCAACACCCGCAGACCAACAGATGGCCAGCCCAGGGCAGTGCATGTGCCAGGGCACACTCTGCCACTTGCTCCCCCTCAGAGAGGCAGCACAATCTTTGCTCTGGCTGCAGGGGTCCTGTGGCTCCAGGCAGGCAGGGAGACCCACACCATGCCAGGCTGGACCAGGTGGGTCAAGGAGGCAGGAGGTAATGCCCACTCCTCATCCTGCAGAAGAGAGAATGAAGGGCAGCAGAGCAGCCAGAGCCAGCCCAGGCCCCATCCCAGGCCCCCATCCTGCACAACCAGTGCTGGCCCCACCCTGACTACCAGGACCGTCCCTGGACTCCTATCCAGCCCACCAGAGGCCATCCCCCAGTGTGGAGTGGTGGTGCAGGCTCAGAGGACAGAGACCTCCGGCCTCCACAGCTAGGGGGCAGGAGTGTGGAGAGCCATGGCCTAAGCCAGGGACCTGCCCGGGTGGTGGATGGTGGCCGCAGGGCAAGGAGAGGAAGCTGTGCATGCTGCAGACCATAGGACCAGTCCCGCCAGCCACTTCAGCAGCTCTGAGCACACCAGCTGGGACTGCAGATGTGCTGCCGATGGCCCATGTGGACATCAAACTGCACCCGAACAGACACTGAGGGCCTGGACAGGCAGGTGTGGGTCACTGGTGATCATGGGCCAGGCACAGGGCACTGAGATGTACACAGGGGTGTGTCCCCTCAGCCCAGCACCTGCCAAAACCAAAAGGGTGAAATGGTCTCTCCTGGAGGGAGAGGGGAGGCTGCAGACAGTGTTCTGACAGAACCGAGGAGGAACGGGGGCTGGCCGCGGTGCACGCAGGTGCTTGAGCCACCGTGGACTCCACCTTGTGTGGAAACGAGTTCTGTAGATACTGCAATAAACCTGTGTCCACCCTGGGTAAGGACCTGCTGTGACTCCAGAGTCCTGCTGCCCACGGGGTACCTGCGAGGACGTCGGGAGCAGCCACATTCCCTGGAGACAACGCCTGAGCCGCCAGCACACCCTGACCGCAGGAGGGGTTCTGAGAGCAGGGAAGGTACCAGAAGCACTGGCAAGTGGACACACCCGCCCTCCTCTGCCCGAGCTCCGGCTCACTGTCCACAGCTAGACACCAGAGAACCTGCCACCCAGAGAAGACTGTGGGGAGGGGTTCTGCGTGTGCACAGTGGTGTGCAAGCATACGTGTGTGCTGTGTGCTGGGGTGGGGTGTGCATACGGAAGTGCACGTGTGTGCAGGTCTGAAGGTGTTCACTTCTACCACAACATGCTACAAGAAGATGGCGTCTACTGCTACTCGGCCAGGGAGAGGTTGAGAGCGCTGGCGAAAAACAAAGCCCCAGAAAGCAAAGTCAGCAACGAGCAGACACCCAAGACTCTGTGAGAGGAGAGAGGACCAGCCCAGGACCCCAGGGAGGAGAGGAGAACCAAAGAGAAAGGACCAGCCCAGGACACAGGGAGGAGAGGAAGGAGAAAGTCAGAGGTCCAGCACAACACTCCAGGGACAAGAGGAGAGGAGAAGAGACAGGAGCAGCCCAGGACCCCAGGGAGGAGGGGAGGGGAGAGAGGAGCAGCCCAGGACCCCAGGGAGGAGGGGAGGGGAGAGAGGACCAGCCCAGGACCCCAGGGAGGAGGGGAGGGGAAACAGGACCAGCCCAGGACCCCAGGGAGGAGGGGAGGGGAGGGGAGAGAGCACCAGCCCAGGACCCCAGGGAGGAGGGGAGGGGAGACAGGACCAGCCCAGGACCCCAGGGAGGAGGGGAGGGGAGAGAGGACCAGCCCAGGACCTCAGGGAGGAGGGGAGGGGAGAGAACACCAGCCCAGGACCCCAGGGAGGAGGGGAGGGGAGACAGGACCAGCCCAGGACCCCAGGGAGGAGGGGAGGGGAGACAGGACCAGCCCAGGACCCCAGGGAGGAGGGGAGGGGAAAGAGGACCAGCCCAGGACCCCAGGGAGGAGGGGAGGGGAGGGGAGAGAGCACCAGCCCAGGACCCCAGGGAGGAGGGGAGGGGAGACAGGACCAGCCCAGGACCCCAGGGAGGAGGGGAGGGGAGAGAGGACCAGCCCAGGACCTCAGGGAGGAGGGGAGGGGAGAGAACACCAGCCCAGGACCCCAGGGAGGAGGGGAGGGGAGAGAGGACCATCCCAGGACCCCAGGGAGGAGGGGAGGGGAAAGAGGACCAGCCCAGGACCCCAGGGAGGAGGGGAGGGGAGACAGGACCAGCCCAGGACCCCAGGGAGGAGGAGAGGGGAGACAGGACCAGCCCAGGACCCCAGGGAGGAGGGGAGGGGAGAGAGGACCAGCCCAGGACCCCAGGGAAGAGGGGAGGGGAGGGGAGAGAGCACCAGCCCAGGACCCCAGGGAGGAGGGGAGGGGAGACAGGACCAGCCCAGGACCCCAGGGAGGAGGGGAGGGGAGAGAGGACCAGCCCAGGACCTCAGGGAGGAGGGGAGGGGAGACAGGACCAGCCCAGGACCTCAGGGAGGAGGGGAGGGGAGAGAGGACCAGCCCAGGACCCCAGGGAGGAGGGGAGGGGAGAGAGGACCAGCCCAGGACCTCAGGGAGGAGGGGAGGGGAGACAGGACCAGCCCAGGACCCCAGGGAGGAGGGGAGGGGAGAGAGGACCAGCCCAGGACCTCAGGGAGGAGGGGAGGGGAGAGAACACCAGCCCAGGACCCCAGGGAGGAGGGGAGGGGAGACAGGACCAGCCCAGGACCCCAGGGAGGAGGGGAGGGGAGAGAGGACCATCCCAGGACCCCAGGGAGGAGGGGAGGGGAGAGAGGACCAGCCCAGGACCTCAGGGAGGAGGGGAGGGGAGAGAGGACCAGCCCAGGACCCCAGGGAGGAGGGGAGGGGAGAGAGGACCAGCCCAGGACCCCAGGGAGGAGGGGAGGGGAGAGAGGACCATCCCAGGACCCCAGGGAGGAGGGGAGGGGAGAGAGCACCAGCCCAGGACCCCAGGGAGGAGGGGAGGGGAGACAGGACCAGCCCAGGACTTCAGGGAGGAGGGGAGGGGAGAGAGCACCAGCCCAGGACCTCAGGGAGGAGGGCAGAGAGCAGCAGCAGGTCTCCAGTGACCTGTGCTTGCCACCCTGCACGTCTGACTGGAGGCAGCCATCCCTCTAGCTTAGGGGAGTGCTAGCCGGGAGGTTGACAGGTACCCGCCCTTTGGTGGGGTGGAGGGACTTGAGTGTGGCCCGCTCCTTGGGTAGGCTCTTTCCCAGCAGAAACAGCCCTGTTTAAAGCAGGAAATGGAGTCTCCTGAGTTCTCTCCTGTGGAAGCTAGGGAGGAAGAAGGGAAGGAATCTGGCATCTCCTGAACACAGAGGCAGGTCCCTGCGTTGGTGGGCGGGTAGAGGTGCTGTGTCAGGTGTGAGGTCACCGTGAGTCGTGCCGTCACAAGGCCTCTGGCTGCAGGAGGAAGCAGCTCCCTCGTGCGTTTCCCACGTTTCCAGGTTACAGAAGTGACCAGGAGAGGTGGGGGCTCCCGATGTACGAGCACACGTCATGGGGGAGGCCACGGGTCCCTCCCCGCCCCGGAAAGGGCTAGTGTGGGCTCCTGTCGCGCTGAGTCCACACAGACCATCTGTCCCTCCGTCCCGCGGTGGCTTTGGTGGGATGGGGTCGTGTGGCATAGAGGCCCCACCACCTGCTCTCTCCAGTGGAGGAGGGAGTGGGAGTGGTCACCTGAGCTCACAGCACTGGGTCACTTTATATCTTTTTTAAATTTTTTTGTGAGGGTCTTGCTAAGTTGCCCAGGCTGGTCTCCAGACCGAGACCCTCCTGCCTCAGCCTCCTGTGGCTGGGAGGACAGGCCTGCCACACCACGCCCAGCTCAGAGCTGCCACGTCCTACGAGTGGGCACGGCCAGGAGTGTCCGGTGGCTCTCTGTGGAACGCTGGATTTGTGGCTGTGCCCAGGACAAGCTGCTGAGGGGGGGACGTGGGCTGAGGATGTGTCACTGGCCGGTGTCTGCCTCAGGCAAGGTGGCGCGGTCACTCTCCAGCCACGCTGAAGGCACCACGCGCACCAGTCCAGGCAGGGTTCTCCTCTGGGGGACGCCCAGGACACAGCCCCCTTTGAGAAGTGTGTCTTTATTCACAAAATGGTGAGCAGCTGGTCTCTGGGAGAGTTTCTAACTGTGGTTTGGAGCCCAGCCTCAGCCTGACCCACTAACACCTGCACAGTGGCAGCCCCTGCTGCTCGGGCGCCAAGTCCCGGCCATTTACAGATTAACTCCTTTATTCTTGGGAAACGGGGACAGCTCAGGAATCTGCCGCTCGGGGCGGAGGCAGGAGTGCTGGGCTGTGTGGTCTCAGTGTTGCCTGAGAGCAGCGAAGCAGCGTGGGCACGTGGCCTACAAAGGATTTAGGGCATCCTTTATGCAGACGGGAAGAAAAGGGACCAGCTTCCTTTGTGCTCTCCAGGGACTAGCCAGGAAAGTGGGGCAGGTGGCCGCAGTCGGCAGGGGGTCTCCCGCTCAGGAAAACAGTCCCTCCTCCACCCACCCAGGATGTCACATGGACCCTGCCACTCGTCCTCGGCAGGACACTCACCCTGCAGGACCATGGCTGGACCTCTGCTGAAGCTGCTTCTGTTCACCTGGAACTGAAGTGCCAGAGGCGAAGGACGGCGCAGCGGGAAGGCCAGGGGGCGAGCCGCCTCCCGAGAAGGTTGCACCTGAGGGTCTAAGACGTCAGCAGGGAGTCCAGTGCCCTTGGTCCCACAGCTGTCGTGGTTCCAGTGACACAACCCGTAGAAGTCCTGATTTCCAAATGATAAAGGAGACCCCACAGTCTTTCAGATCCAAACACACACTGCAGTAAGACCCCACCGAGGTCCCCAGGGCACAGCAGTTCTTTCCCCCAATTCCAACCACAGCAGTGACCACCTCGGGGTAGGAGCTGGCGGTGACCAGGTCTGGGGTTTGTGTTTGGGAGGCATGGGGTGGGCCCTCCTGCCCTGCTCCCCTCTGCAGTGTCCAGCAGATAGCTCCGAGAAGAATCCAGGGGAAAGAGGACAGCAGGAGAGGAGAGTCCTTCCCCAGGACACGGCCAGCAGGGGCAGCCGAGCAGCCCAGGATGTGCACAGCAGCTGCCCCGGGCAGGGAGAAGGGCACAGGGCTGCCCAAGCCTGGAGCTGCGCCGGCCCCCACCCTGACTACACCCGAGGGGAGAGCTGGCAGGAAGGGAGGCTCCCTCGGGCTCCACCTGGACACGGCTCCCCTGGGCCCGAACGGGGCTGAGCGCCACGTGAAGGGCGAGGTGGGCAGCGGCTCGGCTGACAGGGGCTGGGAAGCCGAGAAAGGAAGGAGCCGGGGCCAACTGAGCTTTCCGGCCCGCCACTAGGGTTCCACCACTTCCCCCAGTGCCATGATTCTGGATCCATCTTGAATTAATCCAACAGTGAGGCTGTGCCCTCGTGGCCAGTCACCTCCCCAGGGACTCACCCTAGCTGCCCTGGGACCTTCCATTCATGAGCACTGACATCTCAGATCCAAAGTAGACAGACCACCTCTGCCTGGCACAGCAAACACCAGGAGGCCAGCAGGGCCATGGGAGAGCTTTCTGTCCATCAGACAATCACCCTGAGGGCCAGGAAAGAGCTGAGGGGTGGCCAGGCCAAGGTCAGGAACAGCAAGGCAGAGCTCAGGACAGAGGCAGAAAGGGGGAGAAGCCCAAAGAAGGAAGAGACCACATGTGAGGGCCATAGCGGCCATCACTGCCCGAGCAGCAGAGCAAGCCCCTCCCGGGACCTTTGGGAGCAGCGACAGGGGAGGTGGTCAGGAGTTGGACCCACAGCCAGCCTTGGTGGCCTGGAGCCCTCCCCAGGCCTGGCACACAGGAGCTGCAGCAGAGGTGACCACACCTGGGCAGGGATGTGCCGGGCTGTGTCCACACACGGCTGCCAACACAGACCATCAGGGACAGCAATGAAAACAGCTGGACAGGAGGACCCGCACCACCTGGCCCCAGGGGACTGAGTTTCCCTGTCCTCTTTATCAGGACTCATGCTGATCACACCTCACAGAGCAGGGAAAATCGCTATCCCTGGCACAGACAAGAGAGTGTGCCCTGGAGCTGGGCACCAGGAGGTCTGCCATCCCACCCAGGGCCACTGTGTGCACCACAGCTGGCACTTGATAACCACTCCTCCAAAACTTATGAAAGGCAAAGAAATAAGAGAAATTCTACACTCTTCTAGTCATTTTTTAAAAAAACTAAAGGTGGACAGCTTGATTGCCTATAAAATGCACACGTCCAGTGACAGTGCAAGTAAGTTCAGGGCTGCACCATCAGTGTGAGGTGGTGTGAGCCACAGTCAGGACAGACCTCCCAGCCTCACGTGGTGTGAACCAAGATCACGGTTGTACTATCAGCATGAGGTGGTGTGAGCCGGGGTCAGGACAGACATCCCACACAGCCTGATGTGGTGTGAGCCAGGGTCAGAGCTGTACCATCACCATGAGGTGGTGTGAGCCAAGATCAGGGCTGTACCATCAGCGTGAGGTGGTGTGAGCCAAGGACAGGGCTGTACCATCAGCATGAGGTGGTGTGAACCAAGATCACGGTTGTACCATCAGCGTGAGGTGGTGTGAGACAAGTTCAGGGCTATACCATCAGCGTGAGGTGGTGTGAGCCGGGGTCAGGGCTGTACCATCAGCATGAGGTGGTGTGAGCCAGGGTCAGGGCTGTACCATCAGCATGAGGTGGTGTGAGCCAGGGTCAGGGCTGTACCATCAGCGTGAGGTGGTGTGAGCCAGGGTCATGGCTGTACCATCAGCATGAGGTGGTGTGAGCCGGGGTCAGAGCTGTACCATCAGCATGAGGTGGTGTGAGCCAGGGTCAGGGCTGTACCATCAGCATGAGGTGGTGTGAGCCAGGGTCATGGCTGTACCATCAGCGTGAGGTGGTGTGAGCCAGGGTCTGAGCTGTACTATCAGCGTGAGGTGGTGTGAGACAAGTTCAGGGCTATACCATCAGCGTGAGGTGGTGTGAGCCAGGGTCAGAGCTGTACCATCAGCATGAGGTGGTGTGAGCCAGAGTCAGGGCTGTACCATTAGCATGAGGTGGTGTCATTCGAGATCAGGGCTGTACCATCAGCGTGAGGTGTGTGAGCTTGGGTCAGAGCTATACCATCAGCGTGAGGTGGTGTGCGCCAGGGTCAGGAAGTGTACCATCAGCGTGAGGTGGTGTGAGCTGGGGTCATAGCTGTACCATCAGCATGAGGTGGTGTGAGCCAAGGTCAGGGCTGTACCATCAGCGTGAGGTGGTGTGAGCGAAGGCTAGGGCTGTACCATCTGCGTGAGGTGGTGTGAGCCAGGGTCAGGGCTGCACCATCAGCATGAGGTGGTGTGAGCCAGGGTCAGGGCTGTAACTTCAGCATGAGGTGGTGTGAGCCAGGCTCAGGGCTGTACCATCAGCATGAGGTGGTGTAAGCCAAGGTCAGGGCTGCACCATCAGCATGAGGTAGTGTGTTCCAGGGTCAGAGCTGTACCATCAGCATAAGGTGTTGTGATCCAGGCTCAGGCTGTACCATCAGCGTGAGGTGGTGTGAGCCAGGGTCAGAGCTGTACCATCAGCATGAGGTGATGTCAGTCGAATTCAGGGCTGTACCATCAGCGTGAGGTGGTGTGAGCCAGGTTCAGGGCTGTACCATCAGCATGAAGTGGTGTGAGCCAGGGTCAGGGCTGTACCATCATCATGAGGTGGTGTGAGTCGAGATCAGGGCTGTACCATCAGCGTGAGGTGGTGTGAGCCATGGTCTGAGCTCTACCATCAGCGTGAGGTGGTGTGAGCCATGGTCTGAGCTCTACCATCAGCATGAGGTGGTGTCATTCGAGATCAGGGCTGTATCATCAGCGTGAGATGTGTGAGCTAGGGTCAGAGGTGTATATCAGCGTGAGGTGGTGTGCGCCAGGATCAGGGCTGTACCATCAGCATGAGGTTGTGTGAGCCGGGGTCAGAGCTGTACCATCAGCGTGAGGTGGTGTGAGCCAGGGTCAGAGCTCTACCATTAGCATGAGGTGGTGTCATTCGAGATCAGGGCTGTATCATCAGCGTGAGGTGGTGTGAGCTAGGGTCAGAGGTGTACTATCAGCGTGAGGTGGTGTGAGCCAGGGTCTGAGCTGTACTATCAGCGTGAGGTGGTGTGAGACAAGTTCAGGGCTATACCATCAGTGTGAGGTGGTGTGAGCCAGAGTCAGGGCTGTACCATTAGCATGAGGTGGTGTCATTCGAGATCAGGGCTGTACCATCAGCGTGAGGTGTGTGAGCTTGGGTCAGAGCTGTACCATCAGCGTGAGGTGGTGTGAGTTAAGATCAGGGTTGTACCATCAGCGTGAGGTGGTGTGAGCCAGGGTCAGGGTTGTAACATCAGCATGAGGTGGTGTGAGCCAGGGTCAGGGCTGTACCATCATCATGAGGTGGTGTGAGCCAGGGTCAGGGCTGTACCATCAGCGTGAAGTGGTGTGAGCCAGGGTCAGGGCTGTACCATCAGCATGAGGTGGTGTGAGCCAGAGTCAGGGCTGTACCATCAGCGTGAGGTGGTGTGAGCCAGGGTCAGGGCTGTACTATCATCATGAGGTGGTGTGAGCCAGGGTCAGGGCTGTACCATCAGCGTGATGTGGTGTGAGCCAGGGTCAGAGCTGTACCATCAGTGTGAGGTGGTGTGAGCCAGGGTCAGGGCTGTACCATCAGCATGAGGTGGTGTGAGCCAGGGTCAGAGCTGTACCATCAGCGTGAGGTGGTGTGAGCCAGGGTCAGGGCTGTACCATCAGCGTGAGGT
Source organism: Ictidomys tridecemlineatus (assembly GCF_052094955.1). Lineage (NCBI taxonomy): Eukaryota > Metazoa > Chordata > Mammalia > Rodentia > Sciuridae > Ictidomys > Ictidomys tridecemlineatus. Next base: position 232,057,105 of record NC_135478.1, on the reverse strand, counting down.
AGTGTGAGCCAGGGTCAGGGCTGTACCATCAGCGTCAGGTGGTGTGAGCCGGGGTCAGGGCTGTACCATCATCGTGAGGTGGTGTGAGCCAGGCTCAAGGCTGTACCGTCAGCGTGAGTTGGTGTGAACCAGGGTCAGGGCTGTACCATCAGCGTGAGGTGGTGTGAGCCAGGGTCAGAGCTGTACCATCAGCGTGAGGTGGTGTGAGCCAGGGTCAGGGCTGTACCATCAGCGTGAGGTATTGTGATCCAGGGTCAGTGCTGTACCATCAGCGTCAGGTGGTGTGAGCCAGGCTCAGGCTGTACCATCAGTGTGAGGTGGTGTGAGCCAGGGTCAGAGCTGTACCATCAGCGTGAGGTGGTGTGAGCCAGGGTCAGGGCTGTACCATCAGCGTGAGGTGGTGTGAGCCAGGGTCAGGGCTGTACCATCAGCGTGAGGTGGTGTGAGCCAGGGTCAGGGCTGTACCATCAGCGTGAGGTGGTGTGAGCCAGGGTCAGGGCTGTACCATCAGCATGAGGTGGTGTGAGCCAGGGTCAGGGCTGTACCATCAGCGTGAGGTGGTGTGAGCCAGGGTCATGGCTGTACCATCAGCGTGAGGTGGTGTGAGCCAGGGTCATGGCTGTACCATCAGCATGAGGTGGTGTGAGCCAGGGTCAGGGCTGTACCATCAGCGTGAGGTGGTGTGAGCCAGGGTCATGGCTGTACCATCAGCGTGAGGTGGTGTGAGCCAGGGTCAGGGCTGTACCATCAGCATGAGGTGGTGTGAGCCAGGGTCAGGCTGTACCATCAGTGTGAGGTGGTTTAACTGAGGTCAGAGCTGTGTCACGCAGTGCAGTATGATAAAACTTACTCGGTGACTATATCGTTTCATAGTGTTATCGTAATGCAATGTAACATTATGTCATATCATATATCATTCACCATGTTTATTTCTCCCTTGAACTTTAAACATTATAAACTGTAAAACTTCCTTCCATTTAACCCAGTAATTACATTTTTAGGAAACCCCTAATTCAATATTCAAAGTTATATATATGCTTTATGTATAAAAACGGTCATTAAGATGTGGTTTATAATATCAATATCAAAAAACTAAAGTTAACATAAATGATTTTTAAATTGCAATTTAGAATATAGCATTCAGACTGGGACAGAGATGACTTCCAGGTATTTGTCCCCTGAGCCACCGCTCTCCCCAAAGCACTGTGAGGCAGGCAGAGAGCTGCACTCTTGCGGTCAGAGCCATGAGAGCGCTAACCGTGAAGGATGCACTGGTCAGCTGCCCTGACCGCTGGGAGCCGTCCCCAGGGAGCCGCTCCTTGGAGGGCACAACCTGGAATCCCCACACTGTGCATTCCTGGCGGCAATTAGCTCTGCCCAGTGGACCGTTTATAACCAGCACAAATCACACGACCCAATTACTCACCAGCCAGGACTGTCAGCAAGGAGTCCAGGAGGCCGCCTCTGACCAGATGACCCGCTCCCATGAGCAGCCATCCCCATACGGTGGGGACATCGCAACCCGAATGACTGGCACCTTCCACTGCAGCTTGGCGTCTCCTCTGAAAACTGACATCTCTGTCCCTTTCTCAATGGTAAATGGTCACCTCATGAGGAAAACAGGATCCAGAACCTCCAGATGCCTGCAGCAAAATGAGAGAACTAAAAGGAGTACCCAAGACTCTGAATGACAGAGCAGGGTGGCCAGGGACAGCCAGGGCATATGTCATCTAGAGCATCTGAACAGCAGTGACCGACACACAGGGCACAGCTGGCTGCAGAGTGTGCGTGTTTCAAGTCACACACAGTCACCAAAGTGGGCCACTTGTAGGGCCACAAAGCAAATCCTATGAATTGAAGGGAATAAAATCTAACCATAAGGAATTAAACCAGAAATTAAGAACAAAGGGATAACTAGACACCAAGTATTTGCAAATCAAGTAACACACGTCTAAATCCATCAAAGACGTGGCAGGGCAAAATTCAAAGCAGCTTGAACCGAAGAAGAAAAGCCCAGATCGTGGGAGTTTGTGGGTGGCGACCCAGGCAATCCCTGGAGGGAAGTCCTAGTTTAACACACAGGCAGTGGAAGAACCGGGGACCCCAGCTCCTCTGGGAGGGGCCACTCTCCGCCGGAGAGCTGCAGCAGTTAACCAGAGGCCCCAGGACAGCTCCCCATCCAGAGCCTGGGGATCGGCCTCCCCCAGCTCGCATGGAAACCCTGCTCCTGACCAAGAGTCCACCTGCTGGCTCTGGCCCCTCAACCTGTCAGGCTGGATGGACCACAGTTCCTCAATTCCTCTGTCACCTCCTGCCCTGGAACACGCAGGTCACCAGGCTGCAGTCAGGGTGCTGCTGGCTCTGGATGTGGCTCTGCTGCAGGAACAGATGACTGAGGAGCAGCCGGGCCTGAGACTCTGACTCCTGGGTCTGCCCGTCCCCCGGCCACCATCTTTGAACAAGGGCTTGCTGTGGGCCTGCAGGAGGCATGCACACGGCAGGGGCTGTGGAGGGAGGGGTGGCGCCCACCCACTTCAGCAAGCAGCATCTGTGCACCTCAGGTCCCTTCATCCCAGCTTGAACCTGGCTTGGCCCCTGGGCCCACGTGCTGCCGTCCGGCAGTGTGCGTGGTGGCTCTTCAGCAGGATCTCAGAATTCAGCCTCCTCGGGTCCTGGAGTCAAACGAGGCCACCAGGCTCCGACCTGCAGCCTGCCGAAGCCATTTGGCCCTGGGTGCTGGGTGCGGGTCCTTTCTATTCCGTGGGGTGTTTTATCCATCACATTTAAAGTCTCTCTCAGGTAAATTTTTTTTAATGGTCAATAGGTTAATTACCATTAATTCTGTTACAGGGAGAATTTCAGATCGAGTCTAAAATCAAAATACAACTCTGTGCTATTTTCAAGTCAGACCTAAAACAAACAACACGCCTGTTGACTTCAAGGATTTCGTTATTGATAAAGGAGTAACCTGGAATTGTAAAGTGTTTCATTTGGCAGAGAGGATTTCATATATCGATCGAGGCTGCACTTCCTAATGAGGCTATTTTTAAAGGAGAAACACTAACAGAGGCAGGATCCTGGCATAAGGAGGGCCGAGCAGGAAGTGAGGGCTAGTCCAGCCTTGGCCACACTGGCCTCAGCTACCCCACCCACACACTCTGCAGGACAGGGCCAGCCTCCAGGCAGAAAGGCACAGGCCAGCCGGGCAGGGGTGAGGGCCACCGCAGAGACCCCAGGAGCTGAGGCAGTGTGGGCCCCAGAGCCCTGGCCTGGGGTGGCCACTCCTTCTCAGAGGCCCCGGGTTGGAGAATGGATCGTGGGTTTGTCTGAGCCATCTCAAGGAGGGGCATTGCTCTTCTGAGAATCTGGGTGAGGTCCCACCAGCTGGACACCCTCAGGCTGACACCTGCCCTAGGCAGAGGAGGGGCGCAGCCTGCTGAGCCCGGCCCAGCCCTCTTTGCCGTCTTCCTCGCATACTCCTGAGGAAGCTCTTCACACCGAATCCTCTGGAAACGGGGACAAGACAGGGCTGCCCTCTCTCACCACTTCTCTTCAACTCAGCCCTTGAAACTCGGACCCTAATAATCAGACACACGAAAGAAATTAAAGGGATGAAACAGGAAAAGAAGAAATCAAACTCTCGCTATTTGCCCATGACACGGTCCCATATTTAGAAAATCAAAAAAATCCACCAGAAAACTTCTAGAACTAGTAAATGAATTTAGCAAAACAGCAGGGTATAAAATCAATACCCATTAATCAAATGTGTTTCTATGCCTGAGTGACGAATTCACTGCAAGAGAAATTAAGAAAACTATTCCATTTCTAATAGCCTCAAAAAAAAAAAAAACACTTGGGAATCAATCTAACGAAAGTGGTGACAAGCTCTTCCACAAATACCACAGAGCCCTGAAGAGAAACTGAAGGAGACTCAGAAGGCCAAAGGCCTCGGGGCTCCTGGACAGGCAGAGTGGTCAAAATGGCCACAGTCACCGCACAGGTTTGATGCCACTCCTATTAAAATCCCAAGGACACTCTTTCTTTTTGTTGGGGGAGGGTTACGGGGATTGAATTTGGGGTCCTCAGCCACCGAGCCACATCTGCAGCCCTATGTTGTATCCTCTTTAGAGAGATGAGGTGCTTAGTGCCTCACTTTTGCTGAAGCTGACGTTGAACTTGCCATCCTCCTGTCTCAGCCCGGCACCAACAACATTCTTCATAGAACCAGAAAAAGCCATCCTGAAATTCATTTGGAAAAATCAGAGACCCAGAATAGCCAAGGCAGTCCTTAGCAAGAAGAGTGAAGCAGGAGGCTTCACAGTACCAGACCTTAAGCTTCACTACAGAACAGACCTGTCGGCCCGTGGTACAGAACACAGGACACAGAGACAAACCCAAGAAACACCATCATCTTATATAAGACCAAGGTGCCAAAAACACACGTTGGAGAACAGGTAGCCGATTAAACAAATGGAAAACTGGAAATCCAAATGTAGCAAAATAAAATTAACCTCTATTTCTCACCCTGCACAAAAATCAACTCAGAGTGAATCAAAAACTCCGGCACTAGAGCAGAGCCCCTGTGCCTAACAGAAGAAAAAGTGGGTCCGAATCCTCATCAGGTGGGCTTAGGACCTGACTTCCTGAGCAAGACTCCTGAAGTGAAGAGTGAAATTATAAATCAATTAATGGGATGGATTCAAACCAAAAAGCTTCTTCTGAGTCGTGAGCCGTGGTGCGCGCCTGTAATCCCAGTGGCTCAGGAGGCTGAGGCAGGAGGATGGCAAGTTCAAAGCCAGCCTCAGCCAAAGCGAGATGCTCAGCCACCCTAAGATCCTGCCTCTCAATAAAATACAAAACAGGGTCTCAGATGTTGCTCAGGGGTCGCGTGCCCCTGAGTTCAATCCTCGGTAGCAGAAAATGATGATAATAATTTCTTCTCAGCAAAGGAAAGAATCAATAACACGAAGAGAGAGCCTACAGGATGGGGAAAATCTTTCCCACACCCACCTTACAGAAAACACACCACGTCCCAGCTTTGTCCAAACTGAAGAGTCTCTATGTAGCCGACCAGTGGGCGACTGCCCCCAGGACCCATAACTGAGCCTGAGCACTTTAGGAAATTTAAAGGCAAAACCACCTCCGGGTGGAAGTAGCTGCAAGAGCAGGTCCAGAAGCTGAAGTGGGCAGTTAGCAGACAACCCAACGGGGACTCCCTGGGGACTTTCCAGGTGGCCTAGCAGCAAGCAACGGAGGGAAGGGGCTCAGAGTGACCCCAGTGGAGTCCAGGCATCAATCTCTGACAAGGGGCTTGTGCTCAGCAGTAGGGGCACCGCCTGGCACAGGCGAGACCCTGGGTTTGAGCCTCAGCACCACATAAAAATGAGTAAGTGAAGTAAAGGTGTCGTGTCCAGCGACAACGAAAAAATAAATATTAAAAAGAGAGTTGCTATTCTGTGCTGCCACGTAGGCTCTGCTAGGTGATTACTAATGGTACACGGGAGAGGCGTTTCCTACATGATGTGGAGTCTCAGGGTAAAATGGAGTCTGCTTGGTCATTGCCCATAAACCTGGCCCATAACAATATAGAGCACTGATCTCCAGGATATATAAAGAGCTCAAAAACTTTAACACACACACACACACACACACACACACACACACACACACACAATAACCTAATCAATATGGGCTAAGAAATACAATTGATCAGACATATGAAAAAATGCTCATCATCTCTAGTAATTAGAGAAATGCAATTCAAAACTACTCTAAGATTTCATCTCACTCCAGTCAGAATGGCAATTTTCAAGAATACAAGCAACAATGAGTGTTGGAAGGATGTAGGGGAAAAGGTGCACTCATCTATTGCTGGTGGAACCGCAAACTGAGCGACCATTATGGAAAGTGGTATAGAGATTCCTCAGAAAACTTCGCATGGAACCACTATTTGACCCACTCCTCAACTTAAACCCCAAGGATTTAAAATCAGCATACTACAGTGAAACAGCTACATCAATGTCTGTAGCAGCTTAATTCACAATAGCTAAACTATGGAACAAACTTAGGTGCCTTCAATAGATGACTAGATCAAAAAATCACACACACACACACACACACAATGGAGTATTACTCAGCCTTGAAGAAGAATTAAATTGTGGCTTTTGAAGGTAAATAGATGGAACTAGAGAATATCATTATAAATGAAATAAGCCAATCCCAAAAGACCAAAGGCCAAATGTTTTAGCTGATAAGCAGAAGCTGATCCACAGTGGCAGGGAGGGGGAGGGAAATGAAGGAACTCTGGATTGTGCAGAAGAGAGGGAGGGGAGGGCAGGGTCTGTGGGTGTGGGAAGGATCGTGGAACGAGACAGACGTTATCACCCCATACACGTCTATGGTCACACTACTGACGTGACTGCACGGTGGGCAGCCAGAGGAAGGAGAGGTCTGCTCCATTTGTGCACAATGTGTCAAAATGCATCTACTGTCATGTGTGACTAATCAGAAGGAATTTTTTAAATTTCTTTTTAAAAAGGAGAGAGGTGCACAGAAGGAGAAATGGATAGGTAGAGAAGTGGACAGGTGGAGAGATGGACAAGGAGAGAGGTAGACAGGTGGACAGGAGATGTGAACAGGTGGACAAGGAGAGGTGGAGAGGTGTACAAAGACAGAAGTGAACTTGTGGAGAGATGAAGAGGTGGACTGGCAGAGAAAAGAACAGGTGAGGAGCTGACAGAAGAAGTGGAGAGGTGGACAGATGGACAGGTGGGGAGGGGGACAGGTGGGGTGGTGGAGAAGTAAAGAGATGGACAGGTGGACAGGTGGAGAGATGGACAGGAGGGGAGGGGACAGGTAGAGAAATGGACAGGTGGAGACGTGGAGAGATGGACAGATGGGGAGGTGGAGAGATGGAGAGGTAGAGAGGTAGAGAGATGGACAGGTGAAGAGGTGGACAGGAGAGGAGGTGGACAGGTGGGGAGGTGAGGAGGTGAGGAGGTGGGGAGGTAGGTGAAGAGGTGGACAGGAGAGGAGGTGGACAGGTGGGGAGGTGGAGAGGTGGAGAGGTGAACAGGTGAACAGGTGGGGAGGTGGGGAGGTGGACAGGTGAAGAGGTGAATAGGTGGGGAGATGGAGAGGTGGGGAGGTGAAGAGGTGAACAGGTGAAGAGGTGGACAGGGGAGGTGAAGAGGTGGGGAGGTGGACAGGTGGGGAGGTGAAGAGGTGGACAGGTGAAGAGGTGGGGAGGTGGACAGGTGGGGAGGTGGACAGGTGGGGAGGTGGACAGGTGGGGAGGTGAAGAGGTGGACAGGTGAAGAGGTGGGGAGGTGGACAGGTGGGGAGGTGAAGAGGTGGACAGGTGAAGAGGTGGACATGTGGGGAGGTGAACAGGTGAAGAGGTGGACATGTGGGGAGGTGTGGAGGTAGGGAGGTGAGGAGGTGGACAGGTGGGGAGGTGAGGAGGGGACAGGTAGGGAGGTGAGGAGGTGGGGAGGTGAGGAGGTGGACATATGGGGAGGTGAGGAGGTGGGGAGGTGAGGAGGTGGGGAGGTGGGGAGGTGGGCAGGTGGGGAGGTGAAGAGGTGGACAGGTGGGGAGGTGAAGAGGTGGACAGGTGAAGAGGTGGACAGGTGGAGAGGTGGGGAGGTGAAGAGGTGGACAGGTGGGGAGGTGGGGAGGTGAAGAGGTGGACAGGTGGGGAGGTGGGGAGGTGAAGAGGTGGACAGGTGAAGAGGTGGGCAGGTGGGGAGGTGGGGAGGTGAAGAGGTGGACAGGTGGGGAGGTGGACAGGTGGAGAGGTGGGGAGGTGAAGAGGTGGACAGGTGGGGAGGTGGACAGGTGAGGAGGTGCACAGGTGGGGAGGTGGACAGGTGGGTGGTGGGGAGGTGAAGAGGTGGACAGGTGAGGAGGTGCACAGGTGGGGAGGTGGACAGGTGGGGAGGTGGACAGGTGGGGAGGTGGGGAGGTGAAGAGGTGGACAGGTGAAGAGGTGGGCAGGTGGGGAGGTGAAGAGGTGGACAGGTGAAGAGGTGGGCAGGTGGGGAGGTGGGGAGGTGAAGAGGTGGACAGGTGAGGAGGTGGACAGGTGGGGAGGTGGGGAGGTGAAGAGGTGGACAGGTGGGGAGGTGGACAGGTGGGGAGGTGGACAGGTGGGGAGGTGGACAGGTGGGGAGGTGAGGAGGTGGATAGGTGGGGAGGTGAGGAGGTGGACAAGTGAGGAGGTGAGGAGGTGGACAGGTGAGGAGGTGGGGAGGTGGACAGGTGAAGAGGTGGACATGTGGGGAGGTGGGCAGGTGGGGAGGTGGGGAGGTGAGGAGGTGGGCAGGTGGGGAGGTGGGGAGGTGAGGAGGTGGACAAGTGAGGAGGTGGACAGATGAGGAGGTGGACAGGTGGGGAGGTGAAGAGGTGGACAGGTGAAGAGGTGGGGAGGTGGGGAGGTGGGCAGGTGGGGAGGTGAGGAGGTGAAGAGGTGGGGAGGTGGGGAGGTGAAGAGGTGGACAGGTGGGGAGGTGAAGAGGTGGACAGGTGGGGAGGTGAAGAGGTGGACAGGTGGGGAGGTGGGGAGGTGAAGAGGTGGACAGGTGAGGAGGTGGACAGGTGGGGAGGTGGGGAGGTGAAGAGGTGGACAGGTGGGGAGGTGGGGAGGTGAGGAGGTGGGCAGGTGAGGAGGTGGGGAGGTGAAGAGGTGGACAGGTGAAGAGGTGGCCAGGTGGGGAGGTGAAGAGGTGGACAGGTGGGGAGGTGGGGAGGTGAAGAGGTGGACAGGTGGGGAGGTGGGGAGGTGAAGAGGTGGACAGGTGAGGAGGTGGACAGGTGGGGAGGTGGACAGGTGGGGAGGTGGGGAGGTGAGGAGGTGGACAGGTGGGGAGGTGCACAGGTGGGGAGGTGGACAGGTGGGGAGGTGGACAGGTGGGGAGGTGAGGAGGTGGACAGGTGGGGAGGTGAGGAGGTGGACAGGTGAGGAGGTGGGGAGGTGGACAGGTGAAGAGGTGGACATGTGGGGAGGTGAGGAGGTGGGGAGGTGAGGAGGTGGACAGGTGGGGAGGTAAGGAGGTGGACAGGTGGGGAGGTGAGGTGGAGGACAGGTGGGGAGGTGAGGAGGTGGACAGGTGGGGAGGTGGACAGGTGGGGAGGTGGACATGTGGGGAGGTGAGGTGGAGGACAGGTGGGGAGGTGAGGAGGTGGACAGGTGGGGAGGTGGACAGGTGGGGAGGTGGACATGTGGGGAGGTGAGGAGGTGGGGAGGTGAGGAGGTGGACAGGTGGGGAGGTGAGGAGGTGGACAGGTGGGGAGGTGAGGAGGTGGACAGGTAGGGAAGTGAGGAGGTGGACAGGTGGGGAGGTGGACAGGTGAAGAGGTGGACATGTGGGGAGGTGGACAGGTGGGGAGGTGAGGAGGTGGACAGGTAGGGAGGTGAGGAGGTGGACATGTGGGGAGGTGGGGAGGTGGACATGTGAGGAGGTGGGGAGTTGAGGAGGTGGACATGTGGGGAGGTGGGGAGGTGGACATGTGAGGAGGTGGGGAGGTGAGGAGGTGGACAGGTGGGGAGGTGGACAGGTGGGGAGGTGGGGAGGTGAGGAGGTGGACAGGTGAAGAGGTGGACATGTGGGGAGGTGGACAGGTGGGGAGGTGGGGAGGTGAGGAGGTGGGGAGGTGGGGAGGTGAGGAGGTGGACAGGTGAAGAGGTGGACATGTGGGGAGGTGAAGAGGTGGACAGGTGGGGAGGTGAGGAGGTGGACAAGTGAGGAGGTGGGGAGGTGAGGAGGTGGGGAGGTGAGGAGGTGGACAGGTGGGGAGGTGGACAGGTGAAGAGGTGGACATGTGGGGAGGTGGGCAGGTGAGGAGGTGGGGAGGTGGAGAGGTGGACTTTCAGGAAGTTCTTTATTGAGCATGTCACCCGCACGTCCCCAGAGTGCCCCAGCCGACAGGCCTCTGGTGGACTCTGTCTCTCACTTTGCAGAAATCCACATGAACCGCTCTTGGATGTCTTTCCTGTGTGGCACATGCATGTCTTCGTGTCATTGTGTGGGAGTGTGTGGTTGTGTGTGCGTGTGTATATATGTGTGCACATGTGTGTGTGCACGCATGTGTGTATGTGCTTGTGTGCCTGTGTGTGCATTGTATGTGCACTTATGTGTGCGTGTGTGTGCATGTGCGTGTGCGGTCACACACGTGTTGAGTGCACTATGCATGTGTGCGTGTGTGCTTGTGTGTGTGTACCTGTGTCTGTGCACATATGCGTGTGTGTGCGTGTGTGTGCATGTGCGCGTGTGCGTGTGTGGCCGACACAGTGCTAAGGAGGGAACCAGGGCCTGAGCTCACCAGGCGGGCTCCACTCACCTGCACCCAGCCCTCTGGCTTTGCCCGGCTTGGTGCCCGGGTACCCTGGGACAGGACTCGGGTCTGGCGGAGACCCCCCTGAGGTCAGGAGCCCGGGGAAGGGTGCAGTCTGCCCAAAGGGACAGACACGCCCCACAGCTGGAGTTCACAGTCCTGCGTCTTGCTCCTTCTCTGTGGCTGACAGGGGACTGCACTCGGGTGACAGAGCAGGGACCAGGCTCACTAAGCTCTGGGCCCTGGGGCTGGGGAATCCAGAGCCTGGCACGGGCATCTGCGTGGCCTCTGAGGCTGGGGCTGTGTGGTCACCTGCGCTGGCCACAGCGATTCCTCACCAACAGGGTGGGCAGGAGGACCTGCCACGTGGGAGCCACCTAACTGGTGCTCTGTCCTCCACCTCAGCACCCAGGATCATGGTTTTTTGTCAGAAAAACATAAATTCCAGCTTCTCAGCTGGCCACCTGCCCTGGGAGGCCCTGCCTGGCACCCACCACTGCCCGTCCACCCTGGGGCTATCCCTGCCACACGCATGCATGGCAAGCCAGAGCCGGCCAGCTCCTGGTCTCTCTTGCTCCCCTCATGGACCAGCAACGTAGCCATGGGCCAGCCCCAGGGCCTCCAGGGCCCACCTCCAATGGGCTGTGTGAGTCCAGGAGCACGTTTCCCCAGGGCCCACCTCCAACGGGCTGTGTGAGTCCAGGAGCACGTTTCCCCAGGGCCCACCTCCAACCGGCTGTGTGAGTCCAGGAGCACGTTTCCCCAGGGCCCACCTCCAACGGGCTGTGTGAGTCCAGGAGCACGTTTCCCCAGGGCCCACCTCCAACGGGCTGTGTGAGTCCAGGAGCACGTTTCCCACACGGAGCTCACGGGCACTGGGGACCACAGCACCAGGGAAGCCCCAAGGGCGCTGCCTGGCCAGGTGCGTGTCTGTGGCGCCCACTCCTCTCTGCAGCTTCCCAGGTCCTGGGTTCCCTCGGGCAGCTCTGGCTCCTGCAGTGACCGGGTCCAGAGCCAGGCTCAGCATGTCCACCCTCTGAAGTCAGCTGGCAGCCCGGCCCAGGAAGGGTGCCGGGCTAAGTGAGAGGGTGCAAGCACAGCGGGAAGTTAGGGTGAGCCAAGGGAGGAGTGAGGCAGGAAGTCCCTTTTATTGTTGTCTCTGTGTCTCAGGGACCTGAGACGGCCGCGCTCTCCATCCCCTGGTGGAGTCCGGGTGCACACCCCCGGATGCAGCCTGGCCCCAGGTGTCCAGGGCTGGAGAGCTGTGCAGAGCCAGATGGAATCCACGTGGGTCTGTGCCAGGCGTGTGGCAGCCCCAGGAGCTCCTGGAGCCCGTCCCCACTCTGCGGCCTCCTGCTTCCCACTGAGAGTCGGACGGACGCTGGCATCCTGTCTCTGCACTCACCCAGTGGCTCCAGCAGTTGCATCTCTCCTGGGGACTAGGCCACTCCAGGATGCTGCTGCCTGGGGGTGCCTGTGTGGGAGCTGGCATCTGCCCCGGGAGGCCCTGCCTGGCGCCCACCACTGCCCGTCCACCCAGGACTATCCTTGCCACACGCACGTTCACCCTGCGACACGGCCAGCCCTGAGCCGGGCCCCAGGGGGTGATGCCCACAGCCTTGGACTGGGCGGGGCAGCTGGGGAGCTGTGAGACTGTTCCAGGCAGGCGCCCTCCGCACCTCCTGCACCTGCCCAGCCCTGCACCTCCGCCCTGCCCCCGAGGGAGGCCCCAGTGCCTTGTTGTCCGAGGCCAGCAGGGACCTTCACAAAGCCAGCAGTTAGGCCCAGGCTGGGCACCGGACTGCGGCAGACACTGCAGCAGTGGCCCACCCTGCCACACTGGCCACAGCGACTCCTCACCGACCAGGTGGGCAGGAGGACGTCTTCCACCCCAGCACCCAGGGCCATGGCTTTTTGTTGGAGAAATATGAATTCCAGCTTCTCAGGCACCTGCTTTCCCAACAGAAGGAGCCAGGACCCAGCCTTGGAGTCCATCTCCAAACCAGCAGAGCTCACCAGGAAGAGGGCACTGAGGCTCCCCGCCTCCAGAGACCCCTGCACCAGCATCCCCTGTGACAGACAGCAAGACAGACGGCGAGACAGACAGCGACAGGGGGAGAGCCCTCAGCTGCAGGCCCACGTCAGAACCACAGGGGACCAGGACAACAGGAGCCAGTGCTGTCGGAGTCCTGGCCCAGCCCTGCTGCCCTCAGGGACAGTGACCCGCCCAGCAGGGCACCTGTGCCCTGGGGACCACGGCAGGCTTGGTGGGAGGCTCAGACGAACATGGCCCCCAAGCAGAACTTGAAGGGACAGCTGCTAGGACCATCGAGAGGCCCTGCTCAGATCCTGCCGTCTGAAAGCCCCTGGTTATGAGCTTCACTGTCACGACTGGGCTCGCAGCCCAAGCACAGCTGATCACCCCTGGCCGAGACTCAGCTGACCCTCGGTGACATCACTGGACCCAGCAGGAAACCCCCTTCCAAGAGCCGAGTGGGGAAGGGATGGGCCTCTGCTGGGCAAAGCAGCACCACAGAAGAATCTGGCCAGCCCAAGGGCTTGAAGGCGGAGCCAAGCAGAGCCCAAGCCACCTTCCCACCTGGACAGTGCGGGGCCCAGCCAGGGTCCAGGCCGGGGCAGTTTCTGGGAATCCCTCCCCCTATTCACATCCTCCCTCCCTCACAGAGACAGTCGGCCTCCGGCCTCGGGGGCTCTCAGGAGGCGTCCTCCCACCCATGTGGGTTGACACCCGCAGCAGACAGCGCCAGCCTCTTGACACCCAAACACATCTGCACAGGGAGGACCTGAGCCAGGACGCCCCTGCAGTGGGCTGGGGGCAGATGAGCCCACGGGACACCCAGCTCTGCCAGGTGGGAGGGCCGAGTTCTGGGCAATAGCTTCTGTTCTGTTCAAATATTATTTTAATGCTTTCCTAGAATTTTGTGGTGTTGATTTTTGGATTAGTACGTCCTGTCCTGAGGATCATGTCATTTTTGATCAAACAGATTATTTACAGAATAAATTGCTAAAGCAGGATTCAAATCCTGCATCATGGCTGGCCATAACTCAGCAGACTGCAGAACATTTTCTGGAACAACCCATGTCATAAAGTAGATGTCAGAGCTTTGTGGCACCAGCCCTGGTCTCCAGGGGCACATTGATCAGGGCCAGGAGACAGCTGGCTTCTGCAGAGCAGGCGTCCACTCACAGGCAGGTCTGTGGACACTCGTGTCCAAGGCTGGCTCTGGAAGGCCTGCAGAGGGCCCCAGGCGCGGGGCCCAGCTTCCCAGTCCCCAGGCAGCACAGCCCTGAGGCCCTGTGTCTGTGCAGAGGTGCAGGGCCGGGCTGGCTCCTGGCAGCAAAGGCAGCGCCAGGAGGCCCAGGTCACCCCCCAGGCTGCCCACAGAACTCGGGTCAGCCGTAACGTGACTCCCCACTTAGGGCTCTGTGTAGAATACCCACGTCCTCGTCTTCACAGTGGTGCGTGACACTTACCACTCCTGCAGGGAGCAGAGGCGGAGAGAGGCAGCCACAGGTGGGCGGGTGCCCCTAGGGTAGGGTCAGGAAGGACCACAGGCCTAGACTGAGGAGCTGCCGCGCACTCAGCGGGCAAGGCTGGTGCCCACGTCGGGGCCCCTGGGCTGCAGACCGCAGAGGCCTTTCTTCCTCTTTGCTCTTTGGGTCTTCGTGCCTCCTGGGTAAGGCCCCCATGTGCCTCAAGCAGACCTGCTTATTAAAACTAGCAGGCAGGAGCACATCAGGACACCTTCGCGGTCCCAGCTGGGAGTCCGCCTGATGCGACCGGCCTGGCCCTTCCACATGCAGATCCAGGCTCCCAGCGCGTCGAACGCGGACCACAGCTGGCCTGGCATCACGGTTCCTGGGAACAATGGCCCTGGACTTGCCTTCTAGGTGGGAAAACAAGGCTGCAAGGTGCACGTCCTGCACAGGGGCCCAGGCTCAATTCTGAGCTCATGACAGGGACCTGGTGCTCACTCGTCCTTGCTCTGCCCCGCCCACCCCTGCTGGACTTCCCCACGTCTGTGTTCCACGATTTGGAGGCAGAACGCAGCAGGAAAAGCCTGATTAAGACAGAACACGTGTCCACTCAGACCCAGTGGCCACACGGCCACGTCGGCCTTTTCTCCACGGGAGGCCTCGGTCTGACAGGGTCCCAGGAGGCGCTTCCACCCAGCGGCTCCCACCTGGAGAGGGGCCGGCACTTCATTGTGAGCACACAGAACAGAACTGGGGGAGACCCGGGGGTCCAGTGTGCCCCTGGGGCCATGGCAGCCCTGGCAGAACATGGCACGGCCTGGACCAAGACTCTCACCCACGCGGGACGGGTCGGGCAACTTAGAGAAACCCTGTCTCAAAATGGAAAATAAATCCCAGTACCCCAAACAAGCAAACAAACAAAAATAAATTTCCCCTTTAAAAAATCACTTATGGGGGCTGGGGCTGGGGCTGAGCGGTAGAGCGCTCGCCTAGCACCTGTGAGGCCCTGGGTTCGATTCTCAGCACTACATAAAGATAAATAAACAAAAGTATTGTGTCCAACTAAAAAATAAATATTAAAAATTATTTATGAAAATCTTTGTCCCAAAATTTTGACTAAGTATCAAGAACCAAGAACTAGACTCCTAAGGACACGAGGTTGTCCCTAACTAGGGGACACCTTTGCTCTAGAAGAGACACTGGGGTCTGTGATGAGCTGCTTGTAAGGCACTTGGGACAGGAGAGAGGCGGCCAGTGGGCACTCCTAGTCCACGGCACAGGTGGGCGGCCAGGGCTGACGACACCTAGAAACACACTTGTCTACAGAGACGACAGTCACCTGTCTGACCC